>NC_141144.1:18808760-19153760 GCF_053477565.2 Lygodium microphyllum | reverse complement strand
TTAACTTTTGGAACTCGTTAATGTGGAGCTTCGCATCTTCCTCTACTAACCCATTCAAACTGGGTAGAGGGAATCCTAAGCCTGGCAGATTTGGCATCCATGCAAGGGATTGCAATGGGTTGCACCATGATGACAATTGAATTCGCTAAGGGTCTCTGAACTAGTGGAACTATTGCCCACTCAAAGTGGGCTAACCAACTGGGAGAGGGAAAGTACTACAACTTTCTCCCCCTCTTGAAGAACTGCTCATAGAACTAGGGTTGCTAAGACCCCCTCTCGTAGGGATATCGAGCTGCTCCATTGAAGAGAATACCACCTAATGATTTCGACCCATCATCTAGCCGTTTCGGCTCTTTCTTGCTTTTGAATCTCAGCTTGACGGTCTTTTGGATCTATTTCACTACCTTTTGGCATACACTAATCAATTGGTCCCTATTGACCAAATTTGAACACCACCACTTATTAGTGGCTCTTGGTAAATCCACCACCTTTCGGGACCAGAAATGGCCCTAACACTAGCTCTAAGGCTCTAGTCAGGCCTCTATGCTCAACCAAAAGACCCCACAATCCCACGGCCAAGAGCATCTAAAGGCTACACACACTAGTCTAACTTAAACATGTGTTTATAACATTTATAGTCCAACGAATCCCTTTCCAACTCCTCATATGGAGTACCCAAACATAATTGTGTGCCTAGCACCTCGTAGCACATACACAGGGAGCATCCCTCAGTTAACTGCCACAGCCCACTATGGCTTTCCTACACCTCTAGGATTGGCCTCGAGATGCATCATTCAAACATATAGTGCATACGAAACATAGTCCTCTCTTTATAAAAATTATTCCATGAGATGAAATATAGTCCTCACTTTATTAGTCCCCAAAGAGACGAATGTACTAAACCTATAGCTTGGGACTTCTCACACTCTCAACGTGAGTCAACATTTTAGAAACCAAGTGCTATGCAATCCAGGACTTGATACTCGTTTGATACCATGGATATGGAATACGATGCAAAGGTGAATGCCCACAAGTGCACAAACAATTTATTTAATCAACTCAGTAACATGCATGTACACAACCAATTTGTTTCATGATTTCATACTACTAGCGTATTTACGATATTGCATAGGAACAACACTGAGTATATTCGTGCTACTGAACCCTTTAACACTTAAACCAATCTACATTATATGAAAAATGCAATTAATAATCATAAATCCACCTCTCTGCCTATCATCGTTTAATGTTATGTTGGCGGTACTAGGTGTAGAGAATATTTTTATGTCATTTTCTTGTCAAAAAAATAATAAATCACATATTATAACATGGAAATGGGGCTAAGATGAGGGTAGACCTCACATATTATGCCCACCATATATCTAAAAATATATTTACAATTTTTTGTAATTTTTTGGTGCATCAAATCTATTTTTTTATATAAAAACTATTTTTCTTGATTTTTCTCTATTTATTTATTAATAATTACTAACTTTATTTTTTAGTTTAACCTAATTGGGATTACTAAGATTCGCCACTATCTTTCATTTCATCCCATAAGAACATGATTTTTCCATCCAAACCGATAAAAACCCTTATTTTTTCACTTAAATACAGTATTTTGGGCTTTAAATTATTAATAATGACCACATTTAACTATGGGTTTTGCGTATTATCACTTGCAGCCCTCAAAGACATGTCAAACAAGGTTGATATAAATTTTCATACCATATGCACTAAATTTGGACCATAAAATATCAAAAATAAGTAAATTTTCTTCATAAAATGGACATACTGCCAAATTGCATATTTTAGGTTACAAAAATCGAATGCCTTCTCAGCATCATCTCAATCTTGCATCAATCCGGTGCATGCCAAACAAACATTCTTCATCCGGTTCTTCTCTTTCTATTTCTTGCATGAATGGTCTCTTGGAGGAGAGAGAAAGACTAGATTTGGAACTCCACAACCAAGCAGCCATTGCTAGCTGCATTTATTTAATGGAATTACAATGATTATTTGATTTATTATGGCTAGTTGCATTTATTCAGCCATTTATTCAACAAGTGCAATTTACTTCATAGACTTCTTCATTGAATTATTTAAATAGACGTGTTGTTGTTTACTCTAAGATGTGTGCACATCCTTTTTGTAAATATTTATTGATTGTAAAGGGCCTATCTTTGGGCAAAGCAAGATTCATTTTAATATTATAAATACAGCATAGAGGAGATGTCCACTCCATGTACTGGGGGAGATTGCACCCAGTACTATGTCAGTCAATTTTGTTTTGCTCTTCTTTAAGTCTATTTTGAGTTTTATGAGTCGTGCTTTCATTTTTATAAGTAAATGAGAGTGAGAGAGAGCTTCTTCTGCTCGTTATGCACAAGCTCACATCCAATCTACACAATACCCATGGCCGTAAGTCCTCATCGACTTGTCATTACTATGGAAAAGTAGGGCATATTTAGCCATAATGCCATAAGATGCACAAGGACACAAGTGCAAAGAAAATAGCAAGGGTAAAGTACACAACAAAAATTATGATTGTAGCATTGTTCCTAGTAGCAAGTCCAATGTTAAGTTTGAAGAGATTAATGTTATGCAAACTAATTCTAATGATAATTTCATACTTGTAGCTTCTTCTCTTTGACTCTTTGTCAGGCTATACTCAGTGTTGGCTGATGATTCAGGGGCTTTTTTTCATATAAACCCTCATAGAGAGCGGTTTCACTTCTATCGCAGTTTGACTAGATCTGTCCATTTGGGTAATGATTTGGCATTGGAGATAGTTGGTATTGGTGATATCCAACGTGCAATTTGGTTTAAATTGCATATTTACTCTTTATGATGTATGCCATGTTCTGGCTCTCACGAAGAGCCTTATCTCTATTGACACTTTGGATGATGCATGTTATGTGGTTTCTTTTGATCCTCATGGAAGATTACTCGTAGGAATCTTGTCATTAAACGTGGTGCCAAGTCGAATACTCTCTATCCCTTGCTTGTGTCTCGATCAGTCACACCATATTTTAGTAGTGGATGCAATCTCACATGTATCTCTTTGGCATCATCACCTTGGGTAGGTGTCCTTAAAAGGAATGAAAATGCTTACTTGTTTGTAGTATCTTCCGCCCCTTGACAATAATTTCTTTGAGTCTTGTTATCATTGTTTATATGGCATGTAGACATGTAATACACATAAAAAGTCTGGTATGACATGCATGGAGGATGAGCCATTGTCTCTTGTTCATTTGGATGTATGTGGTCCCATGCCCTACAAGTCATTAGGTGGCACAAAGTATTTCATTACTTTCATCAATGACTATATGCATAAGGTCTGGCCATTTTCCTTAAAGCAAAAATCAGATGTCTTGGCTACATTTCAGCGTTGGCTTGCTTTGGTTGAGAACCAATCTAGGTATAGGCTGAGATGCCTAAGGTCAAATAATGGAGGTGAGTATGTCTCTAAAGCCTTTGAGTAGTTTTGTGATGAGAGGGGTATTTAGCATCAGTTGACTACCCTATACACCACACCTAGAATAGTATGGCTGAACACATGAATAAGACAATTCAAGAGCGAGTTCACAGTATGCTTAGCCAGGTAGTCTTACCACAACATTTTTGGGCTGAGGCAGTTGCTACTACCATATATTTGATAAATCGGTTTCCATGTACTGCTCTTAACTATCAAGTTTTGCCAAGGAGGTATGGTCAAGAAAACCTCCCTCATATGCTCATTTGTGTGTCTTTGGTTGTGAGGCTTTTTGCCATGTATCCAAGGACAAGCGCTATAAGCTGGATCTTAAAACTTAAAAATGCATCTTTCTTGGTTATGGGGATGCATGTGAGAATGGCTATTACCTATGGGATCCACAAGCTCGGAAGGTTATCTACAACCATGATGTTGTTTTCCATGAGGATAAAATGCATAAGTTACCTGAACATGTCATTGAGGTATACAGGGTGTTATTTCAGGAGGAGCCTCCTATGACTATACAACCAACTAGACAACCTTCAATAGTAGTAGTTGATGCCCCAATGACCCAAGTCCTTGATGCTCCACAGGATGCATAAGCCTCACAACCAGCTTTTGGATGGTTTACTAGAGATGACACTAGCATGCATGATCTGAGCCCTCTATGATTATGTTATGGTGACAGATACCGGTGAGTCTCTTACTTATGATGAGGCCATACGTAGAGGTGATAGTCACTCTTGGGAGAGGCGCATGCAATCAGAGTATGACTCACTGTAAAAAAATCATACGTGGGATTTGGTTCCTTTGCCTAGTGGCAAGCATTCTTTTCCATGCAAGTGGGTGTATAAGTTGAAAAGTATCCCTGGTGGATACCCCAAACCAGGAAACAAGGCTAGATTGGTTGCTAAGGGCAGAAACATGGTGTGGACTTTGATGAAGTCTTTTCTCCTATTGTGAAGATGACTACCCTATGCTTGGTACCGGCTATGGTTGCTCAGCTTGACTTGGGCCTTTATAAGATGAATGTCAAGATAGCTTTTCTTCATGGAGACTTGCATGATGAGATTTCCACAGAGCAACCTAAAGGCTTTGCAGAACATGGCAAAGAACACCTAGTGTGCAAATTGCAAAAGAGTCTTTATAGCCTTAAGGAAGCACCTAGGGAATGGTACCATAAGTTTGATGCTTTTATGCTTTTATGCAGATTGCAAAAGAGTCTTTATAGCCTTAAGCAAGCACCTAGGGAATTATATCGTAAGTTTTATGCATTCATAGGGATATTTTCACAGTGATATGGATTCATGTTTATACACAAAGAAGGCTCGTGTGATGATAGCATTATGATTTTGATCCTCTATATGGATGATATATTGATTGATGGAGTACTCATGATGAGCTGGGTGCCTTGAAAGGTCAGCTCAAGAAGAGCTTTGAGATGAAGCACATGGAACAGGCCTCACATATTCTTGGGATGCGTGTTATGCACAATCTCTTTAAGGGGCTCCTCTACTTGTTATAGAAGGAGTACATCTAGAAGGTCCTTGAGTAGATTCATGTGCATGATGTTAAGTCTATCTTACATGAAGGTTAGTTAGGCTAATTGTCCGCAGTCTAATGAGCAGAAGGCCGAGATGGCCAAGATCCCTCATACATCCACTGTGGGCAGTTTGATGTATGCCATGAAAGCCACTCATCTTGACATAGCATTTATAATGGGAGTTGTGGCACGCTATATGGCTACATCTGGCAAATGGCATTGGGATGCCATCAAGGGTATCATGAGGTACTTGAAGGGCACAACAACTATGTACATATGTTATGGTCTCCAAGATACAGGAGACATGGGATACACTGACTTTGATTATGCAAGACATGCAGATAGTAAGAAGTCTATCTCTAGCTATGTCTTCACATTTGCTAGAGGTTCTATTTCTTGGATTTCCTGGGTGTAGAAATACACTGCCCTATCTACTACAGAGGAAGAGTATGTTGTAGCCCTGAGGCTTGCAAGGAGGCTCTTAGTTAGGCCGTCTACTAGTGGTAGACCTTACCATTACTAATGTGGTCCCTACACTACATTCATCACCCACTTGGAACGAGATTTCTACCAACTATTCTTAAGTTGGGATTCCAAAGAGGCATGGAGACTTTCAGAGAGCATTGTATGGATATGCCTATCACATCCCCTAACACATGAAGACAACCCATGTCTAGCCTATATACAATACCATATAAGCCCCTTCTCCCAAATCCACCACATGTTGCCCACAATCATCTACTTTCTTCCCAAATGGCATAGTATGAGAGGCCATTGATAGCTTATGCATAGATAAGGCACAAGTTCATGATGGATTAGTAGCTAAGCACTTGATATATGCTAGAGATATGGTGGCAAAAATATTGCCATGCATATTTAATATAGCCATATGAATATATAACACATCAATTAAATTTTGGGAGTCAAATTCTAGAGAAGGGTTAAAGTATATTTCCCTTAAATATGTTGTAGAAAACTTAGAAAACAATGACCTTCCCTTCCAAATTCTTTACAAAGAAATTGATAGCTCTCTAAAGCCTTGCAAATGATTGGTGCTTGCAAGCTAGTAATTAGGCGGTGAGATATTCTTGAGGATGCACTGATGCACCTTCCTAGGGACACTATAAACTCTTCTATACCCTTTTACCTTGGCTTTGCTTGTATCATGGGAAACTTTATTGCAACTATTGTATTAGAGTTATGCAATATAGTTGTAGGCACATCCCTTAGCAAGGCACAACTATTTTTTCATTGTGGCAATTTAGCATAGTAAATACCTTGCACCATTGTGTCTCCAATGTTTAAAATATTACCCCACATATCCTCATTATCTATGTTCATAATAGACTTTAGAATCATAAGATCGTCTCTAGTCTCCAAAATATCAACCACTTGCTTGTATTGCTCTAAGTAGACAATGCCATCTTGCTCCACATGTGAGTGTTGCTTCATTGTTGAGCTCTAGCCTATCCAACTTCCATGGTTGTACATGGCTTATATTGATGCACTTCTCCCAAGATTCATCAACACATAATGTACAAAAGCATGAAAAACTTTGAAACAAAACTTGTATAGGGTCTTTGTGACTAAATCCCACAATGTATATTGTGAGTACCTTTGACTTTGAAACAAGATTTATGTAGTATCTTTGTGACTAGATCCCGCAACGTGTGTTGCAAGTACCTTTTACTATTTGGGAAGGCATGCATTTCTCTTATTGATATTATTGATATTTGCCTCTACAAAAAGCCTTCTCTTTCTGTGATTGTCCATCTTCCAAGTTAACCATAGAGGACATCATGGGCATTCTATAGCTTGTCACCATTTGCATCTAATTTCTTGACTATTAGAGTACATTTTATTATAGCACCCACATTATCATTCTCTTCCTTACCATGATCAATACCAAGGGGCGCCATAGCATTCAATTATTGGTTAGTGATAGATATTTGTCATGACCAACACAAACCAACATACTACTTACAATGATACTAACATCGTACACAACACTAACATAGAGCACTATCATAGAGTACTAACATGGTCCAACACATGATACCATAGTACTCATGATATCATAGTACTCACATACATTATTAACATAAAACACACACACTACTTAGACTAGGCATAGTACCTACACACATAATACTAACATTGACTAATATAGTATGCACTAACATGATATTTACACACTCTAAATAGGAGTACTATAGCATAGCACTAACACAAAAGACTAATATAAAAGGCTACCTTAGAAAAGTACTAATGTTGAAGACTACAAGAAAATAGCAACACCATCAAAGATACTACTAATAGCCTATTGCTACAGAGAATACTTCTTACATTGTTCTAATATAGAACAATACCAACATAAACAAAACCAACTTGCAACACTCTAGGTTAGAGTAGTAATATAGTTCTAACTTAGAGTATTAAGATAGTTTTCACATAAAAGAATAGTGTTGTGTACTTCTAACATAATACATAAGAAGAACTAAATAAAGCTAAAAAGTTATCACCCACAATACTAACAATAGATAGCTAACAATGACTAACAAACAATATTGACATAAAACTATGAAAGCACTAAAAACACATTAGCATCAAAGTTGACAACAACTACATAATGTCACCTTGCAACAATGAAGTAAAATGGTCGTGTTACCTTAAATTGAGATGCTACTCCATCTAACTAAACCTAATGCCTTGAAAACATCAATGCTTGAGATGCAATGCTTTGATAATGAAGCATTAAAAAATGTTGAGCACATAGTGTGTCATGCTTTTTATCACCTAAAATATAAAATATAGGTTGCTTCGTTAATTAACACCCTTCTTCCAATAGTAAATTTGTACCAATATTGTATGCTCGTCACTATACCAATGCATGACTGGATTTCGTTCTGCACCTTGAAGGTGTAATTCTTTACAAAGTCAACGTATATACAAAATAAAACATATGAATACGTATAGCCATAGTACTCATCACAAAAGTGGCAATAAGCCCTTGTTTGCCCATTCATCCTAGATGGGATGTGTGGCTTGTTCCTAGCCTAGACTATGCTACCTCTTATCACATTTAAAAAATAAATATTTGGCTATTTAATTTGAATATTTAAAAACCCTTTAAGAAACCATACCTTTTGCTAACAAAATGTCATATGTAATTGCATTTCCCTCAAAAGTGGCTCCATGAGTCCTCAAAAGAGCTGTTAGTCTCTTATTCTCCTTAGTCATTGCATATACTTTATTTTTAACATTCAAATAGAAAATTTAGGGTGATTGAGGTGAACAAAAGACCACATTTATTGTTATTCAAATGAAAATTCAATATACTCTCAATATATACATGCACAATGGTCCATTATCCGCTACAACATTGGCTTCGATTATAGAATAAGCCATCAATATATAAATGCAAAATAGAAAACAACTCAAGTGAAATCATTACAATCAATTTCAATATCCATGTTCGTGTGTCAAATGAATCCATGAAAAATATTGACTACAAAAGATCAAACTCATATTTTATGGTAGGGCTTTTTTGAAATTTTAAAATAGACTTTTCATAGGTTTATGAAATGCATGGGTTTCAAATGAGTTAAGTTGACATTATGAAACAAGTTTATTGGCAACTACACTCACTCACTCACTCACTCACTCACTCACACACACACACACACACACACACACACACACACACATCTCTCTCTCTCTCTCTCTCTCTCTCTCTCTCTCTCTCTCTCTCTCTCTCTCTCTCTCTCTCTCTCTCTCTCTCTCTCTCTCTCTCTCTCTCTCTCTCTCTCTCTCTCTCTCTCTCTCTCTCTCTCTCTCTCTCTCTCAATAAGTGAATTTTCAAATTAAAACACAATTTGTAAGCTTACAATCTTTGTTTTTCATGGTGGATATGTAGATTCAAATTCATTCTTTGGCACAACCCCACCTACATTGCATATAGGGACTTATACAATATGACATGGAGGAATATTTTCCTCGATACCAACATCTTCTAGTGTATATGATGGATATGAGGAGCATGTGCCATATTGGTGCAACAATTTTCTAGGAGTGCATCACAGTCACAAGCAATATGTCATACTCACCAGAAGTCATTTGATTTATATAATTTTGCACCTCCACCACAATAGTGAGAACAACCTAGGGTAAGATATTATATCTTCAAAATTGTTATGTTTGGCAATTTTACCATTATTTCTAGGAGACTTGACCATACAAGGTAATGCAGGTACACGCATCTCGCATAAAGGATGACTATACAATTACTTATGCAAATTTCCCTTGTATAAGGCTTAGTTAGGAACTTTTTTATTTACATTGTGAGATCTCTTGACATACTTTTCTTGATGATCTCGTGGATGAAACATTTGGAGATTATCCTTTACCTCCTCATTTGTGACCTTTGCTGCCCTAGCGAGTTCGTCATGGGTAACTTATGGAATCATGTAAGTGCAAGAGAGGGGGGTTTTTTGAAAAGTGAATAAATGTATACATTAGGGGTAGGCCCCCATTAATTTTCCCCTCCAAATTTAAAAGTAAGAAGGGGGCATGATGCCAGGAGGCATATTCCACGGTGGATTCCGTGAGGTTTTACGGTGGATTCCGTAAACTTAGATGACCGGGGCTCATACGCAAAGAGGATTCTTTGTGCGAAAAGTTGATGGGGACGCCTGTCCTTTTCGGGCGTTTCATTAATTTAGTGTGTACATGGGTGATTCCATAGCGGGTGATTCCGCAAAATGCATATTAAATTAATAAACGTTTATGAGTTTAGAGTGCGCACTCGTAATAAATTAAGGTTAGGATTTATTTCTAACCAGTTGATTTATTTATGTAGCTGAAGACTGCTAGGTATTCACTTTTGTCGGTTTAATTGTGTTATTTTACTAACGATTGTGAATGCTTCAGTTGATGTGTAGAGATAGCAGGAGTGGCGGAGGAAAGCATTGGAGTCTAGCGGGTTTCCGATCTTTGGACTATATTTTGATAGGCGCCACGCCTATATTTTGATTATGTCTATAGAGACATCGACTATTTATTATTATTTTGTATGCGCTTATGCGCCTGGATATGTTATTTTTATTTGGACATTGAGATTGGGCGTGCCAGACTCTTTGGGCACCGTCCATTAGCTTTATTTTCCTATTTTTGGTAGAAAGCAAACTCAAAAGCTAAAAGCTTGTCATATTTTTGTAATTGGGCTATTTTTGAGCAAAAAGATTGGAAATATATATTAAATACATGCTTTGTGAAGCGCTCACACAAGGCATGGGGGAGATTCAACCCAATTTGTCTCTTGTCTCATGTCGTGCTTGCTTTCACATTGATTTTTGTGCTAAAAAGTAGAGTGCTTTGTTCTTGGGGACCTTTGGGAATTCGCTACGTGAGCTACCGGCGTCCGATCTGCGCACCAGTGGTATCAGAGCGGAGCAGAGATCAAGGGCTTCCAATCGCTACCAATCTCGGGCGAAGGCGGAGCTCCAGGAACAAACGGCCTCTACAGTCAATCTCGTCGCGAACCGTCGATACAGGCAGATTTCTGGCGATCAAGAACCCCTGTTTCCACTGTCAGATCGCGAAGGACCACTCTCTGTCGGCGGAGGACCACTCATCCATTCTCTTCATGAAGTCGTGGAGTTACAGATAAGCTTGCCTAATTTTCTCATTCTTTCATTAAAAAAAAGGCTTAAGACAAAGCTTAAGAAGCTTTAAAAGCTTCTAATCTTCAAATCGACCTACAAGAGGAGGCGCCCGAAATTTTCGGCGGAAAAAACGGACCCCCCCCCCTCACGATCAGAAAACGGCGGCCTATTTTCCTCCTTCTTAAGCTTCTTAAGCTTAAGCTTAACTAATTAAGCTTAAGTCCCTCCATACTCTGCAAGTCAGTGAAGGCAGAGAAGTCAAAAAACTCCGGGTCTCGCACTACAGAAGACAAGTTCAGTAAGTCACTTGGAATCAAGTACTGCAAGTCCTGCAAATCGGCTAAGTCCAGCAAGTCTACAACCCTGCAAATCTGCTAAGTCTGCAACTCTGCAAGTCAGACTAAATCAGAACTGACTAACGCTCGAAACTCCTAGAAGACTTGTTCGTTTGCAAAAACTCAGAACTGGAAAGTTGTTCGCAGCAAGCTGTTTTACCTATCTGCAAGTTCGTTGAAGTACTTTCAGCAAACGGAGATAGAAATATTTTAGAATTTCTGAAAATTGAAGAAGAAAATACCCAAAATACATAGCCTTGTAACCCCAAATTTGAGCTACGCTCATCCCGCTAACTGATTTTGAGTGAGAAAGGTTTGTTGAGTTTTACAGGATGACTACCCCACATATGGATGATCCTATGGCTGAAGACGACCTACCCGAGCCTACCATGGAGCAAAAGCTGGATCTTATTATGTTACAATTGGACGAAGAGCGAAGAGCTAGGCAAGCCTTGCAAGCGCAATTGACAAAGCTACAAGGAGCGTCCACTGATAAAGAAGAACCCCAAGCTGAAGATCTAATTCGCCGTACCATCGACGCCACTCTTGAAGCACAAACCATTCGCAAGGAATCCAAGATAAGTAAACGAAGTTTCAAGTTTCGCACTTTCAATGGTATAAGAGAAGGAAAGACTGTTTTATCATTCATTAGCCAGTTTGATGACTATTTCCATGAGGAAACTTATCCTGAGAAAGATAAAATCAAGTGTGTTACTAATCATCTGATAGATAGAGCATCACTTTGGTGGACTGTCGTCCGCAAGAGCATAGAATGTCCTGCTACATGGGAAGATTTCAAGAAGAAGTTTATGCAAAATTTCCTTCCACCGCAATTTCATGAGAAGGCAATCAAGCAATGGGATTTACTGCAACAACGTGATCGTGAGCCTATTCCACAGTATACAGAGCGTTTTTGGAATGCACTTCTACAGCTACGCATGCTTGAAGACGTACCAGAGACGACCCATAAGCGGAAGTACATGTCTGGACTTCTTGGACATTACTACGCTGAGGTGAATATGTTCAAGCCTGCTACCCTTGAAGATGCCATCTCCTTAGCTCACGACACTGAAGATAAGTTACGTGGAAGAGATCGACGACCACAGCCATTCCAAGCAAACGGTAATTATGGATCTAAACAATTCAATTCAAATTTCAGAAGGTTTAATCCAGGTCGTTTCTCATCACCATCTTTCCGCAAGAATTGGCCTAAACCACCTGCATTACCATCCACTGTCAATCCAAATCCTAAGCCTATCCAACAAGCAAATCCAAATATACCCAGACTCCCAGCCATTGCAAATAATGTGACCAAAGCCAAGCCTATCGTATGTTACAAGTGTCACCAGCCAGGCCATCTCGCAGCAAATTGTCATTCAAAGAAGCCATTAGCACACATCAACTACCTTGGAGCTATGGACGAGGACGAGCATGAGGATATGCCGGATTTCACTGAAGAAGAAGATGATCCTACTACTACTTACGACACTTTACCAGGTATGCCTACTTTACATTCATTGTTGACTATGAAATGTATGGTGCATGGAAAAGAAAGAACTATATTGCATGATGACGGTAGTACGCATGATTTTATTTCAGCAAAATTGGTAAAGGAATTGAAATTGCATACTGTACCTACGCACTATCGCATAAAAGCTGCATTTTTAGGCACTAGGTACAATGGCACACAAGAAGTTCAAGATTTAGAAATTCAAATTGGTCCATATATTGAAAGAAGAAATTTCTTAGTTGTCCCATTACAGTCTAGCGACATTATTCTAGGAATGCCATGGAGACACCAACATAATCCCAATATAGATTATTCCACACACACAATGAATATTAATTTTCAAGGAAAATCTATTACATTATTTGGTATGCATGCATCTCATATGTTTCCACTGCTTTCGCATACTCAAGCAAAACGTGCACTACGCAAGAACACTAAATCATATCTCATTTGGGTGAATGAATTGCACGCAAAAGAAACTCATATGCACCCTAGGCATAAGGAATTTTTTGCATATTTTAAGGATTGTTTTGCAGAAGACCTACCACCAGGTTTACCTCCATCACGTCCAGAAGACCATAAGATTGACCTAATACCTGGCACACAACCACCTTGCAAAGCCCCATATAGGCACAATCAAATAGAGCAAAAAGAAATCCAGAGTCAAGTAGAAGAATTACTAAATAGAGGTTTAATTCGACCTAGCAGTTCTCCATTCGATGCACCTGTGCTCTTAGTCAAGAAAAAGAATAATACTTATCGTATGTGTATTGACTACCGAGCATTAAACAAGATCACTGTAAAGAATAGGTATCCTATACCTAGAGTTGACGACCTTATGGACAAACTGCAAGGATCTTCTATATTTAGTAAGATTGACCTTAAATCTGGATATCATCAGGTGAGGTTAGATAGATCCGACATATTTAAGACTGCATTTAGGACACAGTTTGGCCATTACGAATTCTTAGTTATGCCATTCGGATTAACTAATGCACCTGCCACTTTCAGTAGAATGATGAACCGTATTTTTCTAAAATATCAATATTGTGTGATTGTTTTCTTTGATGATATTTTAGTATTCAGTCAAAGTGAAAAAGAGCATTATGAGCATTTATCATTAGTTTTTCAATTACTGAAAGAAAATCAATTGTTTGCAAATCCTGACAAGAGTGAATTCTTTAAGACAGAAATAGAATATCTAGGTCATATTGTATCAGAAGAAGGAATAAAAGTTGATCCTAAGAAAATTGACGCAATATTGCATTGGCCTATTCCTAAAAATGTACATGAATTACGCTCATTCCTTGGTCTTGCTAGTTTCTATAGGAAGTTTGTACGTAATTTCTCATTACTTGCTTTACCACTGACCAAACTTCTTAAGAAAGGCATTGTTTATCAATGGACTGAAAACCAGCAGAAATCCTTTGATTTACTTAAACGTGCATTGACCAATGCCCCTGTTCTACAATTGCCTGACTTTAACAGACCATTCTTTTTAGTTGTGACCGATGCTAGCGGATCAGGAATAGGAGCTGTGTTAATGCAAGATAATCATCCAATAGCATATTCTAGTTCTAAGCTGAAATCCTCTGAGCTCAAATATTCCACCTATGACAAGGAACTCTTAGCAGTTGTTCAAGCATTGAAACAATGGAAGCATTATTTAATGGGTTCAGAATTCATGATAAAAACTGACCAGCAAAGCATTAGACATCTACTTAGCCAACCCCAAATTTCTGACCGCCATATCAAATGGGCTTCATTCATTCAAAGTTTCCATCCTATCATTCAATACCAACCTGGAAAAGAAAATGTAGTTGCCGATGCATTAAGTAGAAGACCTGCAATTCATAACATTTCTATCATATCTTTTGATTCTTTGATTGCTATGAAAGACACATATCACCAGGATATTACTTTTCATTCTGATTGGCAAAAATTAGTTCAAAATAATTTCATTCCTGTTGATTCATTGTCATATAATGATGGATTCATGTTCTTTGAAAAGAGACTGTGTGTTACTATTCCATTCCGATCTTTTGTTTTGAATGAAATTCATTGTCCCCCATATCAAGGTCATAGAGGTATCATTTCTACATTACGCATGTTAACAGAAGATTTTTATTGGCCGCATATGGATGCAGATGTGTCTAATTTTGTTTCTGAATGTCTGATTTGTCAAAGAATAAAAAGACATCATGGTAAACAGTATGGGTTATTAATGCCTTTATCTATTCCATCTAAACCTTGGGAACATATATCTATGGATTTCATTACTGGCTTACCAAATACTAAATCTAATCATGACATGATTTGGACAATTGTAGATAGATTTAGTAAGCAAGCATATTTCATTGCATGTAAGAAAACTTTAACAGCATCACAAGCAGCACAGTTATTTTTGAAAACTGTTTTTACTAACCATGGATTGCCGAAAGTCATTATTTCAGATAGAGATTCTAGATTTTGTAATAATTTCTGGATTACACTGTTTGCAAATCTAGGCACAAAGATTGATTTCTCATCTGCATTTCATCCAGAAACAAATGGACAAACAGAAGCCACAAATAGCACTATTTTAGATCTTTTACGTGCATACACTATCTCTAAACCTCAAACATGGGATACTCATTTGCATTTATTACAGTTTGCTTACAATAATACACCGCACACATCTACAAAGAAAGCACCTTTTGAAGTTATTTATGGACATAGATTATCTACACCTGTTGCATCTTTGTCTAATAGAATACAAAGTGCCGATGATATTGCTGTTATGCATAACACTATTTTTGATGAGGTCAAGGATATGATTGCTAAAGCCCAACAATCATATACCAAACAAGCCAACAAGAAAAGACAAGCCATGAATTTCAAAATTGATGATTATGTTTGGCTTAGAATAGAAAAGCGTAGACTGCAAAGTGTAGATAGACATCCAGTTGTCAAATTAGCCCCTAGATTCTACGGACCATTTAGAATCATTCATAAGATTAATGACAATGCATTCAAGTTAGAATTGCCATCTCATTGGAAAATTCATAATACATTTCATATTAGTTTATTGAGACCATTTAGAGGACAATTACCTATCCACCCTGTATATGAAAACCCACCTTTATTAGAAGAAGAGACTGAAATCCTTGAACCAGAAGCCATCATAGACACTGATTACATGACCACTAGAACTGGCCGAAGGTACTCTAGATATCTCGTGAAATTTAAGAACCATCCTGTAGAAGAAGCACAATGGATGCACGCTAGAGACCTAAATGCTTTCCCCACTCTGTTAGCTCCACATTGAGCTAATAGCAATTGAGGTCAATTGCTATCCCACCCCGGGGGTATGATGCCAGGAGGCATATTCCACGGTGGATTCCGTGAGGTTTTACGGTGGATTCCGTAAACTTAGATGACCGGGGCTCATACGCAAAGAGGATTCTTTGTGCGAAAAGTTGATGGGGACGCCTGTCCTTTTCGGGCGTTTCATTAATTTAGTGTGTACATGGGTGATTCCATAGCGGGTGATTCCGCAAAATGCATATTAAATTAATAAACGTTTATGAGTTTAGAGTGCGCACTCGTAATAAATTAAGGTTAGGATTTATTTCTAACCAGTTGATTTATTTATGTAGCTGAAGACTGCTAGGTATTCACTTTTGTCGGTTTAATTGTGTTATTTTACTAACGATTGTGAATGCTTCAGTTGATGTGTAGAGATAGCAGGAGTGGCGGAGGAAAGCATTGGAGTCTAGCGGGTTTCCGATCTTTGGACTATATTTTGATAGGCGCCACGCCTATATTTTGATTATGTCTATAGAGACATCGACTATTTATTATTATTTTGTATGCGCTTATGCGCCTGGATATGTTATTTTTATTTGGACATTGAGATTGGGCGTGCCAGACTCTTTGGGCACCGTCCATTAGCTTTATTTTCCTATTTTTGGTAGAAAGCAAACTCAAAAGCTAAAAGCTTGTCATATTTTTGTAATTGGGCTATTTTTGAGCAAAAAGATTGGAAATATATATTAAATACATGCTTTGTGAAGCGCTCACACAAGGCATGGGGGAGATTCAACCCAATTTGTCTCTTGTCTCATGTCGTGCTTGCTTTCACATTGATTTTTGTGCTAAAAAGTAGAGTGCTTTGTTCTTGGGGACCTTTGGGAATTCGCTACGTGAGCTACCGGCGTCCGATCTGCGCACCAGGGCATGATTTAGGGGGGTGGGCGATGTAAAAGGAAACATGTTGGGGGGTAAAGGCACCTCTGCCTAGCTGATTGTGTATTACTACACTGACAGTACCTGCGCCTGCACACTGCAGGTGGTGGGCGCCAAATAGTGTCACTTCATTCTTTATTCTTTCAGTGACATTTGAATAAAGGGAAGACCGGTCACACATTGTGACTATTGGAGTTTCCACATTTGGAGTCTCTCTCTTTCTTGCTCTTGCTCCATCCGCCATGGCTCTCACCTCCATGATCTCTTGCTCGATCCTTCTCACCTTTCAACTGATATTAGAGCTTGGCTCTTCGAGGTATTAAACGTGGTCATGCACTCCTTTAGCATTCATTCGAATACCTACACTCTTGTCTTCACTCTTGGCAGCCATAGCCACACCTTTCGAGCTTTCGATCAATCTCATCCTTCTCGAGCAAGCATTGGGCCTTCTTGGGCAACCTCAAGGCATTCATCTATAGGTATTGGAGCTCTCATTCCACTCTTTATTTCAGTCCATAGGGTTTGAAGAACAGGGCAGCCATGGCTTAGCCCATGAAGGTTTGGAACCAAGCTCTCTCTCTTCTATGCCTATTGAGTCCTCTTGGGAAGCTTCTTTGTTTGGGAGCCATAGAAGCTAGCAACATCAAAAATGTGATTTCAACAAGTTGCCCCATTTTCTTAGCTTGTCAAAAATGTGGCCTTCATCTCCAGCACATCTTCATGCCATTGGCACTACACAATGGTCTCATTTGAGGCGTAAGAGCATGCTTCAACCATGGCATTGAAGGCTTGAGCTTGGCATTGACATTTGGGTCTGATATACTTTAGTCCATGACTATCATAACAATCCACAAGCAGTCCCAAACAGTGCTAGATTATCATTTGATGTTTATGCTTGCTTGGTACTAGCTATTGATGTCATTTGGTACCCGAATCATGCTCGGATGTTATGGGAAGCTATGCATATGATATGCCATTGATTTGGTGCTGATTTTGGACCTTTTTATGCTCATTCTGATAGTGAATTTACTGTTGTAATAGAGCAAGGCTGAAGCTATTTAACTCAGGTTATGATATGCCTATTGGTCTCAAGAGATTCCCAAATGCTTGTTATGACTATTTGGATGCAAATGGAGGTTGGGAAATGTCTTGGATGGTTCCAAAATATATTTTGAGCCTTGTTTGAGCTCTATATTGGTTAGCACTTACTTGACATTGGTCTACACTAGCATGCTTTGTGACAAAGGTTATACCTATAGTCTATGCATGACCCATTAGTACATGCTCTGAAGAATCTGTCAGTGATGCATGCTACCTACATTGTTTGAGCTTCTTTGCCACTTGGAGCTTTGGTTGGGCTTGTACTTGGATACTTTGGAACCTCTTTTGGATGTTTCTTGGCTTGTCAGAGATTGTTGGGTTCGTACATGATGTAGTTGGATGCTATCAAATGCTTGACTGCTTACATGCTCTTGGTGCTCTCATGATGTACGGTCTTGGCTATGAGATGTCTTATGCATTTACATGCTATATCTGAGCTTGGTTGCTCATTTACCATCAAATTTTGTGCTAGTGGGAGCTTTATGCTTATAGTATTGGATTTATCCAAAGCTTGCGAGTTATGCATTTGAGCTATTACTTGAGATTTGAGACTAGGATCTCTTACACATCCTTGACTATGATATTTGCTTGGTAGATGTTTCCATGTCTGCTCTTGGATGCTTATGAGCTGATTTGATATGTCTTCATTGAGCATACACCGACCTTTGTTTAACATAACATAAAGAGCATCTTGGATGCTTATGAGCTAATTTGATCCATCTTCATTGAGCATACACCAACCTTTGTTTAACATAACATAAAGAGCATCTAGTGCTTGGACTACAATGCTCGTAGAGTTGCAAAAAGTGACACTTATACCTTGGGAGAGTGTGTAATACCCTTGTGATTTTGTCTTGGAATTGGGAGAATTGAGAAAGCAAAAAAGTGTTTTCCAAGCTTTGCATCAGAAGAGCATTGTATACAAATCTATACTCAAGTTGGAGACAAAGATATGGTTCTAAATGGCAACACACTTGTAAGCATGTGGTGGAATGGGGAGCCTTGAAATTTGATACATTCTCCACTTCACTCTTGTTTTTTCTAGGTATGACAATAGCCCTTACAGCCTTGAAATTTGAAATGTTCTCCACTTCACTCTTATTTCTATTGGGTATGATAGTAGCCCTCACTTGACAAACACACTTGCCCATGCATATAATGATTGTGCAAGCATGGAGGATGCTTGGTCAATTTTTGACAAGTTGCCCTAACATAATATCATTTCCTAGAATGTGTGTATGGCTAGCTATGCTTGGGAAGGAAATGCAAGACAAGGACATACAAAGTGCTCGTTAGCACTGTTTGAAGGCAAGAATTTGTTATGGTCAAAGATTTGCACTTGAAGAAGGATCTAGGGCCTTTGTAGGTGACTATACAACATGATCAATGGTTGAGTAAGTTGGAGAACTATCAACTTGTCAATGTGAATGATGAACAATAGAAGTTACTACTTGGTGATTTAAATTCCTTGAGGCAATACTAGAATCAAGTGCAAAATAGTTTGAAACATGCAATGATCTTTGGATGATACTTGGATGGATATGAGGCACTAGTACCTAGGAAGTTTCAGATAGCTTGAACAATGGCAAAGGTTCTACAATGCATGAATTTGGCACATTGGATACCAACTTAGGGTTTGATACATGATCTACATTTTCTGCACCTTTTGTATATGCACGATGGATTGTTGTTGTTGCTATTGCGGTGAGGCTTCATTTATCAAATTGTTCCCCAAGTTCATCATATAATCACAATCTTCCAGTAATGCATTCCCATATACCACCAAAATCTAGATTTGGTTCAGTGGCGCAAATTGATCATCCAAGTTTCCCATTGGGTGATCACTTGGAAATGGGAAGAGAAAGAGAATAGTAGTTCTACCATTAGTTGTCTCAATCTGCTATGCTTGGTTATCAGCACAATTACGTAGCATCATCTTGGAGGATGAGTAATACACAACAATCTAGTAGCTCAAGATCAATACATAATGTATGGGTAGCTTATAGAGATGGGGATTTATACATACTAGTCTCTCCAACTTATGTGATAATGATCAAAGGCATTCTATGAATAACAAGGGGCAAACGTAGGGGGAGATTCGGCTATTGACACTACCCATGTAAGCTACTCAACAAATTAAAACCTAGCTTATTTTCAAGAATGTTGGACACTCTCTCTCATTGGCTCAAAGGGTGTTGAGGCATCTAGAAAGGATTTGAGGACACAAAACTCTAAATTGACATTTTGGCACACATGTTCTAGAGGGGAAAACAACATTGAGTATGCTCTAGCTTCGTGGCTTCTAATGCAATAAGAAATATTGAAGATAAACAAGTGAATATGCTCCATTTACATACCTATAGGATATGGAGGATTATTATAAACCTTACATACCATAGATGATGCCACTAGATCTTGTCTTAAGACTCATAATTTTCATAATTTCCTTAAGGTGAAAATTCGTTTTTCATTGTTAAATGTATTGTTCTTGATCTTTCATGCAATTCTAAGTGTATACATCTAATTTGTGTAGCACATTTTATCCCTTGTCATCAATAATTACCTAGCAAAAAATATTCAAAATATCATTTATCACTTAGGTAGGTTGACTATGTATAATTCAATATCTCTCTCTAATATTTTGAGACCCATGCTACAAGGGTATATGGCTAATATATTACTTTTTGGTTTTGGGAGGATGGATCACAAGCAAAGAAATAGACACATTGCTTATTCCACAAAAGAAGCTTGAATGCATTGAGCTTGTTTGTTTGATAAAGAGAGAGATTTATCTAGTCATTTTTTGACATCTAAGTGCATGTTCTCATTCATTTGGGGGAGGAGATTGAGTTGATAGGAGTTATCGATACTACTTGATGAATGTTTTCCATGGAAAGATTAATGGGAATATTGAAGAAATATGTGTGATAAAGAGCAAGGCTTGAGGGTTCAACGATTGAGGGATAGTTGCATGAAGAGTGCCTATACTATATTAAAGAATACATGCAAAACCTTGATAAATATACTATAAATGAATGGTTTGAGGAAGATTCAATAAATATATCAAATGAGGTCTTATGTGGAAAAGGTGTTCGCATCCATCTCAAGCAGAAAGAGCAATAAAATTTGAACATCTTTTATTGATATTTGCAATCACATCCATGCTGCCTCTTTGTATGAAGCAGATGGGCTGAGGATATGCAAGCTACTTGAATCCCATAGGCATAAAGGGGAAGACTACCACCTACCATGTTCTATATAACATTGTACTTGGATGTCACTTTCATATATGATGAATGCAATGTCATTGTCCTTTTGTTCTTTAGCTTGGTGTACTTGATTTGCTTGTCTTTGTACTTCCAATCAAGTCTTGATTCCTATCATGTCCAAGTACTCATGAGTCTAGTGTTGCTCTATGAGCCACCATAGCTGCCATGCTCTAGATCCGTGTTTTTAACATGGTATCAGAGTGTAGCTAAGCATAGCTTAGCATGTTTTAGCTCACCTCTCTGCTCCTACAGGTCTCCTCTCTCTCCTCTTAGCTCAGGTCCAACTTGGCTTAAGTGCATGAACTCATTTTACATCTCCATCTTTACTTTGCCCTCTTGTCTACCATAGCCAGATAGTATCCATCTCACTTAGAGCTTCTTGATCTACTCCTACAACTCATATTTATTCACACTTCCTTCTAGGGAAATGTTTCTAAAGTCAGGGCGCAACTTTCTATCACGAAAATGTCTGACATTGATCACTATGTAGTCCGACAATATGGAAATTCGTGTTCGCAGTCCCTGGATAGATGCAACATGTTTGTACTATCTTTGCTCTTCCTACATGATGTGATTTGGGACACCACCATGGGGCTTTGAAAGCCCATGAGATAGGCTTTCTATCCATGCAAAAAGTTTGGGAGATGATCGAGTCTACAATGCACACAAAGTAGAAAACCAGGCCAGCACAAGAACCCTAATGAAGACTTCATAGCCAATCTTTCAAAAGCTTTATCTCTTCTTCATTTTCTCTCCTGCCACTCAAGCCACACTATTACCACTCAAATATCATTGGATTTGGCATACATTCTCACAACAAATCATTGAGGAGGGGAGATCTTGGTGATTTTTTTTTGGCAAGATTGAAGCATAGTCAAGCATAGTGTCTCTTGACACTGATCTAGTGATTGTTGTCACTTGTGTCATCTGACACCATCAGCTTTGCCTCTGATCAAATCTAATTTTTTGTGCTACTCGAGTATCAAATCAAGGAGGGGAAGACTTGAACTTGCAAGACCTTGAAGACCTCAAAAATCTTTGAAGATTTCAAGCTCAAAGGGCATACTAGTCACCTGGTATCTCTTAATACTAATCACCTAGTGCTTCTTGCCACTTGTGCTCAACCCTTATGCTGCTGAAATCTCAAAATTTTGGAGTTGATTTGCTGCTGATCTTGCAACCTCAACATGGCAAGGACTCACTGATAGTTCGATTCAAAGGGGTCGGGTTTCATAGTTGGCAGACCTGCATCAAGCTCATCCTAATGAAGGGTCTCTGGGCCATCACAAATGGCAAAGAGAAGAAGCCTCAGGATGCAAACCTTGTAGTCACATGGCAAAAGAATGATGATAAGGCATAGGCCATTATCAAACTAGAATTGGATGATAGCTACATCCACCATGTGGATACCTGTGAAACCTCTAATGATACATGGAAGAGATTAGATACTTTGTTTGGTGCACAATCAAAGTCATCTAAGTATGGATTGTTGATTGAATTTTTCAGGCTAGATATGAAACCTAACACTTCTCTTGCCACTCATTTAAACTACATGAAACATTTCCTTACTCAACTTCTTACAAGGATTGATCTCAAGATGGATGAAGATATTTGTATTGGTGACCTGCTAAAAAGTTTGCATCCTGATTATGATAATGTTTCAACCACTTTAATCAATATGCCAAACCCTACATTGGTTGACATTAAAGCTTCCTTGCTAGAGGAGGAAAATAAGATAAAGTCAAAGGAAGGACCAAGAACCTCTAAAGATGAACAAAGGTTGTATAGCAGGTACAAAGGGAAGAAGGACCAACTCTTCTGTGACTTTTGCAAAAGAATCAGACACACGGAGAAATTCTGCCACGCTAGAAAGAGGTCTCAAAATACCTATCTAGCTGTTGTTAAAGAAGAAGAAGACCATGGAGCAAAGGAAGAAGAAGAAAAAAAAAGACCGCCAGGAGAAGGACAAGCCTCATCAATCCTTCTACTCCTATTCTAATAGACTTTTTTAGCCTTGTATTGCCTAGGCCTAATGCTTCTGACATAAGCTTGTAAACTCCTAATGTAACCTTGTACTACAGCCTCTGTACACTTTGTGAGGTCCCTATTATAGCCTCTAGATGTCCACCATGTTTGTGGTACCCACACTTAGCCTTTTCTGCGAAAGCCTCTAGTGTTTACCATTTTGTGGTATGCCCACACTTTGTAGGCGGTGCTCACTAAAGCATCTACACACTTTGTACTTTCTAGTTGTGATTGAGGAGGGGTGTTGAGATTTGCAATTACATCCATGTTGCCTCTTTGTATGAAGCAGATAGGCTGAGGATATGCAAGCTACTTGAATCCCATAGGCATAGAGGGGAAGATTGCCACCTACCTTGTTCTATATAACATTGTACTTGGATGTCACTTTCATATATGATGAATGCAATGTCATTATTCTTTTGTTCTTTGGCTTAGTGTACTTGATTTTCTTGTGTTTGTACTTCCAATCAAGTCTTGATTATTGTCATGTCCAAGTACTCATGAGTCTAGTGTTGCTCTATGAGCCACCATAGCTGCCATGCTCTAGATTCGTGTTTTTCAAATCTTCATGATCTATAGCTTTGATTATATGGGAAGCTTCATGAAATAGTACAAATAGCAATGGATTGCATTAGAAGAAAAGGAACAAAAGGTAGAATATTAGACCTACCTCCTTCCATCCTTTCTTCTATGAGTATGCAAATCAGAATGAAAATAGCATGTGAACAAAATACGGATGTCATTAAAGAGTAGCTTGCATTGAGTTTCGGGTGCGACTTGGAGGTAATATATTTTCTTTAAAATCACACAAGAATTAACATATGTGAAATATATTTCTTTGCATTATATGTGTGTCTAATATCCACATAGATTCATGCTATTGGTAGTATGTGGGCATACAGACAACATTTCCACATATGCAAAATAAACGATCTTCACCTCACATAAGATCTCTCCATTATTGCATCTTTTCAATAACTATTATGTGTAAGCACAAAAGATCAAAATTTGATTGACACCAAGCTTGGCTACATTGGCCATATAGTTGCAATTCATGAGCTCAACTATCAAGTCATGAAACAGAAACAGAGAATTCTTACCATATTATGTGTTTTTTCTATTATGTTTTGTGACAAGTTTTCTTGAAGGTAGGTTGATTCCATGATGAGTATAAAGGCACAAACGCAACACTAAGACTTGAGCCCATAGGTTTTTGGCCTATCACCTCCACTTGATTGATGCACAAAGGAAATGTATATCCTTCTTGTGGATTGTGAGCAAACATTGTTTTACAAAGATCTTGAGTCTCTTACTATGCAATGGCTACAAGTTGTGCCAATGAATCCTAGAGGATGATGACTTTTTGACAATACAAATCTCAATATTAGTGACAATGAGATACAAGAAAGCACAACATTAGAGGTCGAGGCAAGAGCAAAATTGGAGCTACAATATCAAGCTCATTAATAGATGGCAATGAGAGCAATACAAATGATACTTGAGAAGAAGACGACCTCCCGGAGTTGAAGTTAGATTTTTTTTCTCCAAACGACAAATGCAACATATGACAAGATTTCAACCCATGAGCTCAAAGAATTCATTAAGGATATTACATATATTGAATTGATCAATGATCATTCCATCGATAGTGTAGATTAAGAGATGTGTGTAGGTTTTTGTGGCTTCAAAAAGTTAACTTGTTTATATAAATTTTTATGCATGCGTTCTTCTATACACTTGCTAATGAATGGGAGAGGTGATGAGGACCCCACAATGATGACCTTTAAAGATCAATAAGGGTTCAATTCCCCTAGGTCTCAATGTCATGTTAGTCAACATTGGAGTGATTGAAATTCATATGCTAGAAGACATACTAATTTGAGTATGCAATTTAGATGGATTCAAAGATTAGTGAGAGCAACTGAGGACATAGCAATTAAAGCAAATTTGGTCCATTGAAGAATAAGTCACAAGATGAATCATTAGCAAGGAGTGCTAATCTATGATAGCCATGCTAATCACATAAGTAGATCACAAGTGGTTCACGTAAAGGCTCTTGTCCAACAAGTGGGTTGCCTTCAGGGACAATTTGGTGTCATCTACTATGCAAGAGCACTTGGCCTTTGAGAATTTTATACTTATTTTCATCCATTAAGAGTATTCATTAATTTCAAAGCTCTCTTTCTTCTCTATTTTCTACTGTAAATTTCTCCATTTATTACGTTCTTTTTTTAGGTGTTGTGTTTCAGTCATTTTTGTACTTTCCATGTTTTATCTCAAGCTCACTCTCCCTTGACTTTCATTGATCAACTCAATTCAAATAACCAAATGTTAATGAATGTGAACATATCGTGCATTCTTTCATTTGTGCTTTAGCAAGAGAGTCATGTCACTCAGGATTTGGTAATGGCTCTAGCTAGTCCCAACCTCCTGCTCAAATTGTGTAAGGAAAAACTTATTTGACATTGAATCATGATCTCTATATTTCACTGCAATGAGACAAATAGAGCTACCATAAGCATTAAATTAACATTCTATAAATAAGCCTGGATTTATACTCACACCCACACTAAATCAACATGTGGTATATATAGGTCAGCGATGTTGCACATCCGTTGAAAAGATACTGGTCCTCAAGCCCTCACAATCAAAATTATAAGTGACTCCATATGTCCTCATATAAGAAGTATCACCTAGAGAACACAAGAAACCAATCATATAAAGAAATATAAGAGATAGTTACAAAACATACACATAGTTAAAATAACATATACTTAATGCATTAGAAGAATATACACGAGAGGGCACAAGTCCTTGCTCCTCAAGGCAGTGGTATAGGAGGACTGTTGCAATAAATTGAGAAGATGGAGTCATTGCAACTCATGCTACCAAAGATTGAGAATATCACTCCTCCACCTACATGTTGGTGGCTCACTGCTACACACAAATAAGAGAAAAATAAATGTAAAGAGAACCTTGAAGTATAACATATAGTTTAGTTTGCACAAAATAAAGTCCAATATTTTGAGAATCTATACCTTGGTCCCTTGAGTGATATGACCTAAAACTTTTGTGGCTTGAGTTGATGGAAGCGAGGCCTATCATCGATAAGGATCAAGAAACGTGAATGCAACATGCTCTTAAGCCCATTTCCAATGTTTTCTTTAAAAAGAAAAAACTTGCCTCATAACCATGGGGGGATTTGTTGAGGTGCTTTCTCTTGGATGGTGTGGCAACATCAAGCTAGAGAGCCTCTTAATGGTAGCCTTCAATACATCATCGGAGAGCATCATGTAGCTTTTATATCCTCAATCTCCTCATGTATCAAGCCTTGCCTATATAGTAGTCTCCTAGCTTAACAACCCATCCCTAGTGATGGACAATATCATGGAAATCTACAAAAGTCTCTAATGAAAAAATTGCAATTAGTGATGGACAACATAAAGTAAAAGAGAATTGTATACATGCATATCCTCAATGTTAATTGTGGAGTCACTAGGATATCCTCCATGTCAATGTCAGTTGTGGAATCACTAGTATATCCTCCAAAATGCCAATTAGTAAAATCTTTCCACTATATTTTCCTTTAGCAACCTTTTTCCTATATCAATTTTGAAATAGCTTCTCTTGTTCTCTTCTTACCCACTTTATCAGAAGGGGGGGGGGGGGCACTATGATTTCTCCACGTTTATCATATTTACTATACTTTTCCTTTTGTATTTCTATTTTGTTCCACTAGGTCTCGCTTCCTCCTTGATTTTGATAGTATATTAATTCCTTCTAGTTGAAGGATTCCATGGCATAGGGCATATGTTCCCCCCTTCTTCATGGTACATAAGGACAATTGGCACTTACATGACCAAGCTCCTTAGATCTGTAACAAGTGGAACATTTGATTCTCTCTTTGCTCATAGGAAAGTAGCTTCCTCCAAACCATACTAGGATCATCTACCTTTGTGAAATTTGTAATCTACCAGCTCCTCAAGCTTCTTTGTAGCTTGTTAGGCTATGTACTCAATCAACCATTCTTTAGCTAATCCTTGCACCTTTGTTATCAAAAATCTTCAATCACTTGTTTTCCTTTAGATTTCCCACTATACATGTGGTCTTGAAGTTTTCAACAAGCTAGATGACATCCTCATCTTTGTTACCATAGAATGGTTTGAATTTTGTGGGCATTCTTTCTTGTCCAGAGGTTTGCAGAAAACTTCCTCAATAGGGGTACAAAAAATATGTAAGGCTAAAAAAGAAAGAAGAGAAAATACAATTCCTTAGATTATCACACCCACCACAAAATCAAAGATGTAGTCCACCAAGATAAAGCAATCATAGAAATAGGCCAATGTATGGACCTTTGCAAACACATACTCAACTACAATATCTATTTTAGCTTTAAGCAAGTTTAATATCACTCTTTTATACCAACTCTCATAGAACATGGTGTATAAGGGTATGTCTACTTACAATTAGTCCTTTGAAAACTTGACAACAAGAACACAATGAGGATACCTCAACAGAATAGACAAAGTTTTAGGCACACTAAATATAAGCACACTCTCTTCATTGAACATAATAGCTCCCTCATGCTCATAATCCTCCTTGAGGAACAAATAGCTATCGTCCAAATAAAGAGCATTAGCATACCTAGATCTTCTCCGTATCACATAGGCAAGTAGATAATCCAAGAGCATCCTTGGAGAGTTCTCTAACTCTATCCTACAGCTTGAAATTTTCTTACATCCACAAACACCACCTTGTCTTCAAGCACCGTGAGCAAGAACAACCCCAAAGATTCTACCCTCCTCACAATAGGGAGTTAATTCCTCATATAATCCACTAAATACCCAAGCCCCAATCTCATGTAGGATCCAGAGCTATTCGAACCACAATTCTCAATAGATATGCTATGCCATCTTACTATGTATGACACCTTGATGGATACCCAAGTCTCTCCTCTATATCCAAGGGTACTATCAAGGCTATAAATATCTCTTGCTCCCTAAACAAATCATACTTGTCTAATTGTATCATCAAGAACCCTTGCCTTTTTTCCACTCTACCCCACATGAACACTCCAAACCAAGAATTGTAGTTGCAACAACACCATACAACTACTTCATCTGAAGGTTAATCACAGAAAGATAGTCTTGCCTCCCAAGCCGTAGAGCACATTGTAGCAAACACCATGTAAGGCATTCACCATTGATGACCCCTATAAGGAACCTAGGCCCATCATGGTTTATTGACCCAAGCACACCACTACAAACCCCTCAGTTAATTTTGAGGTACCTATACCACTTGCATCTGCACACCTAGATGACCAACTAACACTTCATGAAAGCCATCTAACTTCAAAACTACTCTACCTAATGAGCAATATCTTAGCGGGTCTCCTTTCAAGATCAACAATCACAAGCCCCTTTTCCTTGGTCATTTAAAGAAGAGCCAACGTGCAACTACTCAATTCACGAAATGGCAGAAGAATTGGGCTAGCAAACCAAGAGATCTCCCATCATAGAATACTTCTTATAGTCAAACTCAACTTTTGGCACCTTTGCAAATTTCTGGCCATGATAGATTTAATTCTAGTTGATGATAACATGGTTAAGCTTGCATCCTAGTGGCAACCCGTGTGGGAAGAATAAGAGCATTTATACCATAAAAGCATTCCTATACAAAAGCAACTCTCCCATGAACTTTTAGAACAACAATTACAAAAATGCAGAATTCTTCCTATCCATGGAATGCTATGAAGCCTAAAAGCCCATCCAAAGTTGAGGCACTCAATCAACAATGTACCTCTTCTAGCCCATTTGCACAAAGTTGGTACCAATCTCGTCACAACATGACAACTAAGGGTAGTTTCCTTTTCACTTTGGATGAATAGCGTTGTGCAATCAGTTTGTTAAGAAGAAACCCCACGTACTATGAATCTACATCCTTAAGATCCATTCTCCAGTCCCACAAAGTAGGCATACCAAAAGAGTTTATATATCATCCACTCCTAGATAAGACCCTGATTGAAGAAGAACTCCACATTTCAAATCATTTTTATGGATCTTTGCTACTTAATGACATTACATCTTACTTGTGCATCCTCACAGTTCAATCTGCAAAATTTAGACACCCTGATCAACCTTGAGTATAATCCAAATTCCTATGGCTAGTCAGTCCCTCAAACCCCCATTGTACATAAATAAAATCACTATTGTAATAGATACTAGTAAGACTGTCATCCTTAATTTAAAAACTTAAAACTCCCACACATTGTACCTAACTTTCCAAGCTTAAAAGCTTGCATTCTTGTGAAAAGAGCAATAAAGTGTCATAGATAACTTGTGAGTACATATGTCTCTTGGTATATGAAATTAAAGGTTGAACAACATCTTCCACAAAGTCAACATCATGGCTGACCGAAATACACTTAATTTATGGATAATTTAAGTTATAACCTTTGCTTTTAATATTATAAACAATAAATATATGCTCCATAGCTTTGTTATCCAAAGTTTTGTGTTACTGCATTGTACCAATACATAAGCCAGGCAACCAAAAATATAGAAGTGAGCAATGGATAGTCTTTTACCATGCCAAGCCCCGTATGAAGTGATAGAGTGTGATGCCTTGTGACATGCCTATAAGATGCACACAAAGTATACTGAAGCTAAGAACTACGTGGCAAAGCTTGACATTTTAAGTATGCATTGTGTCATCTCCATGAGAGTTTTGTTCTTTCTCTATCATACACCATTTGGTTGTGGTGTATATGGAACTATATATTGGTGTTTTATCCTCCATTTCACTAGATATGTATTAAACTCCTTAGAGATGTATACCCTTCCTCCGATGAGAATGGAGAGTACCCACTTTACATCATGACTGTTTTTCATCCATGCTTACAATTTGCTTGAAGTGCATGCTTGGAGTAATCATCAATGAAATCACAAAGTACATATACTTGCCAAAAGATGGTGTTTGCATAAACATCACCATGTACAAGCTATAGTTTGTGAGAAACTCTCAGTGAACCTTTTTTGGAAATGAATCATACTACATTTTACCCAATGTGTAACCTTCATAAATGCTTTTTATAGGTGCTTTGAGAGTGAGTAATGAACACACTATATTACATGTTTGTAGGCACAACAAATTAGCAAAATCTAGATGACTAAAATGTGCATGCCAAAGTTTTGCATTTGTAATGATCTATGGATCTTTAACTACGTGTAACGTCTCCTTTTTCTTTCGTCCCCCCCCCCCCTAATTTTTTTTTTTAAATTTCCCTCTCTCCCCCCCGACAGTACATCAGGGAGTGAGAGAGAGGGAGTGAGTTAGGAAGGGGAGGTGCATGCTGCCCAGGTGACGGCGTACCACTGCGCCCCCCCCTCTATAAAGGTTGCGCCCCTCCTCCCTGTCTGCAAAATCCCCCCTCCCCCCCCCCCCCCCCGTTACTACCGAAGCCCCCCCCTCCGTTGCAGCGCAGCAACCCGCCCTCCAGCCTGACGTATCAGTAGCCCACCCTGTGGCCGTGACTGACAGAACACCCCCCCTTGATCGCCAACCTGCTGGGCCTCCATAAGGAGAGAAGAGTGAGAAGAGAAGAAGAAGAGAAGAGAGAGAGAAGAAGAGGAAGAGGAGAGGGACAGAAGAGAGGGAAGGAGAGGAAGAGGAAGAGGAGAGGAAGAGAAGAGAGGGAAGGAGAGGAAGAGGAGAGAGAGAGAGAGAAGAAGAAGGGAAGGAGAAGAGGGAGAAGAGGAGGAGAAGAGAAGGAAGAGAAGGGAAGAAGAGGGAGAGAAGGAGAATGAGAGAAGGGGAAGAAGAAGGGAGAGAAGAGAGAGAAGAGGAGGAGAAGAGAAGGAAAATAAGGGAAGGAGAAGAAAAGAAGGGGAAGAGAAGAGGGAGGAAAGAGAAAAGAGGGAGAGAAGAGAGAGAAGAGGGAAGGAGAAGAAGAGGAAGGGGAAGAAGAGCGAAGAGAGAGAAGAGGGAGAGCAGAAGGGAAGGAGAAGAAAAGAAGGGCAAGAGAAGAGAGAGGAAAGAGAGAAGAGGGAGAGAAGAGAGAGAAGAGGGAAGGAGAAGAAGAGGAAGGGGAAGAAGAGGGAAGAGAGAGAAGAGGGAGAGAAGAGGAGTAGGAGAAGAAGAGGAAGAAGGAGAAGAGTTAGTAAGAGGAGATGAAGAGAGGGAGAGGGAGAGAAAGAGAAAGTAGGAGAATAAGTGGAGAAAGAAGAGAAGGAGAGAGAGTGAGAGAGTAGGAGATTAAGTGAAAAGAAGAAGAAGAGACGGAGGGAGAAAGAAAGAAGCGAGAGTCGGTAACTACAAGGAGCCACGCCCAAACCACTCTCTCGGAAAAGGACCCATCCAGCAGTCCTTCTTTCAAACCTGTCAACCCGAAACCCGACAAGGTCCAGACTGCCCAATCCCCGCGAGGTGAATGGCTCTCAAGAAGAAAGTCGCGGGAAACGTAGGCATCCAAGCCACCGGTAATGCTGGAGGGACGAGTGGAACAACCAATGCAACACACACGAATCAAGCCCAGGTTTACACACATGAAATGATAGGTTTTTTTCAATATTTCACATAAAATAATAGGCTTCCACCCAATCTAGTATATGAACGGTTATGTAGGATTCATGGTTCGCGCCCGTGATTACAATAAACACATGAAATGATAGCTCCCATTTTTAGCATGCAAATGCACAAATGCATGGAAATTTAGGCTTTCATGTACTTAAGCCACACAAATACATGCATATTAGGATTAAAAAGTCATCTACTAAATGTGAAGGGAGTTAAGGATCGTAGATTGTGTCAGTTTATTAAACGATCCTTGTGCACGGAAGATGAGTTTGATGGCAAAATTCTGCATAGCATCACACAAAGAGAGGATGGAAAGAATGTATGACAAGTCTTGCAATATATTTAATGTGTTTTAAAGATTACCAAGTATGTTAAAAGATGTGCAAGAAATCGAGGATTCACAACTTGGAACCCTAGGATAAAACCCAAGGGGAAGAGAGATTCAAAAGAAGTTGAGTGATTAAACATACGTGCTTGTGAGTTGTTTTTAATGATCTTGTCTTAGATTATTAGAAGTGGATACCCTCCTAGTTTAAGCTAGGCTAGTAAGATAACTCTAAATGGAATGTTGATCAAGGCTTATGCTTGGTTGTTTTGAAAAGGATATTTCTAAGTGAATTGGCTAGTTACCTTGGTAAGAGAAGATCCTACTAAGGACAAGTGGTTTATAAGCAAGGTGATTGCTTGATGTAGAAAATGATATTTTCTTGATTGGAAATGAAAGGGATGTTTTCCCTAGAAATTGTTACTATGCTAGTTGCTTCAGTTGTGGTTGATTTCTAGAGGAATAATTAAGGAAGGATGGTGCTAGCTACCCCCCGCGAACCGCCAAACCCTAACCATGGGGTTGTGAATCCGCACCGGGATTGTGGACTGAACCTGCCATGAGAGGTCTCTCCATGGAAATCACTTGGCGTAGGAGGACGCTTGGGTGCCAGTGGGGACTCTAGCCAGAAATCCCAATGCCTCTGGGCCCTACACAAGTGTTCTACGTAACTCAAGATGGGATCTTGAGGCCTTAATACTAGTTACAAGGCAGAATCTTGGAAGGATAAACCTTCGGGTTTTATTTCCGGAAGACGGAAGGATTTTTCTGCGGAGGCAGAAAGGAGCACTTAATTCTCCTATATGGGCAAGAGACACACATTAATCCGAAGATAATTTAAGGGAGTGTTTGATCTTGTTTTAATCTGTCTTAATATCTGTGGCCTAAATTACGTAAAGGAACCTGTGACTAATGGGTTAATTAAGGAAGCTACTTTTATGTGTCAAGCATAACGTGGTAGGTAATTAGATAACTAAAACAACCCTCGGGGGAAGCGTGGTGGATGTGACCAATGGGTCTATCCTACGGAAGGGTGGTCTCAGTTAGCTGAGAGCTTTCCTCAAAGGAGATGTTAACAGAAAATGTTAGGAAAAAGTCGGTCTATGACCTTAGACAATGTTGATTAGGAACCCGGACTTCAGGTCGATCCTAGTGGGAACGGCCGGATTAGTTCCGTTGCGGGCCAGACTCGAGAGACCCTAGTTGGCAAACCCCATGTCATTCCTTAGGAGTGCCGGGCAGCGTCTTCTGGATATATCTCTTAATGGACTGCTAAGACATGTCCTGCAATTTGAGGAGCGGGCACGTTACAGTTGGTATCAGAGCAAAACTTCTTAATGATACATGATTGATTAATGTTCAGATCATAGACATAACCTAAATAACCTAAGTGGTATGGTTTGACTATCAGGCACCTTTTGCACCTACGAATGCTTACATGTAAGAGAATAAGTTCCTTCTCAAGCAAATTAAGGCACCCGAGTTTGATGGCAAGGGAAGAACTATTCAAGCTGACGTCGAGATCTGGATTGAGTCCATGGAGGACTATTTTGAGGTAGCAAGAATTGCACTTGCTAACCAAGCCATGCTCGCCAAACTTAAGCTTACAGGCAAAGCGAGACTTTGGTGGAAACAGTGGTACAGAGACCAAGCGATCTCGGAGGGAACAGTCACTTGGAATAAGCTTAAGGAAGCTGTGCGAGGGAGGTATCTGCAACCTGCCTACCGCACACAAAAGATGAATGAATTCTATGACTTGAAGCAGCTAGGATTATCCCTTGAAGCATATTATTCAATGTTCATTTCACTCCTAAAGTATGCACCCCCAATGGATACGACAGAACAGGTGTCAAAGTTCTGTGCTAGGTTGAATCTACCCATAAACACTCGATTGGAATCAATGCGCCCAACGGACTTGCAAGACGCATTACTCCGAGCAAATCCAATCGTCCAAGAGCTTAAATCAAGCAACTATGATGTAGATGACTCACGGGATCAAGACAAGAGGTGCCACAAGTGCGGTGAGATAGGACACATCTGTAAGAAATGTCCCAACCGCCGATGTTTCCACTGCAATGAACTAGGACATATCCAAACAGATTATCCTAAGTTGGACCCTAAGAATCAGGAACGTGCGGTCAAACAAAGCCATCTAAACTCTGCTTTTGGCTCACATTATGAATCACATGATTATGAAGGCGTGGAGCCTGTTGTAACCTTTGAGGATGACTTGATACCCTAGGAAGATATACTTGAGGTAATAAGTCTTGTGTAATATTTCCGCAACGAAATATTAACAACCCTAGAGCCCGCACAAAAGCAACCTGAAGTAATCTCCCGCAACAAAGAAACACTGGCCTAAGTACTCCATCCTCGTGCATTTACAATACCATTCCCGTGTGGTGCATATGAAACCATGGCTTGAAACTACAAGCCATCGTAGGAACTCCCCTTCAAGGGACAAAAAAGATAATGAATTAATTGCAAATTTTTTTAAACTCCCTCCCCTTCAACCGTTGCATGGCGGGGAGAGGGAGTATGTGTGGAGCTTGAGTTGTGAGGGGCATGGGGAGGAGGGTATGCACCCTGCCACTTGTGTGGCCACCCCCCCACCTTCCTCTCATATAAACCCCCCCTCCCAAGCTTGGTGGGGGGGATTGATCGTGCTGCCCGCCGTCATGAGGAGCTGCCCACTGCCAGTTTGCTGCCGCCGTCGTTCTGGCCACGCCGCCAGGCTGCCGCCGCCCCCGTCGTCTTCATCATCATCATCATCGTTATCTTCACCATTGTCATCCTCACCATCATCACTCCCTCACACATCATCTCCTTGTTTCTAGAAGCTTGAGAAGCTTCTATTGAAGCTTCTCTAAATAGAAGCTTCTCTAGGCTAAGTTCACCCGCATCCCTCAGGGTTTTTAATTTGTGTTTCCCAAGGCCTATTTCCTATGCCGCGAGGGAGATCTTGGACTAAAGGCAATTTCAGAAATCGAAAAAGGGGACCAAGGGAGATTTTGCTAAGTCGAGATTTACTTCGTTAATGGCTCCCAAGCAAAAGTCGAGAGGAGCACACATGGGAGCTTCCACCCAAAGTACGAGTGGACAACGCCTTGATAATGAATGCCCAGGTTTTGAAAAAAGTCCCGCATGGAAAAGACGCATAAAGCATGTTTTAATTCACGTAGGGAAGCTTAAATGCATTGTAAAATTTTATGTACTCGTTCAATCTACAAAGTTTAGTTGCATGACGAATACTTGCATTTGCTTGCATTTCCATGGTCAAGGGTAGTTGCGTTTTTTTGAATGTATGAGCATAAGTTAAAAGATGAATTTGTGCAAGGCGTCCTTGTTGCATCACGCAAAGGACAGGGCATATAATACATAATGCACTTATGTAATAATTTCCTAGTTGTGACTCATGTATAAGATGATCGTAGACGGCCATTAAATGATGTCCGAGTAGTTGCAATACATGGAAAGGACTTATATACTTTGCAAAATCGCATGCGATGATAGATAAATTCTAGGTTGGGTTAAGTGCTAAAGGAAGGATTAAATCTATGATGGATTCATGGCATCTGATCATGAAAGAATGATACACCCATGCATGGAGTTCCTTTATCAAAGTTTGAATTTGGGAAAGGATGCATCCTCATTAAAATACTAAAAGCTTGAATTCAATGCATAAAACGTAGGGTTTATAAGAATAGCTCTGAATGTCAATTAATATCGCATAGGGCAAGGAAAAGAAAGATCACTATAGATCCTATAGTTGCATAAAGGCAAAAAGGTCTATGGTCTTGAAATTGCATATTTGCATGGAATGATACATCTCATACATCTTGCGGTTACTTACATCTTTAGGGAAAGTATTTGCATCTCTAAGGGAAAGATCACCTCTAATCGTAAGACAATTAGATCAATTAGGTAAATCGCATGTAATTGTGTAACTCACATGGGATTCATAAAGGTGTGAATAGTTAGCGTACGACAAATACCTCAATGTGCTGGGTTAGGTTAAGTTATGTTAAAATTCTGCCTAGTATCGCACTTAGGATGCCGATCTAATATTTCCGATCTCAAAAGTCTTACCCACATTCTCGAAATGTCAGGACTATCTAATCACCCATGCAAGAATGATCTAGGGTTCTCACCCTAAGGATTAGTTGACCAAATGCTAGGTCTCCACAAGGAATTTAGGGACCCTAGGGCCAAAACGTTTATCGGCCTAGTAGGGTTAGGGTTTTGGATTGGGTCAATAGGACTCCCAAGCCCTACATCTTGATCAAAGGTATTCTTGATCAAGGAATACCGAGTGATGAGAAAAATAATCCCACAAGTTAGGTGCTTACACCTATCTCGGGCAACAAGTTGTAACGTCATATGCTTTTGTGTCTAAATCACAAAATAGTATTGCTACTCCTTAGACCAAGTCTGGCAAGTTCTAATTACAAGTCTAATTTCCTAGAAGTTGAGTAGACATCCTGCTACAACACTCTTCCTTAGGACTGATTTGCCAAGCTAGGGTAGTAATGAATTGCCAAGAAAGTAATTGACCAACCAAGTTAGGGCGATGAGGTTGCCCAGGATTCATTGTCTATAATATAAGGAAACCTAAAGTAGTGACAAATTGGGTCAACAGGGTATAAACCCTAACTCAAGGAAAAAGGGTAAGCAAGCAACTCAGCTTACGAAACCCTTGGGATCTTGCCAAGTCATGATTGATCAAGGATCGAATGTTAGAAGCATTTGGGAAGAAGGAATCACACCTTAGCAGTTGGCCATACAAACAACCACTGGAATGCTCGTGATTGTACATTTAGATGCATTGTTTGTACTTCTTTGCTCAAGGAACTAGTTCAGGAAAAACAACTAATGCTTCAGGTTAAAAGGAGAGGGAGAGGCAGTTTCAATTACCTCCGACTGTCTGCCTGACCCTATCCAAGGGAGTTGTTAGCCATGCCAAGTATGTGGACTGAACCCACCACGAGAGGTCTCTCCGTGGGTGCTACTTGGAGCAGGAGGATGCTTGGGTGCTAGGGGAGGCTCTGGCCATAAATTCCTTGCCTTCGGATCCTGCACAAGAGGCCGACGTGACTCGAGATGGGATCTCGAGGCCCGCATACTAGTCAATGGGCAAAACTTGGAATAGCGATCCCTGAGGATTGCTGGAATAGCCTTCGGGCAGGTTTATTTGATATATTCCAAAGACTGATAAATAAAGATCAAATGTTGAAAAAGGAACTTGCTTGACATTATTTTTCTGTGTCGGTGCTTAAGTTACGTGAAGGAACCATTGATTAATTTGGTTAATTAAGGAAGCTGTTTTTGCTTGTCAAACTAAATGTGGTAGGTAATTAGATAACTAAAGAAACCTGAGGAAAGTGCGGTGGACGTGACTCTGGGTCCGTCCTACGGAAGGGTGGTCCCGGTTGGCCAGGAACTTTTCTCAAAGGAACTGACAGCGAGGTAACAATGACCTAGAAACTATAGAGCTAGAGTCCCGATTTATGTTGTTTTAGGAAACGGAATGGGACTATGCCTTACGGGCAGAGAGGTCGAGCTTCGCATCCCTCTTGTTTCCCATTCTCCTTGAACCAAGTGCAGTATAAATCCGCTTCGACCTTGATGTTTCTGCGTTAAGTAGTTCGACGCTAGCTACCTCCTAGGAACTTGACTATTAGGAAAACCCTAATTCAGGTCGGTTCTAAGTGGGAATGGCCAGGTGCTTCCGCTTCGTGGCAGACTCGGGGAGACCTAGATTGCAAACCCCGTGACATTCCTTGTGAATGTTGAGCAGCGCTTTCTAGACTCTCTTCCCAATGGGCTGCTAAGATGTGTCCTACAAGTGGACAGGGGAACACGTTATATCTTGTACTTAGAATAAATCCTATTGCATTCTATAAGTTGTGACAAGTTGTCATTTTAAGAATTTAAGTAATCAGGATAGCGTAGCGGAAGCGTGGTGGGCCCATAACCCATAGGCTATAAGCCCCAATTACATTTGTCTTCCCCAGTTTCTCTCGAGATGAGGACATCTCGATTCCTCTAAGGGGGAGAGGATGTAACGTCTCCTTTTTCTTTCCTCCACCCTCCCTAAATTTTTTAAATTTTTTTCCCTCTCTCTCCCCCCCAACAGTACGTCGGGGAGAAAGAGAGAGGGAGTGAGTTAGGAAGGGGAGGTGCATGCCGCCCAGGTAGCAGCGTACCACTGCGCCCCCCTATAAAGGCTGCACCCCTCCTCCCTGTCTGCAAAATCTCCCCCCCCCCCCTCGTTACTGCCGAAGCCCCCCTCCCCTCCGTTGCAGCGCAGCAGCCCGCTCTCCAGCCTGACGTACCCAGTAGTCCCCCTCCCCTTGCGGCCATGTGACTAACAGAACACCCCCCCTTGATCACCAGCCCGCTGGGGCTCCATAAGGAGAGAAGAGGGAGAAGAGAAGAGAGAGAGAAGAAGAGGAAGAGGAGAGGGAAAGAAGAGAGGGAAGGAGAGGAAGAGGAGAGAGAGAGAGAGAAGAAGAAGGGAAGGAGAAGAGGGAGAAGAGGAGGAGAAGAGAAGGAAGAGAAGGGAAGAAGAGGGAGAGAAGGAGAAGGAGAAGGAGAGAAGGGGAATAAGAAGGGAGAGAAGAGAGAGAAGAGGAGGAGAAGAGAAGGAAAAGAAGGGAAGGAGAAGAAAAGAAGGGGAAGAGAAGAGGGAGGAAAGAGAGAAGAGGGAGAGAAGAGAGAGAAGAGGGAAGGAGAAGAAGAGGAAGGGGAAGAAGAGCGAAGAGAGAGAAGAGGGAGAGAAGAAGGGAAGAAGAAGAAAAGAAGGGGAAGAGAAGAGGGAGGAAAGAGAGAAGAGGGAGAGAAGAGAGAGAAGAGGGAAGAGGGAAGAGGGAGAAGAGTTAGTAAGAGGAGATGAAGAGAGGGAGAGAGAGAGAGAGAGAAAGTAGGAGAATAAGTGGAGAAAGAAGAGAAGGAGAGAGAGTGAAAGAGTAGGAGATTAAGTGAAAAGAAGAAGAAGAGAGGGAGGGAGAAAGAAAGAAGCGAGAGTCGGTAACTGCAAGGAGCCACGCCCAAACCACTCTCTTGGACCTGTCACAAGGTCCACACTGCCCAATCCCCGCGAGGCGAATGGCTCTCAAGAAGAAAGTCGCGGGAAACGTAGGCATCCAAGCCACTGGTAATGCTAGAGGGATGAGCGGAACGACCAACGCAGCACACACTAATCAAGCCCAGGTTTACACACATGAAATGATAGGTTTTTTTCAATATTTCACATAAAATAATAGGCTTCCACCGTACATGAACGGTTATGTAGGATTCATGGTTTGCGCCCGTGATTACAATAAACACATGAAATGATAGCTCCCATTTTTAGCATGCAAATGCACAAATGCATGGAATTTTAGGCTTTCATGTACTTAAGCCACACAAATACATGCATATTAGGATTAAAAAGTCATCGACTAAATGTGAAGGGAGTTAAGGATCGTAGATTGTGTCAGTTTATTAAACGATCCTTGTGCACGGAAGATGAGTTTGATGGCAAAATTCTGCATAGCATCGCACTAAGAGAGGATGGAAAGAATGTATGACAAGTCTTGCAATATATTTAATGTGTTTTAAAGATTATCAAGTATGTTAAAAGACGTGCAAGAAATCGAGGATTCACAACTTGGAACCCTAGGATAAAACCCAAGGGGAAGAGAGATTCAAAAGAAGTTGAGTGATTAAACACACGTGCTTGTGAGTTGTTTTTAATGATCTTGTCTTAGATTATTGGAAGTGGATACCCTCCTAGTTTAAGCTAGGCTAGTAAGCTGACTGTAAATGGAATGTTGATCAAGGCTTATGCTTGGTTGTTTTGAAAAGGATATTTCTAAGTGAATTGGCTGGTTGCCTTGGTAAGAGGAGATCCTACTAAGGACAAGTGGTTTATAAGCAAAGTGATTGCTTGATGTAGAAAATGATATTTTCTTGATTGGAAATGAAAGGGATGTTTTCCCTAGAAATTGTTACTATGCTGGTTGCTTCAGTTGTGGTTGATTTCCTAAAGGAATAATTAAGGAAGGATGGCGCTAGCTACCCCCCGCGAACCGCCAAACCCTAACCAAGGGGGTTGTGAATCAGCACCGAGATTGTGGACCGAACCCGCCGCGAGAGGTCTCTCCGTGGAAATCACTTGGTGTAGGAGGGCGCTTGGGTGCCAGTGGGGGCTCTGGCCGTAAATCCCAATGCCTCCGGGCCCTACACAAGTGTTCTACGTGACTCGAGATGGGATCTCGAGGCCTTGATACTAGTTACAAGGTGGAATCTTGGAAGGATAAACCTTCGGGTCTTATTGCCGGAAGACGGAATGATTTTTTTGCGGAGGCAGAAAGGAGCACTTAATTCTCCTGTATGGGTAGGAGACACACATTAATCCAAATATAAGTTAAGAGAGTGTTTGATCTTGTTTTAACCTGTCTTCATATCTGTGGCCTAAATTACGTAAAGGAACCTGTGACTAACGGGTTAATTAAGGAAGCTGCTTTTATGTGTCAAGCATAACGTGGTAGGTAATTAGATAACTAAAACAACCCTCGAGGGAAGCGTGGTGGATGTGACCAATGGGTCTATCCTACGGAAGAGTGGTCTCGGTTAGCCGAGAGCTTTCCTCAAAGGAGATGTTAACAGGAAATGTTAGGAAAAAGTCGGTCTATGACCTTAGACAATGTTGATTAGGAACCCGGAATTCAGGTCGATCCTAGTGGGAATGGCCGGATTAGTTCCATTGCGGGCAAGTCTCGAAAGACCCTAGTTGGCAAACCCCGTGTCGTTCCTTGGGAGTGCCGGGCGGCATCTTCTGGATATATCTCTCGATGGACTGCTAAGACGTGTCCCGCGATTTGAGGAGCGGGCATGTTACACTACGATGCCATGTCTTCCACATATTACCATAATTATTGAGCTTGTACAACCCTCTACATAATGAATCACATATAATAATTGTATCAACACATAAGAGATCGTGAACTGCATATTTGTCATCAACAAACTTCACAATCAAGCCAATCTTAGCAAGTGCAAAATTTTACATCAAATTCTTATTGATCTCTCATAAAGCATTTGTAAGTGTGAAAGTATTGCCATTAACAATAATCAACCTAGTTTTACTGACTCCTTTAAAGTGATACAAGGAGGTATTAGAACATGTTATAGTAATGCATTTATGGGTAGACTCAAGCAAAGTAAACAGATTGCATTGAGAAGTAACATTATGCACCAAATGCCCACTTTGTGTATTGCACAACATTTGCAGATTCTAATTTAGAAGAGCCATATGCGATGATCATACTTACCTCTTTCTTCTTAGCCTCTTTCAAATGCAATTTAGGCCAACAATCCTTAATAGCATGATCTTTTGCCTTACAATACCTCCAATCGATTTTATTCCCATTTCTCTTCTCACCATTATTAGCATTCTTTGTTCGAACAACATTGGTAGATTTCTACTGGCTAGTAGAAAATGTAGCTTTTTGTTCACTTTTTTGACTAGGCACAAAAGCTTGATTTTGCAACGTGCATAATGGACCTATTTGTCGAGATTGTTCCTACAACAAGACAAAAACTAACTCATCAAATGACAAAGCATTCATATTGCATTTCATCATCAAACAAAGAGTAGATGCAAAACTTTGGTAAGTGAATTATGTGACAAAATCTCATACGTAATAATCAACAACTCCTTAAGATCTTTGATCTTTGTAAAAAAATTGTCCATAGAGTCATCTTTATCCATATGTGCACTCTCTAATTATTTATGCAAGCAAGCAACATAGGCCTCATTTCTTCCTTGACACAAATGTGAAAGTATATCCCAAGTATCTTTAGCTCTCTTACATGAGCGAATGTGTTGAATCATCATATGTTTAGCAGATAATGAAATAGTAGATAATGCAATCAAGTCATGAGTATTTGCATCTTTGCCATCTCGATGAATTTGCTCAGGAGCACATGGTGGTGGTGCTCTAGCATTAACTAGAGTAGAACTAGAACCTTTAACATCTCTACATCACATGTTTTTGCTATACTAGCAACTTCCAAAACACCACTAGGATATACTTGAAATCCATGCACAATGTTCAAAAACCCTTTTGTAACCAATGCACTACACATCATAATTACCCACGATGGATAGTTAGTTCCATCCAACTTGTTCTCGGTAAAAAAACACGTGGAAATATATCATTGTAAATGCTAGCCATAGCCATTAATTACATGTGATGCAAATGTTGTGGTATAGCAAAAAATGTGCACAAAACCAACTTATGCCATGAAGCACAACACAAAGAAGACTCTAAGGGCTCTTACCTATAGAAATTCTCATAAAAAATTTGCACATAAAAGGATGAAATAACATGTACATATTAGCAATACTATAAACATAGGTTGAAATGAGCTAGAATCTTATTTGAATCGGAGAAAATCAAGCAGAGGGTGTTGATGACTTTGCCCAAGAGGCCGAAGCTCACTTTGATACCAATTGTTGGATTTAGGATTGTAGGAATGTACGCACACGATAAGAAGAAGCATAAGAGAGCATAATAAAAAGTGTATTGAGAGGTATCAATAGAGAAGATTTACAAGATTAAGTATGTACTAAAGTAAATGAGTACATATATAAGACCAGCGAAAAAAAAACCTCCTAGAGAGGAAAAAAGAGTCTCGACATTCCTAAGTGTGTTCACACACATCACTATCGAGATATAATAACATTTTCATTGAGATATATACTATATTAATCTTTTCAAATGCATCAACTTCATGGTGGTATAAGCACAAGGTTGCTACAAGGTAATGTGACACTTTTTATAGCCCACCAAATAACACAAATACAATAGTACTATGAGCACTCAAGCAAACCAATACACCAACTTTGGGTAGAACAAGGAGTTCGTTATGCTAAATGATGTTGATAAAGAGCTCAATGATAGCCTAACAAGCATGCTTGAAGAGTTGCATGCACCTTCTAATGTGGCCAACAATACACATGAGCATTAGACACAACATTTGTATGGCACTCTACATCTCATCCCTTTAATATGGCAAGAGCTATTACTACTAGTTGAATTAACTTTATTCTATATGTGCACCTCTTAAGAAGTTTCCAAGGCTACTCTTGGGGTTATTTGCACTATCTACAAGACTTATTTCCGTGCTAAGACACCACAACAACTTCAATGTATTTCATATTCTTTTCATTGTAATGAACACAAAAGTTTTCACCTCTCCTTTACTAAAGGTATGCCATGTTGAAATTTCAACTTGTTTCAATTATGGATTTTCGTTGACAGAGCAGCTTGGTAGCAAAGTGTGATGATTAAGTGGTAAATGTTTAGGAAGACCACATTCACACAGAGTTATTATGAGCACAACACATTACTTTGAGAAAAATATCATGAATCAAAAAGTCATAAAGGGAAAAATGTTGCCATTGAAGGTTCAAATAAGCAATAAGCAACTTTGTCTCGAGCTTTTAAAAAGGCATGTTAAGCACCAATGGTATCATGGTTTGTGTGTAAAACCATGTGCTACCCTCAACCATTTCATCCATGTAGTCAACTTTCAAGTGCCACATGATGAAACTTAAAGTCCTCCTTTCTAAAAAACAATGGATGCAAACCTAAATATTATTTGTGGAGTCTCTATATACAAGGCAAAATAAAGTTAAATGGCATTCCTCTCATGTCATTTGGCTAGTCAAATGTTCTTATTGACCTAGGGGCATTATGTGGCCAAAAAAGGTACTTCTTCCCAATGGACCTAGGGCCATTTGAAATATGTTCAAAAAGAGTACTTCTTCCAAACACAACAAATGTGAGTGTGATATACCCACCCCCCAAGAGAATGTAAAATGGTAAACCATGCAAGTGATGGAATTTAACAAGAGCATCATATGCCTATCATTCAATAAATAAGTTAGCTATCTAAGAATATGCCATCTCTCAAATGCTTGTATTGCTCTTTGTAACATATCTCCTCCTTGCTATATTGTCCAACATGCTAGGGTATCAACATCAACTAATCTAATATACTAGAACTATTTGAGCTCACCCTCAATGATTTTACAAAGCAGACATATGTCCTATAGATGGGACAATCAACAACCATGATGAACATGGCTAAGATTTCAAGCTTTGCTATAACTGATTAAAAGGACAATGAAACCAATTAATGATAAACAAGTGGAATATTTGTAGGTTTTACACAATTAACAAAGAAGACTTTTACTTCCACCATGTATAGATTTCAATTTACAAAAATTGGGACTTTGCACCAACTTTGCATCGGTTATTGATGCTTGATTTTGACACCAATCCCAAACTTCTGAAGCTCCTTGATACTTGAGCCTTTGTAATGCCAACTTTCTATTATACTCAAGGCTATTGAAATATAGGTTTAACATTGAAGTTGAGACAAGTCAAACTACTTTGGGGTTCTAAAAACAATTGGTGGTTGCTTAAACATCAAGGTTCATAGGAGCTGGCAAGGATCTGGAGTTATGGGAGGTGTCAGTTTCTACAAGAACAAAACTTACCGAGGAGGTGGGGAAGTGTGAAAAGCTTGCGGGGGGGGGGGGGGGGAGGAAAGTCAAGAATGGTGATTGGGGAAAAGAAAAGAAAAAAGAAAAGAGAGTGTGTGTGGGCATGTGTAGGTTTTGTGTATGTTGTAGAGACGTGGGTTGGGAGCACAAGTGCAAAGAAAGTGTTATGATAATAAATAAATAAATAAATGACAAGCTAGCTGAATAACCGTTCTTTTAAAAGGTCTTGGTAATTAAAGTTCTGGAAGAATAGCAAGCAGCAAGGTTTCGTTTAATTTCAAAGGCTTATTATAATTTTAGGGGGTTTAATATAAAGGTTCTCCTTTAGCGTTGGAAGGGGGAGCCATCGAGGCAAGGTCTATTGGGAGAACTGCCGATAACGAGATCTGAGATGCCACGTCGGAAAAAAGGTGGAGCAAAAGGAGGGGAAATCCACGTCGCGATGCGTACCGCCTTTTGATTTGAGCGTGGGCGTTTTTCTTTGGCATTTTTAAAAATGGGGTTAATGGGGGGTTTTTAAAAAAGGGCAAAATAATCAAATAAAATAAAAAGTACGGGCCCCGGGGAAAGAAGGCAAGGCTTACTGGCCAGGCTTGCTTCGCTCTCAACGACCGCGGTGCCATTCGTCGACCAGGGAAAGAAGAAGAAGAAGAAGAAGACAGGAGGAGGACGAGGAGGGAGAAGAAGAAAGCTCGAAAAGGGCAGCCCCTCTCGCTTGCTCCTGCATCACGCGGAGGTAAGACGCCTTCCTTCATTGCTTGCCATCGCCATTTCCTGATCTCTTGCTTCCTTCTTCCTTCGTCTCCTCCGTTTCTTGGCCCTGCTTGTGACTCTATCTAAGCCGGAGATCAGCATCCGCGCCGAATAAGAATGCCTGCACGGAGAAACAGTTGAAAGTAACTTCTGTCCCATTTCCTTCCATTTTGCCCCTTGCTTGTCTTCGAAGAAGCCACGAACAATAAAAGGAGGCCTCACAGGACGGGATGAGCATCAAACGAGGGGAAATCCAGTGAAAAAGGAAGATACAAAATTACGACCTGTTCCCTTCCCGGCTTCTTCTTCTTCTTCTTCTGCGAAGTAAGAAGCCGGGATACACAGAATGGAGACAGGAGGAGAAAAATGGGCTTTGCTCTCATTCTGTTATCAGAATTATCAGAAAACTCCATTTTAAGCTGCCTTTTCCTCTTCACGGCTCGATTCATTAGCCGTCTTGTGATAACTCCCCTGGGTGCTCCTCCCCGCAACTTTTGTTCTGCACATGAATACCTGATCCATCCCCCACAGGCTGCAATTCTTACCCTAGTCTTTTTCCTCTCACACTTCTGTGCACTTCCTGGATGTCGCCTTAGCTGGCCTGCATTCTGACAATATTGCTTCGACTTCTACATTTCATTGGGATTACAAGTGGTCGTCTTGGTACCATTATGAACCACGCCATTCATGAAATGGCAAATGGCTCAGGTGCACATCACCATTCAAAGTTTGTTCTTGGCTCTGGGGGTGCTGCTCATCAGAAGCCTGGACAGAACACGGGATGTGCTGGCCAGCTGAAGACCATTCTTGTCACTGGAGGTGCAGGCTACATAGGTAGCCATACTGCACTACAGCTTCTAAAAGAAGGCTACAAGGTTGTGGTAATTGACAACCTCAACAATTCTTCAGAGGAGTCGCTTCACAGAATTGCAGATCTAGCAGGGCAAAATGGTCGTAACCTTTTCTTTTACAAGGTACATCGAATGAAACTTGGACGGTTTCTTACTCACATAAAGACAACCAGCTTTTATATTTGCTTAATTGGAGAATGACGTTTTGCAGGCTGACCTGAGGAACAATGAATCACTGGAGAAGGTGTTTTCTATGGCCAAGTAATAATCTCTCTACATTGGACACACAAGATTCTTGTGGTCCCTTATGAGCAGATTTGTTATCCTTGAAAAAGATATTGTTATTACTTAACTCTCATAGCTGTGATGAAATATCTTTCAAATTACTCTGCTCATGTGAAAGATAACAGTAGAGGGTGGATTGTTGACATTTATACACTCCCAGGTCTTACTGCAATATTTGCATTGGTGCAGGTTCGATGCTGTTATTCATTTTGCAGGGCTGAAAGCTGTGGGTGAGAGTGTGGCTAAGCCCTTGTATTATTATGACAACAACCTTACAGGCACGCTCAACTTGCTGGAAGTCATGAGTCAGCATGGCTGTAAGAAGGCAAGGTTCCTTTGCATTGCTATTGTACTCTTTCTAGGCAATTAGCTATTAAATACTATCTATGGGATACTCATAAATATCATTAGCAGAGTTCATCATTTTTCCGCGGATGGCAATTGCCTTACTTCCACAAAAATCTGATAAGTTTTAAGACTCTTGCAGCTTGTATTTTCATCATCTGCTACAGTCTATGGTCAACCAAAGACAGTTCCATGTACAGAGGAGTCACCATTGTCAGCTACAAATCCTTATGGTCGAACCAAGGTACTCATGTGAAATAAAACTACAGTTTCCTGATCTGGCTCTTTTCCCAAGCTAAGTGGCAATCCATTCTTTTGCAGCTGTTTGTTGAGGATATAGCGCGGGATGTGCAAAAAGCAGATCCAGAATGGAGGATTATTCTTTTACGCTACTTTAACCCAGTTGGAGCTCACCCCAGTGGATTGATTGGTGAAGATCCTCGAGGCATTCCAAATAATCTTATGCCGTTTGTGCAACAAGTGGCAGTTGGCAGGCGCAGTGAACTGACTGTGTTTGGAAATGATTATCCCACAAAAGATGGTACTGGGGTAAGCTATACTATTGCTAACAATTGCTAATAATCAAAACCTTCATGATTTTATATTGAGCATGCTGAAATGTCAACTGATGGATACATGCACAGTTGTAGGTGATGTGTTGGTAAGTATCTTTCCTTCAAAGTTTTAAAGAACTTGTCTTGTAGGAAAGAAGTGCACAGTCAGGCCCTGGGGGTTACCGGCATCACCCGAATGTCATAGGTCTTTTTGAAATGTTAAAAGATGTTGGGAGAGAGGCTGCTAGCTGCCAAAGGCTTTCTCAACAGGTTGTTTTAATAGTGGCAAAACAGTCTTGTATGTCAAGAGTGGGCAAAAGGGTGCATGGATCACGGACTGGAGCTGCACGATGCCATATGTGGTAGATGTGTAAACCATCATCTCCACTCTCTCTGTCATTGAAGGCAGTGTGGTTTTCTTTGCCATAGGAGAAATGATTATTCGAGATTTTCTACGTGGACCTCAAAAAATGGAAGGATGGCTAAAGGTTTACATCAATTATTTACATGTGATTGGGATAGCTGATACTTGCACTATACATGCAAAGTATTTGCACTAGTGATACGGCAGCTTCAGACTGTGAATGTCTGAACAGTTTCACAACCAATCGGTCAAGCCAATTGATAAGGATGAACTGTTACTGTGGCTCCATCCTTTTGAGAGTCATTCTACTTGCGACTTCACTTGACAAGTAAATGTTGGCAACTCAATACCATGCACTGAACAGGAGGCACTTTCATAGTTTGAATAATTAAGCATGCCACATTTTCCATTCTCAGGCTCCCTATCTTTTGTTAGTCCAACCATGTTGTCAGCTTCTCTCCTTCCAACACAGCGATCCTCATCACATATGACATCTCTCAGCTATCATATTGCTTGTCTTTAGCTTTAGGCAATTTTATTCTTACCAGTCCTTGGTTTAAGTACACTCATGTAAGTCTGATTAGAATTTGTAGAAGTCCATTAGACTGGATGTGCTTGACAGATCTAGAATTTGCACTGTGTAACTGACTGTGCCTGGAAACACAGGAGATAGGACTGATGTCACTTATTTGGTAAATATTCAGTCTGATGCTTTAGGCTGAGATCATTCCTAGATGTACTCATGCACATGTGTCTTCTTGGATCAGATCAGTAAGTTCACATCAGCCAGCATGTGTCCTTTCAAGTCTCTTTGCAGGTTTCATGACCCTTGCCAAGTGTACAATGGGTATAGTTGGTGCATTACAATTCTAGTAGGATCAGGTCTGGTCTCCAACAGATCAAACCCAGCATGTAGCAGATCAGTCAAGGCTCAAAGGCAAGAGATGATAATGCGGATCTTCAGATTGTCACAATTATCCTAGGCAAGGCATCTCCATAGGTAGTGCTCCTATATCTTCATCTTCAACTGGCGCTCGTGACATATCCTATCCTCCCTTGCCTCTAGAGAATTACTACATCTCAACTTGGTGCAGGTATAAACATGCATCCCACATGAAATGCACATCCGTGGATCCTAATTTGAGGTCTCATAATATAGCAGAGAAAGAACTTGTATCCTTTTTAATTGATTTGTATAGTCAATTACTTAGCGAATTTGTGTCTTTTGTAATTAAGAGATCTCTTGAAAGGTGCCTTAGAGAGGATAATGCCTTGGAGTGTGGGTGTTAGTGGTGTACATTTCATGGGTGCTAGGCTCTTAATTAGACTTTCTCTTGGGCACCTCTATGGGGAGCTGGATAGCCCATTTAGGGCTAGCTCATTTGTCTTGGGTATAGAGTCTATATATATTTCACTCAATTCTTGTTACATCGGATCACATCCACTTCAAGAGAGGGAGTTTGGAGGTACTGCTGGTCACCACACATGCAATTCACTTGTGCGGTTTGAATGGTACATCTCTTGTATTCTGCTAAGGATTCCATTGCCTGTTCATTCATTGTTTGAGTCCCTCTATTCTGTCTTTCATTGTTTCATTGTTTGAGAGTCAAGGATCTTACATCTTGCTCGTCGATGGTTTCAGATTGTGATATATTTTACGTTTTTGTTGACCTAATTACATGTACGCTTTTGTGTTTTGTGTTTTGTATTTTGCATTTTCAACTATAGAGGGGGTCTATTGTGTTGGTTGTTGTGACTACTCCTACACTTCAGTTTTGCTTCCAATCTCTGTCTTTTCTATTGCTTGTGTATGTGAATTGTGTTGTGAATTTGGAACTCTTGCTTGTTTGGGCTGGTTGACTATGAGTACCCTAGGTATCTCTTACTCTCTCTTTTTTCTTAGTGATCATCTTTTTTAGGGACTTTTCTATGTGAGTGGCATGAGATTTCTTCACCGTGGCCGAACCTTGATATTCTAAGGCTTTCTTTTAGAGCTTGGAGGATGCTTGGTCTTTGGTTTGCAATTGCAAGCTTGGTCTTTGGTTTGGAATTGCAAGTTCCTAGCCTTTTACTCTGACTATGTTTCAAGACTTGCGATTCATTATGCATCTTTGGTGCTCTTAGAGTTGTCTTTGGAGGTTGGTGGTTACTAGCATGCTTCATCGATTTCTCTTGGTGGCTGCTTTTCGGTGGCTTTATATTGTGTAGATGAGATGGTGTCATTCTTCTACTGTGGTGATCTTGCTGCTTGATTGATAGTGGTTACTAATGCAGAGAGGGTTATTATATTCTTTGGTAGCAATGGCTAGTTTTGTTTGGCTATGGGCAGATGGATGCTCCTTTGACTCTTGACTCCTTGGACCAACTCAAATGGTGGTTCTGTGTCAGACGTGAAAATTGACTTCTCCTATGGTGTATGGATGGGTTGGACCAACATGTGGTGGATGTGCTTATGTGAGTTCTGGCATTCCCTGATCTCCTCTACCACGATGCCTATTATCCTCCATTGCTTGACTTGGCATGAAACATGGATATCCCTATCCTATAGTAGGGGAGTGATGCTCCTCACATATCATGGGGCTAGAGAGAGATGATTGTGAGGGAGTGGTTGTCGAGTATGTTCCTGCCTACTATAGATTGTCCTCACATATCATGGGGCTAGAGAGAGATGATTGTGAGGGAGTGGTTGTCGAGTATGGTCCTGCCTACTATAGATTGTATGATGCAGTGGATCCTCAAGAAGGTTTTCTACATGCATTGACATAGTTTGGTGATTTAAATCTTGGAGTTGCCTTGACTTTTTGGTCCATGATGGGAGATTTAGAAAGTGAGTGGTGTTTGGCTCCTAGTTTGTTCCCATAGGTAGGGACACTTTGGTAGTCTAGTTGAAGGCAAGTAATACATGGTTATGATGTACTTCCATCAGACATTAATGAAAGACATAGAGATTCAACTATTTTCACTTTCTATGATCGAGATTTTGAGTATAATCAACATTGACTTAGTGCTTCTTCTTTAGATGTCTTCTAGATTGGGAGTTGCGACTTGGAGTCTTGGAATCATTGCTGTGGTATGGTCACATATACTATATGTACTAGGGGCTGTGTGTTCTCCATCATTGCATACATTTTATTGTTAGTGACCATCATGATCTAAGAGAGTGTTGAAAGAAGCTCATTAGCTTCTAGAAAACAAAGCCACAACAAAGAAAGAAGCCAATCCAAAAGCCCATCTACTTCTAGGAGGCAAAGTGGATCACATAAAAGGACCCATTCTACTTCAAGACAAAGAAGGAGATCACAACAAAGTCTTTCCTCTTCCTTATAGTCATCACAATCCTTGTTCCACTATCTAACCAAGAGAAACTCTAGGTTCTTAGTTATGCTTGGTACATGCAGTACATCAACCAAGCACTTTGTTTTACCATCTTGCATACTGAAGGGAACATTTCCAATGTGAGTACTGGGATGGGTTATATCATCCCGTGTCTCAAGATAGCCTGGAGACTTTGGACTGCACATCTCTCTAAACCACTCTCCATGAGAAGTCGTGTGGTTAGAGGCATGTGAATCTACATACCATACATTATTCTTAGATGAATAAGCGATTGTACTATTCATAAAATGGTGCATGACAAAGAGCTGTTCAGCAGTTGTCAAACCTTATTTGACCCTTTCCTAATTTGCATTTTGATTGTTGGTGGTATTTCAATCTAATTTACACTCTTAAGGCAGGTTCATGTGTGTTGGTGGTTGTGCCTAAAGTCACCACATTCACTTCACTTCTTGTTGCTTGCTTCATTTTGAACTGCTATTTTTTGCTTGAACATTGAACATGTGATTGTGTATCTATTAACCATAAGTGGTGCAGGTATTCTCTCAAAACCCTTATCTTCTCTTCTTTTCATCAATCAATGGCTCCTTGATGCTGTAACTTCGATGACAAGCTTAAAGGCCCTAATTGCTAACTTAGAGTGTGGTGATGGAAGCTTAGTTTATGCAAAAGCAAATTTCGTATATTGTTTTACACTCTACGTCTCATCCCTAACGATCCTTTTCTCTTCCATCCAATTGTGACAAAGAAAACTTTGAGGAAGCCATCCTTAATTGCATACTTGGTGCCTCAGTATTTCGAAGGAAGTTCTTCTGGCCATTACCTCCTGTGGCACATCTCTGAAAGTATGGTCAAATCTCCAACTCATGTACGAGGCTCCATTGACCATGTGGGCTCTTACCCTCTACAGCCAGTTGTAGATTATCTTGTTTGAGTCTACTGATGTTGTAAAGGAGGCCATGTTGATGTACAACTCTACAACTATGAAGAGATGCTGATCTTGTCAGCTTTTTACATCATGGGTTATGCAATGGAATTATGGGCACTTAAATGGCCAGCTAGGTGTGCATTTTAGCCAATATGAGCAACTCATCTCTCTCGATGGGTGGGGCTGCTTTAGACTGACTGACTTGCCACTGTAGGTGCCTTCAGAGTGGCCGATTTGCTGCCATTTTGGCCATCTTTTGCCTTTATAGTACTCCTCCTCCTAGATATCATCTATAGCACATGTGCATCCTGTTGGAGAGAGGGAGATTGGGGGACACTCTGGTGGTCATCTACTCCCTATGTGATTTGTACTCATTGTGCCCATGCTTTGATATATGGGTTCCATGGCCTGTTATCTCATTCTCTGAGTTCATGTATTTGTGCTTTCTTGTTCAGTTCTTTCCGTATTCAGTAGTCGCTTTCTTTTGCTCCCACTGCCTCTCAGTTTCACAGATCTTCCTTCTTTTGTACTTTCCAATTTTTAAGTAACTGGTTTGTTTGGTGCATCATAACTTTGTGTGTGTCAGGGTTTGTGCATTTCTACATCTTTACATGGTCTACAAGAGTGAGCTGTACTTTCCCCACTCTCAAGTTGATCATAACTGAGCTCAATCTTTATAGACTTGGATTGAAGAGTAACTTCAGGAAAAAGTGGGGTGGGGGTGTTTTGCGTGTCTTCAGCTCCCTCAGCTTGTCTTTAACTGTGTGTGTTCATGACTGTAGTTTTCTAAAAATTCAGTTTCAAGTATTTGGTCTTTCCACTTTATTGAAATGTCGAGTCTTGGAAATAAGCAAATTTTATAGCTGTTAAGCATACTACGTTGTACAGGGTGCTCACGTAACGATGCAATCTTGGAAAGCTGGATAAAGAGAAAGAGCTTGTAGTTCAACTAATACGGGTGTCAGAGCTTGTGGCACTGACTTGATTTTATTTGTGGCTATGGTTGTCAAAATAGTTCAACTAAATGTCATGTGGTTGCATGTTTCTTAAACTCTAGTGAGAAGCAGGTGTTTTTTCCATCATCTGCCATTTTTTAGTTGAAATTTTCCGAATTGCTCTGACATATGCCAGTTCTGGCAGGTACGTGATTATATTCATGTCATGGACTTAGCCTTTGGTCATGTTGCAGCTCTCCAAAAACTTTATACTGCAAGTGACATTGGTAAGTCTTTTGCCTGGTGTTTTATCATTTAAATTGGAGCTAAACGGAACTCTTTTTGCAAGGCTGTAAACTTTGCGAACCAAACTGGTGTGATGCTTTAAAATCATGGTTTTGCTGGATCCAAAGTGTTTGTCAAGCTATTAATGGGAGGGGAAGGGAAGCACATTACTTAAGTATGCATTTTGCAGATATATTAATTTAATGGCACTGAGAACCATCCTACTTCAAGTTTTAAACGTCTGCTTTGATGGCACTTTTGGAATGGAAGTAAAACATTAGGCTTGCATTCATCACTCTCAATGCATTTGTTCAAGCATCCAAGAATAAGAAGCTGTGTTTAACTATTTCTTTTTTATTTATTGTGCAGGTTGTACAGCATACAATCTAGGTACAGGACGAGGGACATCTGTTCTGGAGATGGTTACTGCCTTTGAGAAGGCCTGTGGAAAGGTAACTGAAAGCTTGTCTGGCTTCGTAAGGCACCCAACTGTGAATTAGAGAGCCGACGACTTCAAAAACTAAACTGCTGCTTGCTTGCTAGCAGAAGATAGCTCTTCGCTTTGCAGATCGACGACCAGGGGATTGTTGTGAAATCTATGCCTCTACCGAGAAAGCTGAAAGAGAGCTCCAATGGAAGTAAGCTTACTTGGCGTTGTGTTTGATTCTTTTGCTCTGGGTCATCATATTTTAGTTAATGGTTTGCATTTTATTCTGGTAGAGCTCGATACGGGATAGATGAGATGTGCAGAGATCAGTGGAACTGGGCGAGCAAAAATCCATGGGGCTATAGGGCTCCAGAAACAGTTGCTAAGGACTTATGAGAGAGACGTATAGAGAGAGTCAGACCATACATCTGGACTTCAATTTTGTGTGGAATGGCTGGAGTACGATCAGGTGAAAAAGAGTCCATGGAGAGCAAAGCGCAAAATTGTGGCAAAAAATGCAAGCCTCTCGAGATTGAATGTACAAATCCTTCCATTGAGGGTTCGGTTTATTAACTCCAGTGTCGGCCAGATCAGACATAAGCAATCAGGTTTGCTATTCACGTTTCCACCACATAGGAGCGCCTGTGTTGCTCATATTTGATCAGGTCGGCTCTTCATTTTTTCATTCTTGTAAATGCTTTAGTTGGTGAGCAAATACATAGGTACGCTGCCATGGAAAATTGTTTCCATTTCACCTCTATTTTTCCGTTCTTACCAGCTTATAAGAATGAAAGGCAAGAGTAAGAATTCATTAGCCCCCAGATAGATGCCTGTCAACCACCCACCATTCATTTCAATTTATTGAACACCTTGATGAAGTGTTTCTGAATAGACTCCTTATGTTAATTTTAGACATAGTATCGGTGTCTATATATTGTTGTTCTTGTTACGTGGTAGGAAACATTGGCTCCCAATTCGGTATATCCATTTTTATGGACGGAAATGATGCATTTATAAAGAGCAAATACACGTAACAATTCGACGGAAGTTCACTCGCATAGTGAACACATAATCAGCAAATCCAGGAAAATGCAGCCATTCATGCTATTATGCAGGAATTGTAAAGGCCATGAACGATTCCCCCATTTCTCACTTTAACAGCCTTGTCCAATGGGCAATGATGAGGAGCATAATGGAGCATGAAATATCATCGCTAGGTGCTCTGTTGTGGAGAATGAGAATTCGACAATAATTAGTCAACTGCTCTGCTAATTCCTGGTTTGTGCTATCCAGGTTCCTCTTTCTTTCTCGGTCTTGAAGTAAAGTGCCTGTACATGTAAGGTACGAGCTTAGTGCCCTGCATTTTGAACAAGGACTCCGTGGGCAGAGCAAGCTAAGATACGGCCTCCTATGATCAGTATGCCCAGCAAAAGCAGATACGTGTTTTAAGACATCAACAGAGTAATGTAGGAGATGATAATCCATGGACGGATGGTCTCTCGTGCAGAACGAGCCATCCCTCTCATTAGTTTCAGTCTTTTGACTCTGAAGATGCGCTCTATCGTTTGTATGATTTACCGCTCCTTAAGTGAAGATAATTGCGCGCGACGCAGTGGGAATGTGCTTATTTTTGCGAGTCGTAAACAGTCTTGGCTTTGGAACCTGTGCCGAGGGCATGCAACAACAAAAGTGAAAATACCCACCCTTACAAGCAAGCTAAGAGCCATCTTCCCCTTACAAGCATGTTCTTCATGATGGTCGAATTTGAGTAGTGTGCACAATACCCTATCCTTTTGTGCAGATCGTATTATACTTGAGCCAAGTTCTGAATAACTTTGGAGTCCCTTTCGTACTATTTTGTTCTTGTAGGTGCAGTTCGGAGGGCGGGCATCCCAAAGTGTAGTTAGAGATGCTTGAGGGCCGGCATTCCAAACTCGCAGATAGAGCTAAGAAACCCTACTAGTTAGTAGTTAGTAATCCTTTGGCGAGAAATCGCAATGAAGTTACACTCTTTGGTAAAGCCACATCAATTGGCATCAGATTGGTATAGGGTTGACTCTTTTATCTTGTTGGAACACCCACAAGTGATGTTGATGAATTATGCCTTTGAGTAGAGGCACTCTCTCTTCATTGAAGGAAATATGGACTTAGCAAGAGCCTCCTAACAAAGAATGGATTAAGCAATGATTACTTTTTGTAACATCAAACCTCAAGTGGGCTAGCTTGGATAAAATGCTATTATCAAAGGAGGTTTTGAGTAAAAGCATGGGTTAGTTTTGGCAAATCAGAAAAAGAGAAAAGCTCAAAATTTGTTTGTAAAGTTCATATGCGATGTGTTTAAACATCGGCCCTTGGTTTAGTGGTAGGGCCATGGGCCTATTCACTAGGGGTCTTGGGTTGAACCCTTGTATGTGTTTGAATTTTAAAATAATCCCTCCATAACTTGTTAGGCCATGACCTATTTTGGGAATATCACTATCTTTCAAGTAAACTATATTTCCAAGGTGGAAAAGGGAGTGGATAAAATGTGCACACAGCCACCTCCATTGGTCCACATCATAATCTTATTGCTTAAAAAAGTGATTTACTCCTAATCTAAAGGGCTCTTTTTTAGTCAATATTTCCCCTAATGCATTAGGCCATGATGGCCTAAAATATACCACCCATCAACAATGGAGATTATGGATGGACACATAGGTTCTCCTCAACTCATGAACTGTCATGCTAGGCTAAGGGGATTAAGGGTTGTAGTTGTCAAAGTTTGAAAATGTGTACCTTCTTTTTTTCAAGAGAAGCAAAAATTTACAAAGGCTAATATTGCAATATTGTTCAAAACCTATGCGCGATAATCAATCTGATTTGATACTTCATCTACTCTTCAAAATAAAAGTTTAGGGTCCCCTTCAAACTTGAGGGTCTTCCTTTTTGGCTAGTGAGCAAGGGAGTGGGTGTTACTTTTTGAACAAAAAGCTTAAAGAATCAATCAAGTGTTGTAATCATAAAAAATTAGTGTTGTGACACATCATTTGTGATTAGAAAGTAGAAAAATGTTTAGTTGTTCCATGGGTCTACAATCGGCATTGGCCTATGGTCTCCACTATAATGGGACCATGCTATGTGATTCAAGCAAGGTTGCATTCTAGAATTTGACGATTTCTTTTGTAGAAGATCACAGATTAATGGTGGTGGCTTCATGAATAATGGGGGCTTGATTCTCAAGATAGTCCAACTGTAACAAAGTAAAAGGAGTTTGAGATCTTTGGATTTTGGGTTGAGCTAAAGACTACTAGAGTGTTCTAGCCTTCCAAATGAAGGAAAGCTCATTGGAGTTTGCTTGGGTTGGATAAATAGTTGCCTAGGACTACCCTCTTAGATCAATGCATTAATTTGGAAAGCTCATTGGAGTTTGCTTGGGCTGGGATAAATAATTGCCTAGGACCTACCCTCTTAGATCAATGCATTAATCATTCTCATTATGGAGGCTTCAATAGTATCCATGAATTCAAATTCTTGCAAGATCATCATGAGAGATAGGAAATGTGTAAGAATGTGCACTAAATAGCAATGAATGCAATACACGTATTCTTGGAAAGCTACACATATGAAATAAGAACACAAAGAGTGCATGAATAAAGAGAAAACAATAAACATGAGACCTCAATGACATGCAATGGAGTCTGTATCATAAACTAGATATAGAAAACATACCAAAATTAGAAACACAACTCTAGGGGTGGATTTCCTTTAGCACTCCATCTCTCTCTCTCTCTCTCTCTCTCTAACAATGTGATGCATGAATGTATGTGGAGGAGAGATACACATGTTGACATCACCCTCCTAGAAGATTGAGGTGGAACCACTAAAGTGCCACTAGGCTATCCATAAAGTGGCTACACACAAACACCCACTCATGCACTTGCCTATATAATACAAGTCAATAGAAAGTTAGTATACACATGATATGCACAATGCTAATGGCCTCTCTTAAATGATGGGCGATCAATATGATGAAATATACAATGCAGTGCTCAAAATTAGCCAGCAAAGAAGATCTTTTGAATGTTCACAATGTTTCCTACCACAATAGGCACTAGAAAATTGGCAACATCATAGTACATACAACTAGACCAATAGAGCCACCATGGATACCATGGCATTGTTGAGTATGCTAAGTGCACCTTGTAAGAAGTGTATAACTCAATGCTAGTCATACTTCATCCTTTATCAAAGAAGTAACAACCTAATCTCTTTGTTAGTCAACCATCCGGCCAAAGTATCCTCGCATTTAGATATCATATGCAACCATATCTACTCTATGGCACTCAATCCATCATGAATCTAGAGGCAAACTAGTTAATATGGTTTGATAATTACTAAAAAAGTGATAAGTGTATGGAATTGTAACAAATGGTTCACAACTACATCATACAAATTGTCAAGCATTAGCATGCTCGACCACCACTCTCTCACTATTCTACTTTGACTTGGGAATAGGTAAGGGATGTGACTCCATTCCTATAAGATAATAATATTCCCTCTAGCTAGGAAAATTATCACATGAGAATTAGAAGTCATAGTAGAGGAAACTAAGAAAGAGCATCACATGCAGTAGCACCTATCCAAGATTTGGACATGCATAATCATGCCATAGGAGATATATCCATCCATCGTGGAAGGTAGCATGATGTAGAGCAATGATAAATAATTAAGAAGCATTGACAATGAGTGAAAAGCAAATATAGTAGTGACCTTTCCACCATCTTAACAAAACTAGCTAGAAAAGCCTTCGCAAACACTACAAATGTGAAGGAGATCTACAAAGTCAAGATCTTGGTCCAAGCATGAGGAAAAATTCTTGCAATTGAAGACAATATTATCTTGAACAAAATCTAAAGTTTTAAAGAAATCCTCAAAGGAAAAGGTTAGCCCATGGTATGCAATATACAATGCTAAATGAACAGAAGTCTTATAATACAAGAAGACGATAAGCCAAGTCAAAATCAAAGAAACAAAATATAGAACAAGAGACACTTAGAACCATAAAAAAATCCTTGTCAAGCCAACATTCGAAATAAATAATTTCAATAGTCTTAGTGAAATGCAAGGTACATAGGGTGAGATCTCATAAACATCACAATATACATGTATACCCACATCTTGAGTCTCTCTCTCTTGTTCTCTTGCTCCATCCACCATAGCTCATGCCTCTCTTCCTTCCAGTTGTTCGTGCTTCCACTTGGGCTTCTCCCTTCATGGATGACAACTAGAACATCTACCACACATTCCATTAGCTACTACTCCTCAAGGCTTAATGAATACAATTCCGTTAACATCAAATGGTCTTTTCAATTACAAGATAAATAAGAAACACTAACCTTCATTCATACTAGAAAGTAAACTCAATCAGATTGCACTTAAAATTGGGTCTATGTAGAGGGAGAGTAAAGGCATTGAGCTCTCCTTATGTATGAAAACATGCTACACATGCACTTCTTTGATTGTCCTCTTGAAGCCACTGAGCCTAAAATCCATTGCCCTGCCCTTCCAACATGATAAAAAATGATTGGCTATATCGAGGATCTCTTTTGCTTTTTTTGCTACACGATTATCCAACTTCCCTTTGTTATGGTCAAGGTAACCCACCTACCTTGCTCATAGAGCATATTGTAAGTGAATATGGACTCAATGGAAGCACTGGGCCTTCCGCACTGAGCAAACACCTCCATGGAATAAGAAGATAGAGAGCAAAATCTCCTCTACGTAGCTTCACTTATCCTCAAACACAAGCACCCCTCGATCCTTGCAAAGCCTTTATGGGTTCAATACATTTACGACTACATTTAAGTCATGTCCGTTTGCATTTGTGGTTGGGTGGGATGTGTTGTCAGACCATTTGAGCCATGCCCACTTGCATTTGTGGTAGGTTGAGACGTGTTGGGTCATTGGTGAGTGATAAATAGACATTTGTGTTGCTTAAGGTGTCAAGGGATTCGCCTTCTCTAGGGGTGTGATACTAATCTAATAAGCTTGTTTGAATGCTCCATACCTTTTGCATCGACTCAGTTCACTTTGGGTTTGTACTTAAGTGAGGGTTTCTTTGATGTTGCTACAATGTTATCACTATAAATCCATGCATTTTCGATGTCACAATGTGTGATTGAACTTCCCTTTATTCAAATGTCACTGAAAGAATAAAGAATGAAGTGACAGTGATGGGTGCTCATCGCTTGTAGTGTGCAAGTGTGAGTACTATCAATGTAGTAATACATAGACAACTAGGCAGCACATGCACCTTTACCCCCAAAAGGCCTTCCACTTAAAGGCGAATGTGCCTAGAGTGAAGAGGGAATAATAAATAAAAAAAGTGACAAAGCACAATGTGTACATAGAGTACATCACATCCAACATCCATCAACTTCCTAAGAAGGAAAAACGCTATGCTAATAGACTTTTCGTGAGTAGATTTGCAAGATTTTGGTCAGTTGAGATCTTGACAAGGTCAACAAACTTGTCGTCAATGACCTCTTTTTTTGATAAAGTGGTACTACACCTCAATGTGCTTCATCTTCACATGGAAGACCGGATTCTTAGCTAATTGGATAGCACTCATAAAATCTGAATGTAGTGTAGAAACCATGAAGAAATTATACCAAGGTCTGCCACTAGACGACCTAACTAGAGAACCTCCTTGCAAGCCTCAATGGCTGCAACATACTCGGCTTATGTGTAGTAGAGAGTGCCGTGTATTTTTGTACCTTGGACATCCAAGAAACAACACCCCCATCAAAGGTAAACACATAGCCAGAGGTGGATTTTCTACTATCTGCATGTCCTACATAATCAGAGTCAGTGTACTCAATGACTCCTGCATCCTGGCCACCATAACATATGTACATATCTGTTGTGTCCTTCAAGTATCTCATTATACCCTTAACGGCATCCCAATGCCGCTTGCTAGGTGTAGCCATATAGCATGCCACAACTCCCACTGCACAAGCTATGTCAAGATGAGTGGCTATCATGACCTACATCAAATTGCCCACTGCGGATGCATCAGACTGTCGACAATTGGCCTAGCTCACCTTCACATGAGAAGGCAAAGGACAACCAATAACACCTTGCATATGAAACTGCTCAAGGACCTTTTGGATATACTCCTTTTGTGACAAGTAAAGAAGCCCCTGAGACTAGTCACACATAATGCGCATCCCAAAAATATGTGAGACTTGTCCCATGTCTTTCATCTCAAAGCTCTTCTTGAGTTGACTTTTTAGAGCATCCAACTCATCAAGAGCTCTCCTAGTAGCAATTAACATGTCATTCACATAGGCTGCCAAAATCAAAAGGATGCAATCATGAGCTGTCTTCGTGTATAAATACGGATCCATATCACTGTGTGTATAGCCTTGTGAATGCATAAAAGCATTAAACTTGTGGTACCATTCCCTAGGTGCTTGCTGAAGTCCATAAAGGCTCTTTCTCAATCTGCACACTAGGTGTTCCCTACCTTTTTTCTCAAAGCCCTTAGGTTGTTGCATATAAATCTCCTCATGTAAGTCCCCATGTAACAAAGTTGTCTTAACATCCATCTGATAAAGGTCCAGATCTAATTGAGAAACCAATGCTAGTACTAGGCGTAGAGTAGTCATCTTGACTATAAGAGACTTTCTCGAAGTCAACACCATACTCTTGTTTAAAACCTTTAGCAACCAATCTGACATTATAGGCATCAGGCTTGGGTCATCCAGGGGTGCTCTTCAACTTGTACAACCACTTGCATGGCAATGCATGCTTTCCACTAGGCAAAGGAACCAACTGTCATGTATGTTTTTTTGTAAAGAGTTAAACTTTGATTGCATGGCCCTCTCAAAAGAGTGGCTATCACCATGGTGCATAGTCTCATCATAAGTGAGAGGCTCACCTGTATTTGTCACCATCACATAATCAATAGAGGGCTCAAACCACTCAAGAGGACGTCTGGCTTTGGCATAATGTTTTAGGTTGATCATGGTCATGGGCTATTGGAGCAACAAGTGCTACTGCAGGATATCTAGCTAGTTATATGGGAGTAGGAGGCTCCTCTTGAAAGATAACCCTACATATCTCGACTATCCACCCAAGCTGCTTATGCATCTTTTCCTCATGGAAAACTATATCATTGTTGTGGATGACTTTCCAAGCCTGTGGATCCCATAAGTGATAGCCCATCTCACTTGCATCCCCATAACCAAGAAAGATGCATTTTATGAACTTAGGATCTAGCTTTGTGTGCTTGTCCTTGGGTACATGGCAGAAAGCCTCACAACCAAATACATGCAAATGATCATATAGAGGGAGGTTTTCTAGACCACACCTCATCTGCAACTTGAAATTTAATAGAATTGCAAGGAGATTGATTGATCAAGTGTACGGAAATAGTCACTACCTTAGCCCAAAACTGCTGTGGCAAGCATGCTTGGCTAAGCATACTATGGATCCTTTCCTATATTGTCCTGTTCATGCACTCATACAACATACCATTTTGGGGTGGGATGTAAAGGGTAGTCAATTGATGCTTAATACCCCTCTCATTGCAAAACTGCTCAAAGGCTTTAGAGACATACTCACCCCCATTATCTGACCGTAGGCATTTTAGCCTATACCTAGACTGGTTCTCAACCAATGCAAGCCAACGCTGAAAGCTAGCCAAAACATTAGATTTTAGTTCTCCAACAATTGACAGGGCATAGGTTCATAAACACATCAGAATGAACAAGAGCCAAAGGCTCACCCATGCACAAAGTGTGAGACTTATTATGCATACTATGTGTCTGCCTGTCATACAAATAATGATCACATGACTCAAAACACTTACAGTTAAGGAATGTAAGATTTTGCAAATGAGTAAGCATTTTCATTCCCTTTAAAGGACAGGTGCCCAAGGCAATGATGCCAAAGAGATACATGTGGAACTGCAGCCACATACAAAACATGATCTATGGATCCAAATACAACCAAGGGATATAAAGTGCTAGACTTGGCACCATGTGCCAGAACAAGGTTCCCACGGGTGTTCTTTCAAGAAGAATCCACAAAGGAAACAAAGTAACCCTTATCATCTAGTGTGCCAGTAGAGATAAGACTCTTTGTGAGAGTTGGTACATGATACATCTAAAGTTCAAGGGATTGTCATGTTTCCCAAGTAGAATCAAGAAACTGTAATTGAAAACAATACAATGTGGAACTGATATGGTGATCAATATCATCTCAAGTATCTCTCATGGGTGTATCTAACATGGATATCTCAATAAGATATCTCTCATGGGTGTAACTAACATGGGTAGGCTAAAGTGTTAAGGTAGGTGTGCTCAATGACATGCCAATAATATTTGAATCCTTGTCGATGGTGCCTCGAATAGGGATGGTGGAATGTGGACAGCCTGGTCTATATCTCTTGTCTAAGGCGACTCCTTATGGTGCAACGATGAGTCAATCTAGGGTATATTTTGAAGTATTACGTGGAGCTATAGCTTGAAAAAACTCAACAAGGATACATTGTCCCATGGATCCCCAAGATACAAAGGAAGAGTCCAAAGGCAATGTAGCTACAAAGGAAGAGTCCAAAGGCAATGTAGCTACAAAGGGAGAGTCCAAAGGCAATGCTAATCTAGGGAGTTCATCAATGGTCAAAATATCTCTCAAAATAGATAGTGCAAGCACCCTCTAATTTGAAAGTACACTAGGCACCAATATACATTGTGTTTCTTAGTCTCTTTCTTGAGCTGGCAAAGTGGGTAGTTCTGGCCCTCTAAGGAAAGGGAATTTACTCCATAGAGATCAATCTTGATCTATTTATAGGGAAACAGAATCTACATACATTGTCAATCTCCCACTTGGATTGGTACGTTCTTAGTAGCCTATCAAGAGATGACCTAGAAAATGCCATCCGGGATTTGATGAAAACCCTCGGTGTTTGTTAACTAGACTCACTTGATTCTACCCTGCAGTGGAAGTTTCGGCTGTTCCCACGAGGATCTTGACTTGAGTCTTTTTTATCAAATCAACTACTAACGGTTGATTAGTGTCAACAGTTCGAGTATCCACCCCTTATAGAATTTGTTGCCTGAAACGGTCTTACATTGTGCTAGGTTCAAAGTGAATGGGAGACAAAGGGAAGTGTGGCACTCTGATCCCTTCTGCCTACCATTCTAAAGTGATGTAGGTAGGCTTTCTGATCTCTAATGGTCCATTAAAAATGTGATTTTTATTCCTTCTTAGGAAAGCTCTCGACTTACCGAGACCACCCAACCATAGGTATGGATCCTCGTCGAGGGCCATCCTCGTGCTTCCCTCAAGATACTATTTTTAATTACCTAATTATCTACCACCTTAGGTTCATCAACATATAAAAATAGCTTCTTGAATTATCTCCTGATATAAATTCGTTACATGCATTTAATTCACGACACAAAACTAGAGTAAATCAATCCTTCTCAATAGTTCCTTTAAGAAAAATAAAATTTTATAATGTTTTCTGTTCTAACTAGAATGATGTCAACCCCAAGGTATTATTCTCTCCAAGTTTAATTCTTAAACAAGTATTGGAACTTCTAGGAAACTATTTGGAATTCGAAGGGTAGTTGGTAGTTCATAAGAGCCTAAGGAGTTTATGACTAGAGCCCCTCCTGGTATCCTCACCTCTTCCTTGTCGACTAGAGTTCCTTACGACAAGACCTTTCTCATCTTCATTGGTCTATACTCACTAATGCAAAAAAAAGAAACCCCTTGGAGTAGGTTTTATTTACGTTGGCCTTGGGAAGGTCTAGTGCCATCAAGAACATTACGTCAATCGGTGTTCTATGCTCATTGGAATACTGTCTCAGTCGCGGCGATCTGTACTCGATCATCCATCTCTTAGTCTGATGATTTTAGGAAAGATTAGTACCTAACTTACAATCACGAACATCTTAATTCGAATGCATTAAACACAAAATTTTAACAAATTTATTTTCAAGATGAATAATTTTTTTCCAAAAATAATAATATCAAGGCAAAACTTAGCGTAAGTGGCAATACCTTCCAATAGTATTCTCAAATTTCCCCTTTGTCAGGATCTAGTTTGGATTAAACAAGAATTCTATTCTTGAGAATAACTCCCTTGGAATTTTGTGGGTCCTTGCCTGTAATTAAAAAATCTTAGTTAGTTTTATTATGAAAATTATTCTTTTGACTATTCCATCTCAAGGTCTTTTATATACCGAGAATTAGCATCTGTGATTATCCATCAGAGGTTTCGTCAAATCAATATAAATAAAAAATATTAAGTCTTTTGGGAACACAATATCTTCCTTGTACTCTCTTTGGTTCATCTTGTACAAACCCAAGTCACCCCTTGAAAATTGAGGTTAAGAATTTCTTTAAAAGATTATATGCAGGAAATGAATAAAAATCCTATTTTATGAATGCAACTTTTGTTGCCAATTCATGGGATGATGGCCTACTAGCTACCTTTATCATAAAAATATAGTACATGGGGATCCATGATACGAGTGCTTAGTTGATGGTATTTGTAGCTTTGTTTGTAATCCCAATACTCATCATTTTGTTTGTAGTGATTGTGTTCGCAACATGATTGGCAGCTCCTGCCTCTGTGACCTTTGTAACTTTCTTCTTCATGGCTATGGTCTTTAATCGCGAGATTGTAGAGGGGGTTTTTGGCAAGAGAGCTTGGGGTTGTCACAATTGGATTGATTTGATTGATGGAAATTTGATTGATGGGGGTTGGTGATCACTAGGAATTTAGAAAAATCAAGAAGAGTCTTGATTCTGTAGGGAAGTAGGGTAGAAGGGATGGAGGATTCAATTCGAAGAACTTGTGGAGTATCCTCCTTGTCTTCTGACAAGAATTATTGTCCTCACACTTCTCTTGCCCCACTCCTTCTTGCTCTATACTCTTGAGAAGGGTCTCTCCTCTCTCACTTAGGCTGCCCTCCAACGGCTCTCCATGCCTTGTATTTATAGTTAAATTGAAGAAAAAGGATTGTGGCCAAGAAGAGGAGCTCTTTATGGAGGGTATCTTGGCAAATCAACAATTTGGAAGTTTTTGAGATGTAATCTAATGCTGGAAATTTGATCTTTGAGGTCCAGAGAGGCTGCTAGAGATGCCATGATTGATTCACTTGGCTCTTGGTGGATGATCTTGCTTCAATCTAAGCCTCTCATCGAACTGAGAAGAGGGAAGATTGTTGGAGTTATCTGCTGTGATACATGAGGAGAATTCAGGATCTTTCTTCATCAATGAAGGACTCCAAATTTAGGGGCATCATGCGTCTTTTTTTTTGGATTAAAAAAGGGGGAGGGGCCGCAGTGTGTGCATCGTCGTTTTGCTCTTCTTCTTCTTTATCTTCACAAAGCTTTTAAGCTTTAAAACTTGCCCTGCTTTGCAAATTTTTAAATGGGTTTGGTCAATTTTGACTTATGGCTCATGACTCACATTCGCGTGGTGACTTTCGTGAAGGATGGCTTCAATCCTTATCAACCTAGGAAAGTGTCGTGTTACAAACTTCGAACTATTCTTTGTTAACCTTAGCATAAGAAGAAAGCAAAAAAAGTGGAAAAGGGCAAGTTAGGACCTGAAAGAGGTAGCCTAGAAGGAAATCGGACACAATGGAAGAAGTAAGAAGGGAAATGGCCGAAAGTGCAAGGGCGGCCTCAAAAGCTAAGTCAAAGGCAAAAGCACATTCTTAAATGCAAGGTGCCCCTAAAACTTTTTGTAAAAGAGTGTCAGGCTCTTTCCTGTGTGCAAATTATAAAGGTAGATGGACGATAGAAAGAAAGCTAGGAAGATAAGAGGACGATGGGAAAGAGGGCCTAGGCCATGATCGACCATGTGAAAAAAGGGGATAAGGGGATGACCGCCCAAAAGGGATTTAGGATTTTGTATATAAAGTTGAAAAGTGAATGAAGAGCTCATTCTTTGGTGTGTGGCAAAGTGGACTCATCTTCTTCTCTCCTTCTTACTTGCTTGTGTGTGCTTTTGAGAGAGGGAGTGTGAAAGTGTGAGGAAGTGAGTGTTCGAGGGTGAGGGATCAAGGAGAAGAAGCTCTCCATCATCTCCTCTCTTCTTTTATTCTCTTCTCTTCTCTTGTCTCGCACGTGGCTATGAAGGATGGAGCTTGAGGTTGCTTGAGATCGCATCACAAATCGTGGAGCTACCGGTGTGCTTGAGGGAGGAGGCAATTCGTTTGGGCATCAATGTAAGCTCACTACACCCTGGTAGGATTGAAGGTGCATCAGCTAGGTGAGAGATAGCCATAGGTGTTCTCTTGAAATGCTTGGAAAGAATAAGTGGTCTGTGGGTCTTGGAGGTTGAGCGTGAGCTCACCCCTACATTTTGGTTTCGTTGCCGGGATAACGGATTCAAGCTTGAGCACTTGTGCACCTCAAATTGAGCAATGAAGTAAGGGTTTCATCCCCGAACTGAAGCTTGAGATAGGTAGGAAGTTTTGGGTTTTTATTCTTGGCAACAAGTATTTATGTTTCTTGATGATTAGGCAAGTAGGAGGAAGCATTTCAATTTTTTGTTTTTGATTTTTGTTGCATTTGGAGTAGGTTAGGACCAAGAAGTTGAAGGAAAAAGCCTTAGGGTTTCTATGTTGAAATAGGGCATAAATAGAGAGAAGAATGGAAAAAAAAAGTGCTTGGAGGTGTTAGAATCACATGGGGAGTGATCAGATAGATTAAGATGTTGAGTCCAGAAAGGGTTTGAGACCCTGGGAAAGGCAAGGGGAGACCTCATTTTCAGGTTCTGTAGTAGAGAGAGAGAGAGAGAGAGAGAGAGAGAGAGAGAGAGAGAGAGAGAGAGAGAGAGAGAGAGAGAGAGAGAGAGAGAGAGAGAGAGAGAGAGAGAGAGAGAGAGAGAGAGAGAGAGAGAGAGAGAGAGAGAGAGAGAGCTTGTGCAAGACTTGGTGCTTCTGGAAAATCGATTGGCAGCCACAGTAGTATTTTTCTTGGATCAAGTGGCAAGAGCAGAGTTACTGCCACGAGCCAAAAGTTGGACAAACTTTGCAAGCTAGTTGATAGTGACTCACCCTTCTTACGCAAGTGGTATGCTCGCAGACTCTAGTGGGAATAAGAAGGCTGCAAGATCATGACGAATGCTGAATAGCAACGTGCCATTAAGACCTCCAAGTATGATCCCACTTATGTGGCTCCAATCTCCTATATAGGGTGTTGACCACCATTTGCGAACGACCCCTAGAAGAGCACATCATGACCCACCCATACTTAGACCAAATTCTAATTGAGGAAGAGTTACATATTGCTAGTAGCAGGATCGACTCCAGTGATCTCCTCACGAATGTTCTCACCTACCTCACTCAAGTAGGCATCCGTCCTTTTGACATGGATCACTATGCTAATCTCAAATACAATCCAAACTTCTATGATTGGCTCATGCAAAAGTGAAACACCGCAAGGTAGTGTTGAATGCCCTTGACCCTCAAACATTAATGCTAGGAAGGGTTCTGGGGCAAGGTGAAATCAAACATGCGAACAAGTAAGGTGAATGAAACACACGAATAAAGCCTCCATTAGTGACCAAGAGTGGATAAAAATCAACTTGTGATTGATGAAAAGTCATAAAATTTTTGGAATGAGTAGGCTAATTGAAGGAAAGATGCTCTTATTGTAATTAAGCATGTAAATTTTTCTTAGAAAGCATAATTAATTCGTGTTCACTTTTTTGCAACAAATTACCTTGAGGACACTAATGGTAAACTATGGCATTATGACAAGTGCCCACTATGGTAGGCCAAGACAAAAGCAGTAAACTCCCATTCTCAAAAGAGGAGTAGGCAAAGTACGGCGTCTCGTTGGAGACACGGACTTATAATCAATTCAAATTCAGGTATATCATGAATCTAGAAGACCTATCGTGGAAGAACCAGCCATCTAGCAAAAATTGGTGAAGTAGTGCAAGCTTAGAAAAGTACATGGAGGCAATCAACATCAACTATGAAAAGTGCACTGAGTTCCTTTGGACATTCAACAGAAATCGGGGCACTATCACAGTGCACCTAGAAAATGAAGCCCGCCAAGTAGAAATCGAACTGAGCCCTGAGCTACTAGAGAAAGAACTAGGCCTACGCCAAAATGAGATGTGTATGATATGCTAGGGATGGACAAAGTGATAGTACACACCAACAATGACATCAGCCTAGTCGACATCCCCAATCCCAAGGTTCAAATCGAGGCCAAAATGGTGCATGCTCTGTTCTCCAATCAATGGTATTATGCATTGATGAATAGAATCAACGTGCCAATACTGGAGAGCATTGCTGCTACCCAACGTAGACCTCAATGGCTTTGTGTGAGGAAGATGATAGAGATGTCAACAAAAGCATTAGCCACCAGCGGAAGACTTGCGGGGAAAGAGTCCCTGGCCTCCAAAGCCAAGAAATTGTCGTCCTCAAAGGCCTCCACCATTGGCTTCAGAGGAATCTTGATAGCCATCATAAGAGAAGCACTAAGGAAACCACAAGATAGTGAGGTAGTTGGTGAGATGTTGGATAGGTCCCTTCCACACCAAGGACATGATTAGTCCAGCGAAAGGACCGTGAGTGAGGACATAGGAGAGCAAGAAGCACAATCTAGCCAAGGAAGGCCCAAGAAGTCAAAGAAACAGACTCTGTAGAAGAAGGCCAAAGAAGAGAGGAAGAAGAAGGAGAAAATAGATCTACACAAAGCACAAAGTGAATCCAAAAGCGCGAAAGAACAATGAAACAAAGAAGAAAGGGACAAGGGAAAGAGAATAAAAGAGGAATCCAAAAGAGCTGAGGATGAGAGAAAGAAAATAGTTGAGGAGGAAGAGGCGGAGCTCAAGAAGAAGGAGGAAGAAGACATAGCTCTCGCTATCTGCCTCTTAGTGGAGCAACCTTCAAGAGACAAGAGGAGTTGACAGCCATGAGCCCACCTTGACACAAAGATCCAAGCGCCAACTCCAAGGTACCCAAAGACCTACCGCTCCTAGTGACCGAGGGAAAGGGAAGGGGTTTGATCCACCCTATCCCAACCGTCCTACTACTCGCCACCCCAATCACTACACCCACCCAAGACTCCTCTACCATGGTAGATGCTAGAAATCTAGTGGCATGAGTGTAGTTCATGGTCAACAAAGAGGTGATTCAAGGTGCGATTGTAGGAACCCCTATGGTAAGAGCAAGAAGAGACCTCAAATGTCAAAGATAGAGGCATCTACAACCACCGATCCCTCTACATTGCCGTTGTCCACAACCTACGATGCCTATGTGTAGGAACTCCTATCACAACTGAAATGGGCAAAGTAAGACAAGAAGATAGCCATTGTTGAGCTCGAGGCCAAAAGGAAGACCATGGTAGCCTCTCAGTTAGAAAGGACCCGCCGTCAAGTGGCCACCTATCAAAGAGAGATCAAGGAGCTAAAAGAGAAGCTCAAGGCCAAGGGAGGAGAAGATGAGAGATGGCAAGCCAAAATCACGGCAGAAGCACACAACCTAATGAGCCTACAATGCAATTTTGATAAGCTAGTGGCGATGTACAAAGAGCTCCAAAAAATAAATGAAAAAATCTGAGATGCCACAGAGCAGCTCTAGTAGTAGTAGAAGAAGAGAGAAGCCAACGGCACCTAAAGCATATAGAAAATTTGGAACAAAGGCTAGTCTCGAAGCTTGAAGAACAACAACGCTTAGAAAGAGAAATCGAAGAAAAGGAGAGACGGCTAAGGCCGCTAGCCTACAAGCACAACGAAAGCTGGAAGATATGAGGAAAAAAGTAAATGACTAGGTGAACAGGAGTGAAGAACGAGTGAGTGCCAAGTGCACCGACTAGCCCTTGCTGAAGGTGACAAAATGCTAGTAGAGAGCAGAGCAACACCACAAAATTTGAGGAAGAAGAGGTCGTTCAGTCGTTAAAAGAAAATGCTGGAGATCACCCGCAGGGCTCTAAGGCATGGGCTACACGTCCAAACACAAATTGTAGGGCCCACAGAAGCAGAGCCACCAGAGCACAAGGGAGAAGAAAGGCAAAGGAGAAGAAAGGCAAAGACTGACTAAAGACACAAGTCCAAGTTTTGAAAGAGGGCAGCAAGCAACGTCTCCTTAGAGGGAGGTTTTTACAGCAAGGATGCACCCACTACTCTTTTTGACCTCCAATGGCAGCCAAGATTTCTATTCTATGGCTGGATCAATGTGTGGCTAAAAAAAACAAAAATGCACGAAAATCATAGTCATTACACCTAGGAGTCCTCAAGTTAGGCGCATCCTAGTGATCTCGGTCGGCCAACTCCGTCCCTAATCCCTTAGCCCATTTTTGATTCCCCACATCACGCTTAGGGCACCTCAAGGCCAGGACTTCCAAACCTATCTCCCTAAGCCGCGCACCACACCTCTAACAATGCACGAACTGGGTCCTCAAGTATGGGACCACCCAAGCTTTTGTGGTTTGTGGTTCTCAACCCGTCAAAGGCATGCACATTCTTAAATGCAAGGCGGCCCTAAAACTTTTTGTAAAAGAGCGCCAAGCTCCCTCCTGTGCAAATTAAAAAGGTGGATGGGTGGTAAAAAGGAAGCTAAGAAGATAGGAGGACAATGAGAAAGAGGGCCTAGGCCACGGCCCTCTGGAGGACAATGGAAAAGAGGGTCTAGGTCACAGCTGGCCATGTAAAAAAAGGGGATAAAGGGATGACCGCCCAAAAGGGATTTAGGGTTTTGTATATAAAGTTGGAAAGTGAATGAAGAGCTTATCCTTTGGTGTGTGGCAAAGTGGACTCATCTTCTTCTCTCCTTCTTGCTTGCTTGTGTGTGCTTGAGAGAGGGAGTGTGAGAGTGTGAGGGATTAAGGAGAATAAGCTCTCCTTCTTGCTTGCTTGTGTGTGATTGAGAGAGGGAGTGTGAGAGAGTGAGTGTGTGAGGGTGAGGGATCAAGGAGAATAAGCTCTTCATCATCTCCTCTCGTCTTCTCTTCTCTTCTCTTGTCTTGTCTCGTGTGCATCTATGGAGGATGGAGCTTGAAGATGTAGGCTTGAGGTTGCTTGAGCTCGCATCATGAATCTGAAAGGTGAGAAGGATCAAAGCTTGCTTGGAAGAGCTATGGTAGGAGAGCAAGAGCAAGAAAGAGAGAGAGACCAAATGGGAACTCCAACAATCACAATGTGTGTCTAGGCCTTCCTTTATTCAAACAGCCATTGAAAGAATAAAGAATAAAGTGACGGTGACGGATGTATGCCGCCACCTGCAGTATGCAATGGCGGGTACTATCAGTGTAGTGATACACGGGCGGCTAGGCGGAGGTGCCTTTACCCCCAACAACGTCCCACTTAAAGGTGAATTTGCTCCAATGAGGAGTGAAAAGAAAGAAAAAAAGACAGTACAATGTACACATGTACAACAGGATGAGGAAAAACGTCATCTCATCCAACACCCATCAATCTCTTGAGAAAGGCAAAGCTCACAGTAGTGAGGCTTTTCGTGAGCAGATCTGCATGATTTTCATCAATGGAGATCTTGACAAGGTCAACAGACCTATCTTCCACGACCCCGCATATAAAGTGATATCTCATCTCAATGTGTTTCGTCTTCGCATGGAAGACCGGATTCTTGGCTACGGATTCTTGGCTAGCTGAATAGCACTCATAGAATCCGAATGCAGTGTAGGTATAGTATCAATCCCAAGGTCATGAACCAAATGGCCCAACCATATGGCCTCCTTGCAAGCCTTAGTGGCTACAACATACTCGGTCTCAGTGGCAAAGAGAACCATACACTTTTAAACCCTAGACATCCAAGAGACAACACCTCCAGTATAGGTGAATACATAGTCGGAAGTGGACTTCCTACTATCTGCATGATCTGCATAATCGGAGTCTGTGTACCCCACAACTCTTATATCCTGGCTGCCATAGCAAATACACATATCTATTATGCCCTTCAGGTATCTCATGATACTGTTTACATCATCCCAATGTTTCTTACCAAGTGTAGCTATATAGTGTGCCACAACACCAAACTGCAAAGGCAATATCTGGGCGAGTGGCTATCATGGCACACATCAAACTGCCCATGGCTAATGCATAAGGGATCTTAGCCATCTCGGCCCTCTACTCATCTATCTACGAACGATTGTCCTATGAGACCTTCACATAAGAAGGTAACAGACATCCAATAGGCTTCACGTCGTTGCATGTGAAAATTCTCAAGGACTTTATGAATGTACTCCCTCTGTGAGAGGTAGAGTAGTCCCTGATGCCTGTCACACTTAATGCACATACCAAGAATGTGAGATGCCTCTCCCAAATCCTTAATCTCAAATCTCTTATTCAGCTAAGATTTAAGAGCATCCAGCTCATCAAAAGTTTTCACTGCTATTAGCATATCATCCACATAAAGTACCAAAATAAGCAATGAGCCATCACGGGCTTTCTTTGTGTAAAGGTATGGATCCAAAGTTCTCTTGCTATATTCCTATGACTGCATATAGGAATCAAACTTATGATACCACTCCCTAGGTACCTACTTCAAGCCATAAATACTTTTCTTCAACTTGTACACTAGGTGCTCCCTGTCAGGTTCTGCAAAGCCCTTAGGCTGCTCCATGTATATCACATCATGCGAATCCCCATGCAAGAATGCAGTCTTGACATCCATCTGATACATGTCTAAGTCAAGCTGTGTGACTAAGGCCAAAACCAAACGTAGGGTGGTCATCTTGACCACAGGGAAAAAGGCTTCATCAAAGTCAACTCCATGCTCCTCTTTAAAACCCTTAGCAACAAGTCTTGCCTTATAAGCCGGCTTGGGATGCCCAGGGGTACTTTTCATCTTGTACACCCATTTACATGGCAAAGCCTTTATGCTGTTAGGCAATGTAACCGAATCCCAAGTCATATTCTTATGCATGGAGTCCATCTCAGACTGCATAGCCCTCTCCCAGGAGTGATTGTCACCTCTGCGCATAGCCTCATCATAGGTGAGAGGTTCTCCTGCATCATCTGTAACCAAGACATAATGCATTAAGGGCTCAAATCGATCATATGGACGTCTAGCTCTAGTAGACCATCTCACTGCAAGCTCTGCTACATGTCTAGCATCTTGTCTAACACCCTAGCTATGTGTACCAACTGCTACTGCAAGCTGTCCAACTTGCTATGCAGGAGCATGTGGCTCCTCCTGGAATATAACCCTGTGTATCTCTTCCACCTTCACAAGTTACCTATGCATCTTTTCTTCATGGAAGACTACATCATGGCTACGGATGACTTTCCTCGCCGCCGGCGGATCCCAAAGGTGGTAACCCATCTTACTTGGATCTCCATAGCCAGGGAGAATGCATTTGAAACTCTTAGGATCCAGCTTACTACGCTTGTCTATCCTTGGGTACATGGCAGAATGCCTCACATCCAAAGACACACAGATATGCATAAGACAAAGGTTTCCTAGTCTCCATATCTCCTCTACAACTCGAAAATCCAAACTGCTGGAAGGTGATCTTTTATGATATGCATAGTTGTACTGATTGACTCAGCCCAAAAGCTCTATGGTAGGCCTATATGGCTAACTATATTGCGTACATGCTCCTAGATGGTTCTATTCATTCGCTCAGCCAAACCATTCAGGGGTGGGATATAGGGGGCAGTCAACTGATGCTTAATATCCCTCTCGTCACATAACTGCTCAAAGGCATGTGGCGCATATTCTCCTCCATTGTCAGTCCTAAGGCATTTCAGCTTATGCCCAGTCTAGTTCTCAACCAATGCAAGCCATCTTTGAAACATAGCCAAGACATCAGACTTAAGCTTAATGGGGGTAAGCCCAGACTTTATGTGAAAAATCGTCAATGAACGTCACAAAATACTTTGCACCACCCATAGATTGACAGGGCATGGGCCCACAGACATCCGAATGTACCAATGCCAATGAACGTCACAAAATACTTTGCACCACCCATAGATTGACAGGGCATGGGCCCACAGACATCCGAATGTACCAATGCCAAGGGCTCACCTATCAGACTTCTTATGTGTATTCCTAGTCTGTCTGCCATAAAGACAATGCTCACATGAATCAAAACATGCATAGTTAAGGGGCGGTAAGTATTGCAAAAACTAGAAAGCATTTTCGTTCCCTTCAAGGACATATGGCACAAACGGGCATGCCAAATAGATACATGTGGAATGGAACTGACCGACAAAACATGGTCAACAAAGGACCCATCAACTACAAGAGGATAGAGGCTGCTAACCTTGGCACCTCTAGTAAGCACAAGTTTGCCACGGGTGATCTTCTAGGCAGATTCCCCAAATGAAACATGACACCCAGCATCATCAAGCTACCTTGCAGACATAAGACTGCATGTAAGCGCATGTACATGACATACGTCCCCTGTAACAGAAAGTACTACCAGTAGAGAACTGCAGCCATACATCCCCAATGCCAACAATAGCAAGTGACCTGTCATCACCCAAGCAAACTGAACCAAAGACATTGTGGTAGGAGTGAAACCATTCACAGCAGGTGTAACATGAGATGAAGCACTAGAATCCAAAAGCCAGTATTGCGCAAACATAGCGTGAACCTCAGTCAGTGGTGTAGCATCACAAGAACTAGCTAACTTCCCGTAGGAGTCATCAGTCCGCATGATATTAATTTCCTCTATTTTCACACTAGATTTTGAAGGTACCATGTTGGGATCAGAGGACTTTTCTTGTACTTTGTCTTTTTCCTTCTCTTTGTGCTTCTCATTGTGCAACTCATGACACTGTGGGTGTATGTGACTCTTCTTGCTGCAATGATGACATGTCACATTAGCATTTCTCCCACGAGACTTGCTACGCGGCTTACCACACGACTTACACCTAGACTTTTGCGAGTCTCTGCCACATCCATATGCATGGTCATTCTTTCCAATACCATCTCTGCCTCTAGCAGTCAAAGCATGCGACACACGAGATGCATCTAAGTTCTTACGGTTGATCTCTTCCTACAGAAGAGCACTCTCTACATTAGGCAAGTTCAAAATAGTAGCATGAACACATAAGGCAGTGTGGAATACATCCCAAGACTCACTCAAAGTCCCAAGTAAAAACAATGGAGTAACCTCATCATTAAAAGTAAAGCCCTGCAAAGTCAAGTTCTTGAGAATAGCATGGAACTAGCTCAAATGAGCAGACATCGTCATATTCTCCTTCATGTGCATATCCATAAGTTGCTTCAACCAATACATCTGACTTGTTGGACTTTTCTTGTCATAGAGGTTCTTAATCTTATCCCAAAGCTGCCAAGCACTCTGTGCGTACTTAAACACCTATCCCATGGAGTAGTATGATATTCTGACTTTATTTTAAATCTTCTTGACTTCTCACAGTTAGATTTAGAGAATTCTAGACCGTTAAATAAAGGAAGTCTCGAATACGAATAGTTCGAAGTTTGTAACTCGACACTTTTCTAGGTTGATAAGGATCGAAGCCATCCTTCTTAGAAGTCAGCACGCGAACACGAGCCATGGGCCGTAAGTCAAAATTGACCAAACCCATTTAAAACTTAGCAAAGCAAGGCAAGTTTTAAATCTTAAAGCATTAAATCTTAAAAGCTTTATGAAGATAAAGAAGAAAAAGAGGAAAACGATGACGAACAGGCTCCCCCCTTTTTAAATTAAAAAAAAAACGGCGCATGATACTCCCAAATTTGGAGTCTCTAATTGTTGAAGAAAAAGCCTAAATTTTCCTCCTATATTACAATAGATACTCTAGCAATCTCCCCCTCTTCTCAGTTCAACGAGAAGCTTAGATTGAAGCAAGATCATCCAAGATCCAAGAAAATCAATCATGGCATCTCTGGCAGCCTCTCTGGACCTCAAAGATCAAATCGCCAACATTAGATTGGATCTCGAAAGCTTCCAAATTGCTGATTTGCCAAGATACCCTCCATAAAGAGCTCCGCTTCTTAGCCACAACCCTTCTTCTTCAATTTAATTGTAAATACAAGGCATGAGTAGTCGTTGGAGGGCAGCCTGAGCAAGAGAGGAGAGACCCTTCTTAGGAGTATAGAGCAAGGAGGAGTGGGGCAAGAAGTGTGCGAGGATGGGAATTCTCATCATGAAGACAAGGAGGATACTCCATGAGCTCTTGGAATCGAATCCTCCATCCCTTCTATGCTACTTTCATGTGGAATCAAGACTCTTCTTGATTTTTCTAAATTCCTGTGATCGCCAATCTACATTAATCAAATTTCCATCAATCCAATTGGGCAACCCCAAGCTCCGTTGTCTAATCTCGCGATTAAAGACCATGGCCCCAAAGAAGAAAATTACGAAGGTTGCGGAGGTAGGAGTTGCCAATAATGATGTGGACATAATCACTACAAATGGAATGATGAGTATTGGGATTACAAAGGTCGCGGAGGCAGGAGTTGACATAATCGCTACAAACGGAATGATGAGTATTGGGATTACAAAAACGAAGTTGCGAATATCATCAACCAAGCACTCATCATGGATCCCCAAGTACTATATTTTTATAATACATGCAACTAATAGTAGGCCATTATCCCATGAATTGACAAAAAAGGGTGCATTCATAAAATAGGATTTTTTTTCATTTCCTGCATATAATCTTTTAAAGGAAGTCTTAACTGCAAATTCCAAGGGGTAACTCGGGTTTGTACAAGATGAACTAAAGAGAGTACAAGGAAGGTACTGGTCCCTAAAAGACTAAATATTTTTTATTTGTATTGATATGACGAAACCTCTGATGGATAATCACGAATGCTAATTCTCTGTATATAAAAGACCTTGAGATGGAATTGTCGAAAGAATACTTTTCATAATAAAACTAACCAAGATTTTTTCATCACAGGCAAGGATCCACGAAACTCCAAGGGAGTTATTCTCAAGAATAGTATTCTTGTTTAATCCAAACTAAATCGTGAGGAGGAAGGGGAAATTCGAGAAGACTACGTATTGCCATTTACGCTAAGTTTTGCCTTGATATTATTATTTTTGGGAAAAAAAGAGAATTGTCTTGGAAATAAAATTGTTAAAAGTTTATATTTAATGCATTCGAATTAAGATATTCATGATTGTAAGTTAGGTACTAATCTTTCCTAAAATCATCAAGCTAAGAGATGGATGACTGAGTACATATTGTCGATTAAGGTAATATTCTAGTGAGCATAGAACATCGACTTAGGCAATGTTCTTGATGGCGCTAGACCTCCCCAAGGCCAACGTGAATAAAACCTACTCCAAGGGGTTTTTTTTTCTTTCTTTTTGAGTTAGTGAGTATAGACCAATCATGACGCAAAAGGTCTTGTCGTAGGAAACTCTAGTTGGCAAGCAAAAGGAGGTGAGAATACCAAGGGGCTTTGGTCATAAACTCCTCAGGCTCTTATGAATTGCCAACTACCCTTCGAATTCCAGATAGTATCCTGGAAGTTCCAATACTAGTTTAGAAATTGAACTTGGAGAGAATAATACCTTCAATTTGATATCATTCTAGTTAGAATAAAAAACATTGTAAAATGTTATTTTTCTTAAAGGAACTATTGAGAAGGGATTTCTTTACTCTGTTATTGTGCCATGAATTAAAGACGTGTAATGAATTTGTATCAGGAGATAATTCAAAGAAGCTATTTTTATATATTGAACCACCTAAGGTGATAGGTAATTTAGGTAATCCAGACATATAGTTGGGTTGTCTCGGTAAGCCAAGAGCTTTCCTAATAATGAATAAAAATCACATTTTTGATGGACCATTAGAGATTAGAAAGCCTGGCTTGTATCACTTTAGAACCGTGGGCAAAAGGGATCAGAGTGCCACATTTCTCTTCGTCTCCCATTCACTTTGAACCTAGCACAATGTAAGACCGTTTCTGACAGCAAATTCTATAAGGGGTGGATACTAAAACTGTTGACACTAATCAACCGTTCGTAGTTGATTTGACAAAAAAGACTCAAGTCGATCCTCGTGGGAATAGTCGAAAATTCTATTGTGGGGTAGACTCAAGTGAGCCTAGTTAGCAAACTTCGAGGGTTTTCATCAAATCCCGGACATCATTTTCTAGGACAAAGAGATGGGCTACCAAGAACCTAACGTCGAGGAAGCAGCTCAAGCGCAAAAACATTACAATTGATATGAGAGTGCACGTTGATATAGAACACGACGCGAATAAATAAAACTAGTTATAGTTACTGAGGGCTGAAATGATGAATGGGTTGCCTCTTACCCATCCAACCTCCAATCCTCACTAAGAAAACTAAAGAGGGGCACCACCTAGCCAAAGGGAGGATGGGCTAGGACATCCCTTTTCTCAAAGAGAATTAAAAGAACCAAGACACAACTTCACAAGAGATAATATATGTACTAGATACCATATTAGAATATGAGAGAGAGAGAGAGAGAGAGAGAGAGAGAGAGAGAGAGAGAGAGAGAGAGAGAGAGAGAGAGGAGAGTGAGACAAGAGAAGAAGAGGTAGAGGAAGCTTGCCATTATGTATTCATGGAATGAAAAGATGAGAAGAGAGGGAGACAAGAGTAGAAGAGATAGAGGAAGCTTGCCATTATGCTACTTGATAAAAGAACTCACTCATAGCTTATCTCAAAGAGATGGACTAGCATGAGGGTATTCTAGAGTGCTCTCATGTTCTTGTCATTGTCATGGGCTCCTTATATAGCCTCCATGAGAGATTAGATTAAGCTAATCTTCTTGATTAGCATAATCTTAGATGATGTATGGCATCTTTGAAAATATAGAGAATAGTGGATGGGACAAGTCCCCACCTTGATCATCATGCAAGAAGCCAAGGGTGGTGGTAGAAAAAATAGATAAAGGGAGCTAGATTACAAGAGATGGTGCCCAAAGCACATTATTATAATATATTTACAAGAATGATAAAATGGAAAGTTGATGTGGTGAAAGAGAGAAGAAAATTACATGTAGCCAGCAGTCTGCACCTTTGTAACTTCAAATCGGTGAAAAATCTGAAAAAATAAAATTCTGCAACTTTGTAGACCAGGTCAAAACCGATGGGGCAATGTGGAAATTTTCTTGACATTCGCTTTTCCTTGGGAGTTATTGAGATGATAAAATATGCCTTCCAAAAGGTACTTTGACTTTAGTTCCTCATATATATATAAATACATATACGCATGTGACAGAAGGGGTCTATGCTTTTAAGCTTTTGTGTAAGATCCAAATGACACCATGATGTGGATATTGACTTGTGTAATAGGGTGAGGTGTCCTCTAACGATGGTGATAGATTTCAAAGCTTAGTGATGTAGGCGGAACCCACGTGTAGTTGGAGGCTAGTCCTTTGAAAAATCTATGCACTCACTCAACTCCTAGGTGTAATCCATTCTATCTTCACTAAGATAACCATCCCTTTTACCCTTTACATTGACATCCCTCCTAAGAACTTGTTCCTCCCATTTGCTAGAGTTATCATAATCGAGAAGTAATGTAGCATACCTAGTGCTTGAAGAGCAAACCCAAAGTGATATGGTAAGACTCTTGATAGGGGTTTTGGCCAAATTTTGTGGTAGAAATCCGATTTGTAAAAAACCCGGATCAGTTACATCATAAAATATCTTTCCCTTAGGTAGTGGAAATGTTATTTTATTAATATATGTTCTTGATTTTTGGTAGAGAGACAAACCTTGGGAACAAATCTTGATTTTCCAAGTTATATTTATGTTAGCAATGCACTCCTCTAGTTTTAGCTGGAGAAACCAGATGATGCGAATATATTAGATCAGATATACAATCCTTGCCCTTGTATTACGAAAGACGATGGATATTAAGCCAAGGGTATTGTTACATTGACGCAAACCATCTTGCTTACCTCAAAATAGTTTAAAGCGGCTAAGGTGGATGGAAACCCTTAAGGTTACCAAGATTTATCTCTTCTATGAGGCCAAGGTCAAATCAAACATGTTTACTAGAGGACGACAAGTCAAATTAAACTAGTACATCTATGAGGAGGTTACAAGGGTTATACCGACTAATCGAGTCATGGTATAGAACACTCCAGTTGTCGCAACTACAAGAAAGATGGATTACCTGATCTTTCCCTAAAATATAGATTTCTGGATATCCATTCCCAGAATCCTAATTACTATGCAGTGTATGTATCGCAATGCCATGCCTAGATTGTGGTAGAAAAGCTTTTTTAAAGAATAAAATGAGCTCTCAAACTACTCGAATAATGTATTCCCTTCCTATTGACGTGAATAATTATTTTTGTCCACTCTTTTGTCTCCTTGATAATCAAGAATAGTGACAAGATATTATCGGTTTGATGAAATTTGTTAAAACTCTCTTTAGAAGTGTAAACCTTGATCATTATCAGAAGGCCAAGTAGTGCATAAATTAATGAGGTAGATTAAAAAAGTAAGCATATTTTTTGAATATGCTTGAAGAGAAAATTGATCATAAAAATTCCATAATTTTCTAGAACGACACCTCGAATCTCAATATTACAGAAGTTCAAGAGAAGATATTCCTTCTTAAGTAGTACAAGCCATCGAAGTTTGATGGTAAAGGAAGGGATATTCCAATTGAAGCAGAAACATGGATAGAATCCATGGAAGAGTATTTCATTGCTGTAGGGATTGTACCATTTGGATATCTCCTTATGACCATGAATGGCCCTTCCCACTTGGACACAAGCTTAGCATCCTTTCTGTTATCAAAGCGGTTATCATAGCGTAGCACAAGTGATCCTTCCCTTATGTGTTTGCTAGCCAGCTTCTTATTAAATGTCTTTCTCCTCTCTTCAGCCTGCATGGAATAGTGTTGGACTGTTGCTCCTCTGTCTAACTCCAGCCTCTTTATATCCAAGATCCTTTCCTCTAACTTCTTATCTTGATTCTTCTCTCAACCAGCTACTAAAACACGCAAGCTGGCCAGCTCCACCTCTATAGGAAGCAAAGCCTCTTGGCCATAGATGAGATGAAATGGAGTATAGCCAAGTGAGGTTCTGAATGAAGTCTTATAGGCCCAAAGAGCTGTACTCAATTTTTTATCCCAGTGCTTGGGGTGCATGCGTACTTGCTTGGTAATTATCTTACAAATCAATCCATTCACTTTTTCGACCAAACCATTACACTGTGGGTAGTAGGGAGTAGAATGCATGCGCTTGATTTTTAGCCTTTCCATTACCTCCCCTACTAGATTGGCCCTAAAACCAGGACCCCGGTCAGAGATAATTTTCAAAGGTGTGATAAACTTGCAACAAATATTTTCAAACACAAATTTTTCCACTTCTTGGGCTGTGATCCTACTAGTTGCTGAAGCTTCTGCCCACTTCATCATGTAGTCCACACCAATTATGATGTATTCCTTGCCAAACTGAGTTCGTGGGAGTTGCCCTATTGCATCAATCCCCCATTTCTCAAATGGGCCATATGTAGTTATAGGATTTTGTTCCTCATGTACTAGCTTCCTTGGTCTGGCCTTTTGGCAATCATCACAAGTGTGGTACCAATGTTGTGCATATCGATATAAACTAGGCCACACAAAACCGGCTTGGAGAATCTTTCTGCTGGTTATTTCTTGAGCAAAATGTCCGCTAGAAATCCCCTCATGGAAGCCCTTAATCACATCCATAATCTCCTTTGTTGTTGGCACCCTTCTAAGCACTGCATCCTTTCCTTTGCAACACAATACATCATTTATCAAGCGGTATTTAGTGGCCTTAGTAGCCAGCCACCTTTTCTCACTCTTACTCATATGTGTAGGTGCCTCACCATGCTCAAGAAAATAAAGCACATCTTGTAGTTGAAACTTACCCTGAAACAAGGAAAGCTTTATTGCAATGATGCCCACCATTACCTCTTTCAAATTTTTAGCTGCTAGAGTATCTGTGTCACCATTTGTGCGTCTTGGCACAAAATAGATTTGGGCTTTCTATAGCTTCCTCATGAGAGTTTTAGCTTCTCTCATTTTCACTGCTAAGTTATCATTTTTACAAGCACACATTCCTTTCATTTGCTTAACAATTAGCATAGAATCCCCAAAAACATTAAGTCAAGTGACACCATGTGAAAAACACCACCTCAAACCTAAAAGCAAGGCTTGATATTCTGCCTCATTGTTAGAATGGACATCCTCCAAGCCGATACCTTCTCCATAAAGTTTGTCACCTTCGAGACTGAACACCACTATTCCTGCTACCGCTCTGTCTTTAATGCACTTGTAGGCCCCATCGAAGTAGAGGGCATGGGCATTCTCCACCCGTGGCGGGTCCTCAAGAGGAGTTGTCTTCTCTTTTACCTTTCCCTTCTCTTTTTCCTTCTTTTGATGGCATCTATGGGTCAACAAATCAGCTAGGCAGGCCCGAGTAGAGTCCTCCACCTTGAAGGTGTAGTCAAACTATTGGAGTTATATCATCCACTTAGCGATTCTAGCTGAAACATCCATGTGCTATAAGGCATAGGGAAAATGCTCTTCTGTCTTGATCACTGTGAATGGCCTAGGGAGAAGATAAGGACGAAACTTTCTTACAACAAACATTAGAGACAAAATCATCACCTCCACCATCTTGTACCCTCGTTCTGATGCTCTCATTACTCTGCTAGAAAAGTAAACCGGCCTCATCAGGCCATTTTTAGCATCCTTTTGTATTAGTGCTACCCCTAGAGTATCTTCCCCAAAACTTGCCTTGACAAAAAACTCTTGATCCCAGCAAGGTTGTAAAATTATGGGAAGGGTGCTAAGAGCCTTCTTCACCTCATGAAAGCACCTTTCGCTTTTGTCACTCCACAGGAGCTCCTTAGAGTGGGTCAATTGTTGCAGTGGAAATACTAATTGGGAGAGGAGATGAATGAACTGCCCCATATATCGCACCTTCTGAAAGAAAGAGGTTAGTTGCTTCACAGAAGATGGTGATGGCACTGCCAATAGAGCCTTAATTTTGTTTGGATCCACTTCAATGCCCCTCTCACTTACGACATGCCCTAACAAAGTTACATTGCTTTCACCAATACGATACTTCTCATGGTTTAGCTGACCCCCCTCACCCTCATTTACACAAGGCGATTGAAACCTTCATCCACCTTCCCTAGATGTAGAGCCTTAGAACTATAAATACAAAAATCATCAATAAAGACCGTGATTGATTTTCCAAAATAGGGCTGGAAGACATAATTCAAGAATCGCTGGAAGGTAGTTGGGGCATTTGTTAATCCAAATGGCATTACTTTGTAGGCAAAACACCCACAAGGCATGATGAAGGTGGTCTTTTGATGATCCTCCTCAGCTATTCGGATATGGAAATAACTTGAATATCCATCACAAACAGTGTATCTCTCATGCCCGGCCACCTTGTTGAGTATTTCATCCTGAAAGGGAAGAGGAAAGTGTTCTCTCTTTGTTGCAGCATTTAGCGGCTTGTAGTCCACACAAATCCACCATTTGCGATTCTTCTTGGGTGTCACCACTACAGGTGAAACCCACTCCAAGTCCCCTATTGGATAGATGAAACCTGCCTTCAAAAGTCATTGCAGCTCAGTGAGTAGAGCGTTTTGTTGAACTACTCCCAACCATCGTAGTCGCTGCACCACTGGCCTTGCTCCCTCTTTTAGATTAATGTGATGTTGTACTGCTGTCAAACCTGTGATGTATTCATAATCAGAAATAAAAAGTGTAGAGTGTTTTATCACCACTTCCATGTAGGCTACCTTCTCCTCAACTGATAGATCCTTAGCCAACATTTTTTCTAGCCCCTCCTTCTCAACCTTTGGAAGCTACTGTGGAATTTCACTACTAGAAGGCCCTTTTAATGTAATCCCCATCACTTCTAGAGAGCTTTCTTCCTCCTCATTAGAAGACTCCCGCTCTGTCGTAGATGACCAATCCTTGCTGGAACTCCATTCATCAGTGGTGGTCTCTAATACAAGATCCTCCTGTCGGCCCTCCTTCATGTTGTAGATAGTGCTCTTCTGTTTTTTTTGCAGTCCCTTTTGTGGCCTTAGCTCTAAAGCCCCTATCTCCCAATCTTGTCTGCCTTTCATTCCCATTAGCCATGGTCGCCCGAGGATGAGTGGATAGTCGTCCCCCTTCATTGGCATCACATACATGTCAAGCTTCAATTGCACTCCACACACCTTTGCTTTGACTTTATTTATAACTCCCAAACAATTTACTAGTACATTGTTAGCCATTTTGGCCCCAAATTTAGTAGTTTCATTTACCTCTAATCCCAAATGATGCATCAACTTTTTCGTCATGACACAAATCTTTGCACCTCCATCCACATATGTCTTTGATACTCTCTGCCCACATTGATTTCAGCTTCCACTAGAGACACAATATCTTTCGTCTTTCTAGCATGGATTGCATTCACATGTCTATTCTTCATGGGTCTAATGCTTACCATATTTGACCATTGTCGCCGCACTGTTGGAGATAGATGTAGTAATTGTGGCCATGAAATTTTTGACCCTTGATCCCTCACATCAGTAAGCAAATCATAAGCTCTAGTACCTTTACCCAGGGAAAAATCATCTGGCTCAATGTGTCGGCGTGAGCGAGCCCTTCTCTTTTTACTACCATGTGTCTTTGCAGCCTTTGAAGACTCTGCCTCCTCTTCTATATTTTCAACCTCCTCTGGTGGTGTAGGCTCTATCCTCTCAATTCTACAGGCTTTCTTCACCAGCATTGCTTCAACCTCTGCTACTTTGGCCTTCCCTTTGACATCACTCTCATCCAAACTGATCATCCTGACGTCATGATTCTTTGACGTCTAGACAGGCAAGGGCGGCACCTCTGCAAGTGGTCGAGGATGCTGGAGAACTTGAATCGGTGGTGGAGGCCCTGGATTCGGTGAAACAAGCCTCTCCCTAGTTGGTGTCACTTGTTGTCCCCTCCTTCTTGGTTGGAACCCATTTCCTGGCAAACGCCTGGGAATGAGGGCATTGATACTTCAATTTTCTATCTTTCTCCCTGGCATAAGTGACTGATTCTTCATAGGATGTGGAAAATTTTCCTTTGACCTTCTCCCTTAGTAGAGGGTGGAGTCCGGCTAGAAAACAATCTTTCTTAAAGCAATCAAGTGCTCTCTCTCCCCCTCGGCTAAGAAGGCTATCCATTTATCCCATAATTTTATAAGCATGCCTTCATATGCTTGGTACTCTCCTGGTAAGGTTTGGCGAAGATCTAGAAGCTATCTCCAAATATCTTCAAGAGGCTCTGTATCTTGGTACTCATGCATGAATGCGGTCTTGAGATCCTCCCAGAGAGGCCTTGTAGCCTCTGGGATAGCTTGATACCACACTTGAGCATCACCCTTTGGAACTAAAGAGAAGGCTCGTACTTTGGTTGCTTCATCGTCTTGATCTGTGACTAGGAATGCCATTTCTAAGTCATTTAGAAAGTCTAGAGCTTTCTCCCCTTTGTGCCCAAAAAAACTTGGAAAAGCCATGATAGGAAGATGTTGATCTAGATGAACACGTCTAGGCCCAAGTCATATCTTATTAAGGGTAGAATAAATGGATTCACAGATGCATTAATCTCAGCAAGACGACGAGGTCCCAATAAGCCCCCTATGATATTTTGAAACCTGAGCTTTGTGCTAACTATTATATACACAGTTTGCCTAGCAAGTGGACGGATAGGTCCGTACAAATCCCTATGGTTCATGGGATACACTTAGAGTAGAATGAATATGTGCACATTAAAGGAGATGTTATAATCCAAAATAGGAAATATTATGGGACCAGGGGATAACAAAATCTCTCTCAACCTCTCAGCTCCAAAATAGAAGACCAATCTTTGCTGAAAAGATATATTTCTACTAATGCACACATCCAGCCGAATGTTTCGAACCGATTGAAAGTTATAGAAAGTAGGAGTAGTCATTTATGCATTAACTACAAATTTCCACTACAAGCTTCCATGAAGCGTGTTGTTGAAGCTCTGGCCTCTTAGTTCCCACCATTTGAGAGATGCGAAGGATTTGCTCACCACACTGATTAGCGTAGCTTTGGTGTGACCATCATCAGCCTTGTAAAGTTCATAGGCTTCGATAGCTACCTTCTCAATTACTTCGAGTCTTCTTGCTAGTAGTAGTTGAAGCACATCACCATATGTAGCCTCTCGCCAATACTGCACACCACTGATGTATAACGCCCCCTCCAAAAACTTGTTAATCCTTGAATTTGAAAGCTTATTCATCACTTAAAGAGACGAGGCTCCTTAGGGAGTGTCTTTACACTAGACACCAAACACTCAACGCAATGCATTGACCTAGAGACTTGATGAGAGCAAGATTTCTCTTGAAGCAAAGAAGGGTGTGTGTAATTAACTTGCTTTACCCGCATATGTGCAATTTGCCGATAAAGATTCTTCTTCTCTTGAGCTTCTTTTGGAGATCATAGTGATACTCTTGAGCAATAAATCCCTTGAATAGGGTTTCATGAAGATTCCTCCTTAGTGATTCCTTGACAAATACTCGTTGAAGAAGATGACAACTCCTTAGATGTTTCTTCCTTCATGGAAATTATAGAGCATAGCTTGAGAACTCCTCAACGTGGGGGCACAAAAAATGAGGGCTTAAATGATGAATGGGTTGTCTCTTACCCATCCAACCTCCAATCTTCACTAAGATAACTAAAGAGGGGCACCACCTAGCCAAAGGGAGGATGGGCTAGGACATCCCTTTTCTCAAAGAGCATAAAAAAAACCAAGACCCAACTTCATAAGAGAGAATATATGTACTAGATACCATATTAGAATATGAGAGAGAGAGAGAGAGAGAGAGAGAGAGAGAGAGAGAGAGAGAGAGATTAGAGGAGAGGGAGACAAGAGGAGAAGAGGTAAAGGAAGCTTGCCATTATCTATTCATGGAATGAAAAGATGAGAAGAGAGGGAGACAAGAGGAGAAGAGGTAGAGGAAACTTGCCATTATGTATTCATGAAATGAAAAGATGAGAAGAGAGGGAGACAAGAGGAGAAGAGATAGATGAAGCTTGCCATTATGCTACATAATAAAAGAACTCGCTCATAGCTTACCTCAAAGAGATGGACTATGATGATATTATAGAGTGCTCTCATGTGCTTGTCATTGTCCTTGTTCTTTACATTTCCATGGGCTCCTTATATAGCCTCCATGAGGGATTAGATTAAGCTAATCTTCTTGATTAACATAATCCTAGATTATGTATGGCATCTTTGAAAATATAAAGAATAGTGGATGGGACAAGTCCCCACCTTGATCATCATGCAAGAAGCCAAGGGTGGTGGTAGACAAAATAGATAAAGGGAGCTAGATTACAAGAACTGGTGCCCAAAGCACATTATTATAATATAATTACAAAAATGATAAAATAAAAAGCTGATGTGGTGAAAGAGAGAAGAAAATTGCATGTAGCCAGCAGTCTGTGCCTTTGTAACTTCAAATCGGTGAAGAATCTGAAAAAGTTTTTTATGCAACTTTGTAGACCAGGTCAAAACCGATCGGGTAACGTTGGGGAATTTTCTTGAAATTCACTTTTCCTTGGGAGTTATTGAGATTATAAAAAATGGCTTCCAAAAGCTGCTTTGACTTTAGTTCCTTATATATATATAAATACATATAAGCATGTGACAGAAGGGGTCTATGCTTGTAAGCTTTTGTGTAAGATCCAAATGACACCATGATGTGGATATTGACTTGTGTAATAAGGTGAGGTGTCCTCTAATGATGGTGATAGATTCCAAATCTTAGTGATGCAGGCAGAACCCATGTGTAGTTGGAGGCTAGTCCTTTGAAAAATCTATGCACTCACTCAACTCCTAGGTGTAATCCATTTCTATCTTCACTAAGATAACCATCCCTTTTACCCTTTACATTGACATCCCTCCTAAGAACTTGTTCCCCCCATTTTTTAGATTTATCATAATCGAGAAGCAATGTAGTATACCTAGTGCTTGAAGAGTAAACCCAAAGTGATATGGTAAGGCTCTTGATAGGGGTTTTGGCTAAATTTTGTGGTAGAAATCCAGTTTGTAAAAAACCCGGATCAGTTACATCATAAAATATATTTTTCTTAAGTAGTGAAAATGTTATTTTGTTAATATATGTTCTTGATTTTTGGTAGAGAGACAAACCTTGGGAACAAATCTTGATTTTCCAAGTTATATTTATGTCAGCAATGTACTCCTCTAGTTTTAGCTGGAAAAACGAGATGATGCGAATATATTAGATCAGATATACAATCCTTGGCCCTTGTATTACGAAAGACGATGGATATTAAGCCAAGGGTATTGTTACATTGACGCAAACCATCTTGCTTACCTCAAAATAGTTTAAAGAGGCTAAGGTGGATGGAAACCCTTAAGGTTACCAAGATTTATCTCTTCTATGAGGCCAGGGTCAAGTCAAATATGTTTACTAGAGGACGACAAGTCAAATTAAACTGGTACATCTATGAGGAGGTTATAAGGGTTATATCGACTGATCGAGTCATGGTATAGAACACTCCAGTTGCCGCAACTACAAGAAAGATGGATTACCTGATCTTTCCCTAAAATATAGATTTATGGATATCCATTCCCAGAATCCTAATTACTATGCAATGTATGTAATGCAATGCCATGCCTAGATTGTGGTAGAAAAACTTTTTTGAAGAATAAAATGAGCTCCCAAACTACTCGAATAATGTATTCCCTTCCTATTGATGTAAATAATTATTTTTTTCCACTCTTTTGTCTCCTTGATAATCAATAATAGTGGGTAAATATTATCCGTTTGATAAAATTTGTTAAAACTCTCTTTTGAAGTGTAATCCTTGATCATTATCAGAAGGCCAAGTAGTGCATAAATTAATGAGGTAGATTAAGCAGGTAAACATATTTTTTGAATATGCTTGAAGAGAAAATTGATCATAAAAATTGCATAATTTCCCAGAACGACACCTCGAATCTCAATATTACAGAAGTTCAAGAGAAGATATTCCTTCTTAAGTAGTACAAGCCATCGAAGTTTGATGGTAAAGGAGGGATATTCCAATTGAAGTAGAAACATGGATAGAATCCATGGAAGACTATTTCATTACTGTAGGATTGCACCGTCAAATCAAGCCATGATTGCAAAACTAAAACTCATAGGAGATGCCTGTCTTTGGTGGAAACGATGGTGCAAGGACCAAAGAACATTCGAAAGCATTATCACTTGGGACAAGATTAAGGATGCTGTGTGTGGGAGATATCTTCCACCCACATATCAAGGCCAGAAGATGAATAAGTTCTTCAACCTAAAGCAGTTAAGCCTAAGCCTAGAAGCTTAGTACTCCAAATTTGTAACACTTCTAAAATATGCACCTATGATGGATGTTTCACAGCAAGTATCCAAATTTTATAATGGTCTAAATTTTCCCCTTAATACGCACCTTGAATCAATAAGACCATCAGATTTATAGGATGCATTGATTCGAGTAGCTCCAATAGTTCAGGAGATCGAACAAAGGCCAAGAAATGTAAATATTTAGAATAGAAACAATTAGAATAAGGGAAACTTCCAAGGTTATGCAGAAAGAGCCCAAGGGCAATACCACCCAAGTAGGACGAAGAAAGCCAAATCAAATGCAATGGAGAACTTTGTACCCACCATAGGAAAGAGCAATGAGACTCCAGGGTGCTTCTATTGCAAGGAACTAGGACATTTCAAGACGCAATGCCAAAGCTTTGGCCAATGCCAGTTTTGGTGGCAAAGCCAAGATGCTAGCGGAAAGGTTGATGGAATAAACCTAAAGGAGGTCAATAATGATAAAGATCCCACAATGGAATCCGATATGGAAAGAGCCAGAGTACAGTCCACTCTCAATAAGAAGGGTCCAAATTGCAAATTCTAAGTAATTCAAACTCCAGCAAATTATCAAGGTAAACTCTTTCGAATTTTAATCAATTGTGGAAGTGCCCACTCTTTCATATCACCAAAATGTGCAAAAAGGCTAGACATAAACTCTACTCTTGCACCTAGTTTGCTTGTGGAGTTAGCAAATGGCAAAGAAGTTCTATCAATACTAGCAAGGTAGAATTTAGCTTGGATGGCAATTCTTCCAAAATGATCTTTCTAATTATGAACCTTGGGGCTTATGAATATCTATTAGGAATGGACTGGTTAATTCCAAATAATGTCCATATGCATTGTGGAAAGGGCCAAATCACATTTCAAAACTCAAAGGGAGAATAAGTGACCACTTAGAGAGAAGCAATGAATCCTAAGGTTCAGTTGGCTAAAGCTTCCCGAATAGTAAAAGGACTAAAGAAAGGATTACCCGTCTATCTAATTAAACTCAGCAAGGTCGAGCAGGATAGTCTCAGGTAAGTTTCTATATATATATCCTCTACATCACGTGTGTTCAAGGCCTATTTCTAAATATCCTTATCTGTGAAATTTTCTTGAATAAAACATAACTCTTTTCTATTCAATCTATAAATAACTCCTTTATATTACACCCTTCTGTATGTAAAAAATGTATAAAAATGGTATTTTAAAAATACCTTATTTTAAACCCACTTGATGCACACATATATTCATGAATAACTTACCCGAGAGGATAGTGAAGCCAAGGATTAACCATCTTGGCTAAAAGAATATGCAGATGTTTTTCCAGAAGACCTAACAAAACTTTCACCAGAGCAAGGGAAGTAGATCGCGAAATTTAACTCATTCTAGGCACTACCTTCATCACCAAACAACCCTATCAAATGTCAATTCCTCAAGCCAATGAGCTAAAAGAACAACTCAAGCAGCTATTGGACTAGGGATATATCCGGCCAAGTAATTCACCATGGGGAGAGTCCTGATACTATTTCAGAAAAAGAAAGATGGAACACTCCGCCTTTATATCTATTACCGTGGCCTAAACTAGGTAAAAATGAAAAACACATATCAAATTCCTAGGATAGACGAGTTGCTTGACCGACTCTAGGGAGCAAAGGTATTTTCAAAGATCGATCTCAGATCATGCTATTATCAAATAATAATTAGGGAGGAAGTTATCCCTAAAATTGCTTTTAACACAAGATACGGTCATTATGAGTTTATTGTGATGTCATTTGGATTAACAAATGCTCCTATCACCTTCAACAAGTTGATGCAAGACATTTTCCAACCCTACCTTGATGACCTCATCCTCGTATTCTTTGATGATATCTTAACATATTCCAAGAATGAATAAGACCATGGACCACAATTACAAGTAGTTCTTGAAACAATGAGAGCCCACAAACTATATGCTAAAAACAAGAAATGTGCCTTCTTCAAGAAGCAAATTGAATATTTAGGATTCATAGTATCGACAGATGGCATTTCAGTGCATCCTGGCAAGGTCCAAGATGTACAACAATTGCCAACCCTAGCAATGGTCAAGGAACTGCAAAGCTTTTTAGAGCTAATGGGTTGGTATAGAGTATTCATGAAAGACTATGCCTCAATCGTCGTGCCTCTCACCGGCCTTCTCAAAAAGCAGGTCTCCATTATATGGATGTCCGCCGAACAATCTAGCTTTGAGAAGCTTAAGCAAAGTTTGGTAACTACCCCTATCTTAAGTCTACCTAACCTAAGCAAAGAGTTCAATGTCATAACCAACACGAGCTCTCTTGCCTTAGGTTGCGTGCTTATGCCAAGGACATACAGTAGGCTATGCTTCAAGAAATTAAAGATCCACGAAAGAAACTATGCAACACATGATTTAGAATTAATTGCTATAATTCATGCCTTTAAATTATGGAGACATAACCTACTTGGTAATAGGTTTTCTCTGGTCATTGATCATAAAAGCCTAAAGTGGATATTTACTCAACCAGATCTCAATATGAGACAATGCCGATGGATTGAGACCTTGTAGGAATTTGACTTTGAAATCAAATATAGAGCATGCAAGGAGAATGTGATTGTAGATGCCCTAAGCTGTAAATCGTTTCTTAATACTCTAATCCTAGAGGAACCCTCTAGGGATGGAACTCTTGCTATAATGATGTCCATGTTTAGTAACCCTCTCATAGAGATGGCTAAAGAAGAGGCAGTGAAGGATCCAAGCTATTAGAGATTGTTAAAAGAAATTTCCGTCAAGGATTCAAATCCAAAACTCAAGACTAACTATCAAGATTTTTTCATAAACGAGGAGCTTGTCTGTAGAGGTGAGCTCACGCTCAACTGCCAAGACCTATGGACTGCTTATTCTTTCAAGTGTTTCAAGCGAACACCTATGGCTCTATCTCTCACCTAGCCGACACACCTTCAATCCTACCAGGGTGTAGTGAGCTTACCTTGATGCCCAAACGAGTTGCCTCCTCCCTCAAGCATATCGGTAGCTCCACGATTCTATTGGGAGTAAAGGCGCCTCCGCCTAGCCGCCCCTGTATTACTACACTGACAGTACACCCGCCACTACACACTACATGTGGCGGGCGCCCACCACCTCACTTTATTCTTCATTCTTTCAGTGACAGTTTGAATAAAGGAAGGCCCAATCACACATTTGTGGCTGTTGGAGTTCCCATTTGGTCTCTCTCTCTTTCTTGCTCTTGCTCTCCCGCCATAGCTCTTCCAAGAAAGCTTCAATCCTTCTCACCTCTCAACAACTAATATTAGAGTTGGTCCTTCGTGAGCGCTTCTCGGTATCAACACGAGGTATGGGAGTTCTTCTCTCACTCAATTTTTAGCTCATAGGTTCACAGCAGGGTTTGAGCTTGTGACAGCCATTGGAGAGCTTGTTTGGTTACTTAGCTTGATTTGTGGCCTGGGAACCCCCCACCACTTGAAACTTCGTAGCAGCCCCATATCTATAGCTAGCACAATCACGCCATGTTTGATCGATATTTTTTCTAGCATGACAGTGATCTACAATAGCTCCTTACCCACTTGGCACTTATTTATGGTCTATTGAGACCCCTCGGCAGTTGGTATTGAGCTTGGGCACTTCCACATGAGTTGGGGCTTTGATCTTGAGCTCCTCTTGGTTGTATAAATAGTAGCATGCCTAATTTCAACCTATTCTAGACATTTATAGTAGCCCCCAGCTCATTTATTTTATCTGGCACTTGGTTATGGCTTGTTGAAGCCTCCCGACACTTGGCTTTGGGTTTGGGCACTGATATTTATGGTTGGCATTGAGCTTGGAGCTGATTTAGCTCAGCCATGGACTGTTTGAACAGTCCCATGACTATCATAAATAGGGCACCACCTTGTCATTGATCTTTACACGTACATGTGATAGTCATTTGATGCCCGATTATCCTCGGATGATGCCTATATGTCAGGGAATGTATGCCTATGGTTTGCCTATCGATTTGAGCTTGGTTTGAGCACTGATTTTCTCAGTTTACAGAGGTTATTTATTTCTGGAATATTTAGGGTGGTGAAGCTCATTTGCTTATGTTTGGATATGCCTATTGGATTCAGGCTATGTCTTTGATGTATACATTGATGTAGTGACTCTCGGGGACCAACATAGAGCCTGGATTTGCTCTCGAATCATTGGTTGAGATTGAGCTAGCTTCGCATAGCATTTGGATCTTCATCTCTGATGTACTTATGGCATGTAATTTGCTTATGTCTGACCGGTCTTGACATGCTTGGCCTATGCCACTACTATATGCACGTTACATTGTTTGGAGTTGGATGCTACTGAGCCTTGCTGTGTCTTGACATTTGATTGCCCGGAGCTTACTTTGGCTATTTCTTGGCTTGCCAGAGTTACAATTTGGATGTACTTGATATCTATGGATGCTATGTACGGATGCTACACGGCCTATATGCTCATGGGGTCTTATTGATGCTTGATCTTGGATCCTCTGGCACTGGTACTATCATATGTCCTTGTTGAGCTTCTTTGCTTGATATTTATGGCTTTTGTGCTAGTGGGAGCATCTTGATATGCTTGAAAGACATTGACCAGGCAGTTTATGCTACTTGAGCATTCAGATATTTGAGACTAGGATCTTCACCTAAATGTTGCATGATTGATATGCCATGGTCCTCACAGATGTAATTGGGGTGATTTGGGCTTTGTACTCCCTGAGCATACACCTATTTGTGCCAGGTCTTGCCAGTGTTGTGTACACTTTGTCCTATTACACAGAGGGTGTGCCGACTTACCGACGGATTTATTTAACATGCTTGGGTGTTTGCTCAATGTTCATATGACTATTACATGTTGATTTATGCCCGCTTAATGTTGGTGATGCTTTGACAGTTAGTGGTTGACTCATTGCGTTCATTTTGCCTACAGTTTGCTTTCATTGTACGTGGCTATAATTTATTACAGAAAGTAGTTATGCATGGATTGACATGGAGTTTTCATGTTGAATCATCTTGATTTTATGTGCTTTTGATGGTATTTGGTGGGCAGCATCATTAGCTATCAGTTTGTGGTCATTTTGCCTTGGTTTTGGTGGTATTTTGGCTATTTACAGCAAAAAACAACAAGCAATTTTGAACTGTCTGCACTATTTTGGATTGTAGTATGGCATCTTTTTCCACTGATAGTGCTATCTTCAACATCACTAAGCTTGATGGTACAAACTATGCCTATTGGAAGAGCCAAGTTTGGCAGGTATTGGTGCAAAAATTACAGATAAAGCCACTAAGGATGCATGGCGAGCAACCTGAAACTATGATTGATGTGACAAATGGAATGAGCTTGATGAGTTATGCAAGTCCACCCTCATCTTGTCTCTCACTGAATGGGTGCATTACAACCCATTTCTTAAACAAAGTGATTAAAATCTTGACTGAAGCATGAAAAATCAAGCACAATAAGACGAAAGCAATAAATCACAAACTTTGACAAAGAGATAGGGCAAACTGAGGCTAAACCTCATGCTTTGCCACTCATGTCCATCTTGATAATCACGTTGAACTCCTTATAACTAAGATTTAAGAATAGGGAGTCTAAGTAGTACTCTAGAGATAGTTAAAACCATGGGTCCATCTAAGCATGCCTACACTCAATATCATCCTACAATGCTAGCTATCAAGATGACTCTAGAGCATATCTAGGGTATCTCTCTTAGGAGGATACATAGACTATGCACAAAAATTCAGCCATAATAGGTGATGTTCACATCTCTCTCTCTCTCTCTCTCTCTCTCTCTCTCTCTCTCTCTCTCTCTCTCTTATGTGACACTAAGGACTTAACTCCTTATTATCTATGACATCATTATCATTAGGGACCTCTCCATCTTCTCCCATCCATCATAAAACTCCCCTCCATTTGATAACAACTTCTCTATTGTAACTCTCATTCTATGGTAGAGGCTTGATCCACAAATGCGAGCTCTGCACAACAATGTTGGTGCAACCAATGTATTGAAGAGCTAGATCTTCATTTGGGGTTCCTAGAACTATACATGCATACATAGGTTCTCCATGACTCCTAATGTCACATAGCCTTGGGTTAGTTTATCCTTAACTACTCTCCTCACAGTGAATTTGGGCCTTGAAAAAGTAATCCCTGAATAGTTGTATCTCTGCACCTCCTCCACTATATAGTAGTAGAGATATTAGTACTCCCCTAGGAATAGGTTGATCTCCTCCACCTTTGTGTTATGCTAATTTTCTATTCGAAAATTTTTTTAAGTTGCTATCAAAATGTTTGATTTGCTGTCACTTTACTTTGGGTTGGATTTCTATTTATAGTTTGAATTTGGATTTATTTTCTTGGTGATTGGAGAAGAGGTAGAAGAAGAAAAAAAAGAATCATCATCCAAGCTCTGCAAAGTTTCAAAGGTATGGCCTTCTCTATTTCTTTTGATGTTCGGTAGGATTTTATGCAATGAGTGAGTGAATAATGGTGTTGTGACCATTGATTGACATCATTATGTTATTTTTGGACCTAATATGAGGATGTTTGGAGTGTATGTGTATGATCTTAAATGTATTTAGATGGGGATCTCCATATCTCTAATTCCTAAAGCCATAGCTAACCCCATTTTAAAGGCTATTCTAGTAGGATACTAAGGGGGAACCTACCTTTGCTAGAAGTGGTGAGATTTGTCACCAATATGTATGGGAAAATCCAATAGTTTAGATACAATATTGGTAGTCATTGGATGAACTCCAAGCTGCAACTTCCTATGTATATTCCATGCATATGTGTAGGCTATTGTAGGCCTATGCATAGCCTAGGTATTGGCCATACATATATGTATGCCATGTGTATGTGTATGTTTATATGTATGTATATGTGCATGTGAATGTATATGTGTATAGTATGTGTATGTCTATGAATGTATGTATGTCATGTCCATGTATACATATATATGTATGTGCATGTGTACACATGTAGCTAAAGGTTTATGCATAGACTATGCATAGGCATATGCAAAGCCTATGTATATACATATGTGTGTGTAAAAGTGCATATGTATATGTATATGTATATGTATATGTCATGTTATGTCACTAATCCTAATGTGTTGTGGTGGATATATCTATTCATTCTATTGTAAATGATGTGTTTAAGGCCATTACCTCAAAATCTTGAGCCTAACATGTTATGGAATTATGTTTATCACATTATTTTATCAAAATTTATTATTGTCAATTTTGTTTATTTGATGTATGATTTGTGGCTTATCACATGAGGTGCATGTGAGATATTGGTCGCATTACGCCTGGCAAATATAGATGGAAAGCAAATAATTAGATGGAGCTAAGCTAAATTATTATTTTTAGAGTGTGCAACTTAGTATGTGGAAATTATACACTCTACAGTAGTGTGCAATTTTTTCACCAGAAGTATTATATTTTATATGCACTATGTTAGCGCAATGACTTTGCGTGTGTATATGCATAATAGATCTATTTTAATGTATTTATTAGAGAAGGCAATATTACGTTTAGTAAAGCTATCAGAGTAGGGTGTGTTTTGATTTATTTGAACAAAAGCAAATCGTGCAAAATGAGGAAAAGCCAGAACATGAAGATGATCATATTGCTCAAATTCTAAAGGATGCCTCTTCCACACTCAACGAACCAAAAAGGGCCAAAAAATAAGTGGTAAGTCTTTTCACTTTTCTATATTTCATGGAAAAAAGGATGGAAATTTTGTTTTTTCATGGTTTAGCTAATTCAACGATTATTTCGTTCAAGAAGCTTTTCTCGAGAAGGATAAAATCAAGTGTGTAACAAACTCTTTGATGGATAAAGCTTTGCTTTGGTAGAACATCCTATGCCATAGCACCGACCGCCCGTAGAGGACATGGGCTAATTTTCAAGACAAAGTTAAAGAATCTTTTCTTTTGGCCCAGTTTCATCTTCAAGTAAGAAAAAATTGGTCTAAGTTACCTTGGCAAGAATGTGATAATGTTTCTATCTATACATAAATATTTCTGCACAAACTTTTGTCATTACATATGCTTGAGAAAGTTTTCGAGAGCATGCTACAATGCAAATAAGAAGATGGTCTTCAATCTAGCATCCAAGCTAAGTTTAATTCTCTTAAAACCGACTTCTCTTTACAAAGCTATCTCTTATGCCCATGATGCCAAGATAGAATTCCAATCTATTGCCCAGATGCTTCCCAGTCAACTATCCAATACACCTTGTTTCTTCAACAATGATTGCGATCCGTAAAGACATTTTGCTCCTTACAACCCTAACTCTTTTTTAATCTAACAAGCCTTTTAATTCCAACCACGAACTTGCAATATGCAAAGGTACCCTAACAACAATCTGAATAACAAGGTAAAGCCTCTAACTGCATATCTAATTGTTCAAAATAAAAAGGCCAAATTTTGTTTGTCATTGCTATGGAAAATTTGGACACTATCAAGTGGATTGCCGAATTCCATTTACACCCCCCCCCCCCCAAACAACGACCAAAACACTACTCAATTGCACAACATCAAAGGGGAACTTGATTATCATCTTGACTAGACTACCAACATACTACAGCAAGAAGCCACTACTAAAGGAAAATCATATATGCCTATTTCCTTACATACTTTACTAATAATGAAAGGTTCTATGCGTGATTCAAATGTAACTATTTTGCATGATGATGGTGGTTCTCATGACTTTGTTTCAAAATAAATCATTAGGAGGCTACAACTAGAAACTAGTCCTTCATTGTATCAATTTAAATCTGTATTTTAAGGTATTAAGTACAATAGTACAAGGAAATTTAAGAGGTTAGAAATTTCTATGGTAAAACATAACGAAAAACATGATTTTTAAGTTACATCTCTTCAATCATCAAACATTATCCTTGGTATGACTTTTAGACATCAATTTAGTCTTGATATTGATTATCATACTCAGAAAATTGGTTTTGAATTTTAAGATCAACTTATTTCTTTGACAAGCGATCCTAAGATTGAATTGTTCACTAATTAGTCATACACACACTAAATGAGCACTTAGGAAGCAACACAAGGCATGGATGATATTTGCAATTGAAGTTGAGAAGTCTAACTCTTTTGCATTATCATCCACAAAGAAAAATCCTGGCCTTTCGGCCAAGCTCAATAAAATTTTATTTTAGTTTCAAGTCGTCCATGTGGCCAAGCTCAGTCAAACTCTCATTTAGATTGAGCCTAGCCACAAGGCCAAGCTCAACCAAAATCTCTACCAAATTAAGCTTCATCCTATAGACAAGCTTAATAAAAATCTCTTTCATGTTGAGTTTGGCCTATGTACAAGCTCAATCAAACTCTCTTTTAGATTCAGCTTGGCCCCCCAAGCTCAACCAAAATTCTTTAGATTGAGCTCAATGAAACTCAATAAATAGAAATCATGCTTCGCCTTTGGCTATGTTCAAAATTCAAGGACATTTATATCGTAATCTTAATCTTATCGTATGGGGAATTTGTCGTTGAAGAATGTATGCTTTGATTGGCCTTCTAGGCAAGCTAAATCCTAGAGAGAACATGCTTTGCACATAGGGAGGATTGTACCCATCTCATGAAATCATGCTTGGCCATGTGACCTAGTTTAATCTTAAAGAAAATTCTAAAATCAAGTGGGAAGGGTAAGCATAATCCCATAGAAATCATGCTTGGTCATATGGCCAAGCCATGTCGTGAGCTTGATTGTATAGAGCAGACACTTGATTTCATCATCATGATTATGTTCAACCTACCAACCAAGCATTGTGTTAGGTGTGGCTAAACTCAAGGATGAAAAAATAGGGATATCATGTAGTAGATTTATCGATTTATGGCTTATGAAGCTAGGGCTAATTGGTCACTCACATGAAAATTAATTTCAATGGAGGCCTACATATGTCATGAGAGAGAGAGAGAGAGAGAGAGAGAGAGAGAGAGAGAGAGAGAGAGAGAGAGAGAGAGAGAGAGAGAGAGAGAGAGAGAGAGAGAGAGAGAGAGAGAGAGAGAGAGAGAGAGAGAGAGAGAGAGAGAGAGAGAGAGAGAGAGAGAGAGAGAGAGAGAGAGAGAGAGAGAGTGTGTGTGTGTGTGTGTGTGTGTGTGATTTCACTTGTTCTACTAAGAATAAAGCATGCACCCAAACATAATGAAGCTGTTGAAGCTCAAAGGAAAAGGAAGCTCATATCAATTTGCTAATGCTAGATGTTGTCCATGAAAATAATCAATGCTAGAGCACAAGAAACCTTTAGAAGTGGTGGTGTAAATGGACTATGAACGATAGTAGCATCTCATCCTTAGTCACATGGCTTAGTAGGTAGAGAGCATTGTCACTTGTTAGGGGAAACCTATATGTCTCATGTAAGTGAACTATGTACTTGAAATCTTTGACTGCTACACATGAAGTGTTGGAGATGACTTATAGATTCCACTACACTTGCAAGTTACAAGGAGCATTGCAAAAATTGCAAAAGACCAAGGACCAACCTTGCAAAGAACCATGTAAAATTCATGACAACTAGCAACAATCACTTCAAGAACAAGATTTCACCATATGATGCATATCTTCATCAAAAATTAATAATGTTTTATTCTAGCATCTAATACAATATGCATATATCATAAGTAAATATCTTGATGCTAGCACAAGCATGTTTGTAGCGGTTTGTCACTAGAAATACCCCAACCCCACCATAGCTTGCATGTATAGTGTACCAAGAAATGGTTGGGACTCCCAATTTTAAGGAAGTCTAATATTTCATTATAAGACAATGAGACTATGCATTGCAAGTGGCAAAAATCTTGGGATACGAATATACCAAATTACTATTAGATGGCATGGACTTCATGGAAATTAGATATAGTAAAACAACAAAATATTCTAATAAGATTCATTTGATGGTGTGGGGTCTTTGAAGAATCAATGAAAGGCACAAAATAGAGATAATTGCCAAAGGATGTCCTGTGAGAGATATCCTCATAGGACAACATATATCACTAGAATATGTACAAGTCATAAAATGTGTAATTAGCTTTTAGTGAACCATCATTATGGAATATTTCTTGCTATAGTTTCCCCATATTCATGCTTGACATCCCTATTTGATGGTTGCAAGCTTGCACATACACACAAAACAAGAACAAGAAGCTAAAAGGTGCCTCAACAAGTCTTAAGTGTGTTCTTACGTGTCACTATGATAAATATCGTCACATAGCTCATTCGTAACTTGTGGAGTTTAAAGAATGTCCCCCACACATGCTATAAATCAATTGTTACAAAGAATCAATATTGGAAACTAACCACTATGTTTATACATCACAAGCTCATGAACTAGCTAATAACAAAAGCAATGGCACATAATAAGAGAAATGAGGACATTATAAAGCAATATAATAATGGATGTGATAATGACCCAAAAGCTAGCATATACACTCACAAATGTGTGCAAAAGGCATTGCATCAACCAAGAGATTGATAGCAAATGGTGGATGACTATGGACTATCAAATATGCTCATACATACCTTTATATAGACTAAAAAGTATGGGAATCCAAAATATCAACATGTATACGAGTAAAGAGTATTAATTAAGAATGCTTCCATGGAGGAACCCATAGTGAGTATGTATCTAACATGCCTACTTGATGCAAAGATTGGGATGTGCCTCGAAGATGGCATATGATCCTCCTCAAGTAGTACACCAACAATGACTAATGCTGCAAGATAGATTATGCTTTGTTGGTGGTAAAGACACCTGTGCCTAGCCATCCATGTATCAGTTACACTAATAATACCAGCATACCCGCACACCTAAACACTGCAGGTGGCGGGCGCCCATCATTGTCACTTTATTCTTTATTATTTCAATGACATTTCAATAAAGGAAAGGCCAATCACAGATAATGAATGTTGGAGTTCCCACATCTCTCTCTCTCTCTCTCTCTCTCTCTCTCTCTCTCTCTCTCTCTCTCTCTCTCTCTCTCTCTCTCTCTCTCTCTCTCTCTCTCTCTCTCTCTCTCTCTCTCTCTCTCTCTCTCTCTCTCTCTCTCCTTCCACCATAGCTCTTGCTTCTGCTCTGTGCTTCCACTTCAAGGCTCACTCCCTTCAACTAGTATCAGAGCCATTTTCCTCAAGAGCTCGAGGCTATGACCAGCATTGCTTCAATTCATGGAGAATATCTTTAGCTCACAATTTCAATGGCAACCATGGATTCTTCACCCTGAGGTATGCATTGAGCTCTACTTCTTCTTGACTTCTTCATGTTACTTAAGGCTTGTTCTAGGGCTTCTCTAAGACCTATTGGAGCTTTCCTAGTGCCACTTTCAACTCAGTAATGGTAACAAGAGAGGCTAGCAATTCACATGACTTGAGCCACTTTGTTGGCCTCCATATCTGATCAATCTACTCCTCATCTTTAGCTCCTTCTCTCCTGAGCACTCTTGGGCATTCACTTGGCATTGTATTCAACACTCTAGGATTGAGTCAGCCCTCATTTCAAGCTCTCGAGATCAGTTGTTGGCCCACAGTTTATGACAGTTTGCTATCATATAGTTCTTTACTCATTGTCTAGATGTCACTTATGCTTCTCAAGATGTTTATTTGATGCCAAATCATCTGGGGATGTTATGCCAATGTATTGGAATGCTATGGGATTGATTTGAGCACTCTTTTGCTTAATTTTATAGAGGTTTTTTACTATTTTAATAAACAAGGTTGAATGCTATTTTATCAAAGAAACTTCATGTCTATTGCTTGTTGATGCTTCCCGAGCAATTTGGATGCTACACTGGGGTATACAATTGAACTTACGTGCTTGGTTATGCTTCTGGATTGCTTTTGAGCTAAGATTGGAGCTTTGAATCTTGACATTGATTGTCATTCACTATTATGTATGGCTATTTGATACTCCAATAAGAACTTTGCAAGTTGCTTGGGTCATATGTTCTTGAATATATGCTACTTGGATCTTGGATGTATGGATGCCTTCCACATGATGTTTTGAGCTTTTTTTGCTCATCTAGCATTCAACTTTATTTCTAGTGGGAGCCACTTCTTGACATTTGGAGACTACATTGAGCATTTGGTTACATAATTGAGCTTAAGGGTCTTACATTAAGACTGTGGGAATTGGTGACATGTACATGCTCTTGTCATACTTTATGTACGTAGTTGATTCTTAGTGGGCTGATCTAACATTACTTTTGGGTCGGCACCTATCTCTATTCATGATGTTGTTAGTGATATATGCATCTTGGTTGGTTATGTATTGAGCTTCCATTACATTGCTCAGTCCATTGTGCCTCTAGTTAGTCTCTTCTGTTACCCCTAAGACCCACTCCATCCATGATGGGTATACCTATGGGATGTATCTGAGTCTAACATATTGATTCTTTGACAATTCTTGGTACTAGGCGTATATTCACTAACTGCTAGTTGGAGCTATTCCCTCACACTTGCAGTTTGTCTTACATTAGTGATTGCCCTCTTTCACATTGATTTCTTACTAATGTACTTCATTTTCAACTTGTTGTAATTGTAGTTTACTGTATTGTTTTTATGCAAGAAATCACCTTCATTTGACAATTCTTTGCATTGAGTTTGTGAATAGTTCACTACTTGGTCAATACTCCTTTGTTTTTAGCTTGATCCAACAATGGTTTTAGGGTTATTTGCAGTAATTACAGGAACTTGCCTTGACAATTTGTGCACTTGTTTGTCTTCATTAAGGCTAATGGTTCGAGTGACAGTGTTGTATTTAACATTGACAAGTTGGATGGTACCAACTACAGCTACTGGAAGGCCCAAATCTGGCAAGTTTTAGTGTAAAAATTATAGGTTAGGCCCTTGAAATATAAGGATGTCAAGCCCAAACTCATTGATGCAAATGATTGAGTTGAATTAGATGAGCTATGTAAGTCCACCATCATATTATCCCTCTCTAAGCATGTGTTTTATAATGTTTTCTGTGATGGGAAGGTATGTATGGGAATTATGGAAAATATTCACAATGTCTATAATAAATAGAGCCCCACTTCTCAAATGTATTGGCTAAAGCAACTCATAGATCTTTGCATGAAGAAGGGCACTTCTATGTCAACTCACTTAAACAGGTTTCATTCCATTATCAGTCATTTGTCTTTTCATGGGATTGAATTCAAGGATACTCTACTCCCCTTGTTCCTCTTAGTTAGACTACCTAAATCATGGGATACATTCTGTACTCTTATGTGTGCCAACATGTCTAGTGATGGCGTATAGTTGCAAGATGTAGAGGGTGCACTCTCTTGAGACTGAAGAGGTTAACAAAAAGAATGTCAATGCTTCATACACCTCTCATGCTTTAACAGTTGCCCACTGTGGGAGAGACTCTCAATAACCTCACTCTCAATCACATGGATAATCTCACAATAGTCACGTGGCCATTAGTCCTCATTGACTTGTCATTATTGTGGGAAAGAAAGGCATATTTGACCACAGTGCCATCAAATACACGAAGACAAGTGTAAGAAAAAGGAAAAGGTTAAAGTACGAGACAAAAATGATAATCGCATCATTGTCCCCTAGCAAGTCAGGAATTAAGATTGAAGAGAATATTATGCAAACTAATTCCGACGATGATTTCATACTTGTAGCTCCTTCTCTTAATCCTTCACAACTAACTGATGCTTTGTCAGGGTATACTCAGTGTAGGCTCATAGATTCAAGGACTTCCTTTCATGTGACCTCTCATAGAGAGCAGTTTCACTCTATCCATGTTTGGGTAATGACCTAGCACTCAAGATAGTTGGTATTGGTGATTTCCAGCTACAATTTGATTCAGGTTGCATGGCTACTCTTCATGATGTACATCATGTATCGGCTCTCATAAAGAGCCTTATCTCTGTTGGCACTTTGGATGATGCAGGTTATGTAGTTTGATTCCTCATTGGAAGATTACTCGAGGAAATCTTGTCATTGCACATGGTGCTAAGGCCAATACTCTCTACCCCTTGCTTGTATCTAGGTCAATTAACCATATTTTGACAATGGATGTAGTTCCACATATATCTCTGTGGCATCGTCGCCTTGGGCATATGTCCTTGAAAGAAATGAAAATGAAATGCTTACTCATTGCAATATCTTTCACCCATTGACTATTAAGTGCTTTGAGTCTTGTGACCATTGATTATATGGCAAGAAGATGAGCAATATGCAAAAAAGTCTGGTATGACATGTGTGGATGAGCTTTGGCTCTTGTTCATTCAGATGTATGTGGCCCCATGCCTTGCAAGTCGTTAGGTGGTGCAAAGTATTTCATTACCTTCACTGATGACTATATGCATAAGGTCTAGGCACATCCTATCAAGTAGAATTCCGACGTCTTGGCTACATTTCAGCATTGGCTTGCTTTGGTTGAGAATCAATCTGGGTATAGGCTGAAATACCTAAGGTCAAATAATGGGGGTGAGTATGTCTCTAAAGCCTTTGAGAAATTTTGTGACAATAGAGGTATTAAGTGTCAACTGACTATCTCGTACACCCCACCCCAGAATAGTATGGCTAAGCATATGAATAGGACAATTCATGAGCGAGTTCATAGTATGCTTAGCCAGGTAGTCTTACCATAGCATTTTTGGGCTAAGGCAGTTACTATTGTTGTACACTTGACAAATCAGTCTCCATGTACTACTCTTGAGGAGAAAGGTTTGGAAAGCCTCCATCATATGCTCATTTTTGTGTCTTTGGTTGTGAGGCTTTCTGCCATGTACCCAAGGACAAGCACAATAAGATGGATCCTAAGTCTAAGAAATGCATCTTTCTTGGTTACGAAGATGCAAGTGAGATAGGCTATCACCTATGGGATCCGCAGGCTCGAAAGGTTATCAATAGCCATGATGTTTTCTTCCATGAAGAGAAAATGCATAAGAAACCAATGACATGCTTAGGTCCCTGATGCTTCACAAGATGTACATGCCCCCCATCCAAGTTTTGAGGCAATCTACCAAAGATAGATGCTAGCCTCATGTGCAAATTGAGCCCTCTATGGATTATGTTATGATGACAAATGGTAGTGAGTCTCTTATATATGATGAGGCCATGTGCATAGGTGATAATCACTCTTGGGAGAGAGCCATACAGTCAGTATGACTCGCCTTAAAAAATCCATGCATGGGATTTGGTTCCATTGCCTAGTGGCAAGCGTGTTTCGCCATGCAAGTGGTTGTACAGCAAGGAACACCTAGTGTGCAAATTGCAAAAGAGTCTTTATGGTCTTAAGTAGGCACCTAGGGAATGGTATCACAAGTTTGATGCCGTTATGCATTCACAGGGATATTCCCGCAATGGTATGGATATGTATTTATACATGAAGAAGGCTCGTGACAACCTTATGATTTTTATCCTCTATGTGGATGATGTTGATTGAGAAAATGAAACTTCAAAGGAATGCAACACAATATCAATTAGTGATCACTTATTGTTTAAATGGTTTTTGTATTACCTTTTCATGTTGTTAAAGGCTTAGACAAGAATAACAAACAATGGCACAATATAATGGATGTGTCCCACACCTTACTTCTTGGGAGAAAATTTAGGCAAGGGATTGCAGTTTTGAAAAAGTAATCAAAACTTCAGGTAAGCATATTTAGGTGAGAGATCTTAGCTCTAGGTAAATGATAGCAATTTTAAGCATAGTTAGACTAGTAATATTATTTCTAGGTAAGCAATAACTATCCCAAAAAACATTAAAAACCATCCCTTGGCTCTTTTAGATCCAACAAGATTAGTCCATGACAAAACTATTGTTCTAAACTAGGTGAGTCAAGTAAGCATTGGTGGTTTAAGCAAGCCGTAGTAGCTTTAGCCAAATATGACAATTTTAGGTGAGCATCATTAGGTTACTAGTATTATTTCTAAGTAAACAATAGCTATGTAGATTGCTACAAAAAACAGCCAAGCATATTTTCTTTAGTGCAAAACATCTTTGCTTTTTTAAACTTGCTGAGCTAGAAGTGGGATTTTTATTTAGGTGAAAATCTCTAAATTGCATTGGGCTAGGAAAGGTCATGTCCCTCATCTAGAGTCTAAATATGTTGATTCAAAAACTATATCAAGGTTCTTAAGGAACCCACATAGATTGGTGATGTCAAAACATCCAAACAATGCACCCAAAATTTGCATTCTCCTTGGGTACATAAATTAGACGTGAGATGATTTTGTACTGATTGAATATTGAGGCTTGCATGGTCCCATTACAACATCCAACTTGGTGGACCAAGCAAGTGGAACCACGATCTCTTTTTGCATCATACATCATACGAGTTGCCTTCATCGCCACTCATGAGAATGAAATCCATGACCTTGGATTTAACATGCCATTTCACTACCATTTAAGCTAACTGCTCTTCTTAGGTACATAAATTGAAACTTTAGACATTGGCAATGCATTCAAAGCATCACAAAACTCTAAAATAACTTTTAAATCACCAAAATCAAACTTCAAATGAGGTAGATGTAGCCTTCTCTCCCGACCTTGTGTAGCCAAGAGAATTTCCATTCAATGCAAACCCTCAACAATAAAAAAAATTTATCTGCTTAGTGAACTTTTTGCTTATATACATTTCTCCCAACCTACCTTTGGAATTTATATTTTTTCTAATCCATCTCTAAATCTTACTCACCTTATAATGATGCTACTTATCTAGTGTTGCCATGTTTGGCATATTTATCCTCACTCAACCTAATATCGCTTATTAAATTGTGACCATTCACCTAACTTCACTCATGCAAACTATCAATCCTTGCTTAAAGTTCCAACAACGAATTTTATGCTTACTTCCACTACTAATTAAAAATGGCATTTTAGTGTATTTATACCAACTCAAATTCTTAAATACCAATTGGAATTTTGGTATGCCTTTAAAAACACCAACAATGTTTAGAATAATGTAGTTATAAAACTAATTTTTTCATATAAATTTTGAACATCAAAATTGGTAGGTTTAGAAATTGAGTTTTATTTTTACTAGAAAAGCATTGCTCACTTCCTTATCCTAAATTCTTATTTTATTATAGAAATCTAATTAAAAAGACAACATGCCTACATGGCATAAATAAAATAAAGCCCTCCTATCGACTACTTGTTACCAAGATTGCTCCAAAATATTGATGGCAAGATCATCTAACCTAGACAATCAACAAAAATTGTACCAAACATGTTCTCGAAAGCATGGAAAACACATATCACAAAAAGCACAAACACATGTTGCAACTTAAATGCACCAATTCACTAGCCAAGAATCTTGGCAACATAATCTTGGCAACATGCATCTAGTTGCCACATTGAAGCATGTTTTGATCAAGCAATCATTATATGGACCCTATAAGGTTCAAAACCATGCACAATTTAAGATGCCAAAACCTTAAATATTTCAAACTCCTCAATCCCCTCATGGTCTTCTAACTAAGATTCCCATGGAGAAGACTCTCAGCATAAAACTTTCAATGCATCCTTTTGTCACTGTTGGATTCCATGTCAATAATTCTAGAGCTCTTATTAAAGCATCACTTGTAACCACAAGTTGAATACTTTTCCAAATCTCATTTATTCAAAAGTTCCCAAGTTTCTTTAGATAATAAATGGAATCTTCACGTATTGTGCGCATCTTCACATAACTAGTCCATTCCCAATTGTACACATCACATTTTCAACTATCCACTCCATCCCTTTTATGTATGCATCACATTCCCATCTACTCACTCCATCCTTTGTATGTCACCCAACTTCAATTAATCATCAAAACCACCTCAAGTCGAGATCCCAAGGGACTCGATAACAATCCTTTAAGACCAATAAAGTATATCCTCTAATAAACACGCACAATACTTCAATATGAGACTACAAGAACCTTGTCCCAAAATTTCCCACCATGAGACATAATAACATCTATACATCAAAAAGATTCTAGCTTCAAAACAAATATTTTGACATTTTTTATAAGAGCAAATTTTGGAAGTGGTGAGTATCACCTATAAAAAGTAGATGGAGCACTTTCATAAATGCATGTATATATCCATAGATCCATGCATGCATTCACTCAAAGAGTAAAAGAGAGGACACAAAGGAGAGGCCTCATGAAGAAGAGCTTAGGCAAGGGAATGGAGAAGTTGATTGAAAGGGTACACCTCCTTTGTATTTCATGCAGCAATCATGGCTCCATTATGCTATGGATTAATGGAATAATTTCTCCATGGCATGTCAATGGTCAACATTTACTGTTCAGTTTTTATGTTTCTTAGCATTAGATGTTATATTCATTCAATTAGAATAGCCCTTCTTTACATTGGTGTCGAAACAAATGTTAGATCATGTATGTAGTCATTTTCAACCACAAATTTAGTTGCAAAAAATAGGACATATGACCACTTAGATTCTAGTCAAAGGGCTTGATTATTTCTTATGACTATGACTAAGCAAGGAGGACTAGTACAGCAAACCATGGTCATTTTGGAGGTTATTGATAGCAGCTATCATGATATCTTACAGTTGGTCAACCACCACCATCCAACCACGTGTGTGCGTGTGCATGTGCGTGTGTGATGAGATGAAAAATAACATTTTAGGTGACAACCCAAACTTTTTACAAAAATTTAGCATCTTAGGCTATCATTATGATTTTGGAAGCCAAAATTCGATTTATTTTTAGTCAAATTTGCTTGGCGATCTTTGTATTTTGTCAATAAGGTGAAAAATCACCTTTAAAAAACACATTAAATATAACATGAATCAAACTGAGACACTGAAACCGTCAGTTACCAACCAATTGTAGTGCTATTGCAATCTACAATAACTATAGCCACGCTTCAACTGACAGCTGTTGTTAGACCAGTTTGGAAGTTGGTCAAAGCTTATGTGAAAGTGTACTGCACTTTTCAATGAAGGTAACATGGACTGTTCAAATTGTAGATCTGAATCCTACTTGTAGACATTGATACCAAAAAACACTCTGGAATGTTCACAGACTTGACGCCATGCTCTTGTATTGGGTAAGGTTCACAACACACTCTTCGAGTTCAAAACCATGAGTATGCCAGATATTAGTTCTGTCCTTGTGCATGTGCAAACATGGCATTAATCAATGGAATAATTGCCCAAAACCAAGAAAACAAAAAAATGAAATAGTACAAAAGCATTAGCATAAACAAACTCTGCCTCTAGGAGGAAGAGTCTGTATGCTATCCAGCTCTGGAAATAAACAAAGCACTCGCAGAGTAAAACTTAAAACTCAGAGCAGCACAATTGTACAAGACGCATGAGCTCTTCAAAAATATTGGTTCAAATCATGTGTATTCATGAACAAAGCCAAAGTCACTATTCACAGAACCTCATCTATCTGCCCTGATACTACATGACCAGTTACAGTTGTACCTCAAAAAACAATGTAGATTAACCCAATTGCTGTATGTCATGATCCCATCCGTACAAGGCACTTTATAATCTTCACTACCTTCATACAGGTTGTAATGCAATCAGCTGGTTAACATTCACCCAAGCTCCTATTAACAGCAGCTGTCCAAAAGCTTCTCTAGGCATCCTTAAGACTAACTGCAGAGAGTTTTTTAGTTCAGGTAGTCACCATACAGGTCCTTTGCTAGTGTGCTGCCTTCACCAAATGTTGTGCACAAACAACTACACTGCAATGACAAAAATTTGGCACTGTTAGCATATAAACTTTTAGGATAATTGTCCCCACTTTACTGCACTGACAAGCACTTACCAGAACTTGAACAGACATCTAATAATGTCAAATCATGTACCCATTCAACACAAATATACAGACTTGTCATAATTGGGTAATATAGAATTGACAGTACAGTTGTTTGTTGAAAATGTTCAATCAACACAAAGACTGCAGTTTTACTATACAATACATATCCTGATTAAATGCTGGCCTACCAAGTGAATCCAACGAAGCAAGCTCCAATCGCCTTTTCTAACTCCATCTCAAGCCTGTGCACCAAAAGCAAGATCCATGTACAACAGCACTCATTCTGTGCGTTAAGAATAGCAGCTTCTTAGGTACACTGGAAGGAGACGCGAGCCTGGAACCGTTGAAATCAATCCAACACAAGATTGACATAATCAATCATCCTCTGTAGCTTGAAACAGCACACCATCATAGCCGAAGAATGCTCTTGAAAGTTTCATAGACACAATATAATGGCCTGATAGTAAGAAATCATATGACTTCGTTGATCCAATTCATCTGGAAAATCTGGAAGAAGATGGCCTGAAGTTCTGTGTTTACTCCCACGTACAAATAATAATATCTACTTTTGGAAAACACACCTGCTGCAGTATGTTCAAAGGTATCAAATCTTCGTCGATCCAATATTGCTTATCTGGAGTTTAAAGGTGCATAAAGAATGTAATTGTATCCCTTTAGATCTGAAGGTAAACTCATATTAAAAATATCAATACACATTCATGAACTGCTGCAATTACATCAGAAACCTGCATGAATGTCAGTACAAAGCGCAATCATGAAACTGAAATCTTGAAAGAATAACATTTAATGATTTATCAGCATGAAGCATACTTGCTGTTTTTCGTGAGATGCACCGGTTTACTGGCCAAAATTCATTTCTGAGTATCTGTCAAGAATCCCAAGTACAAACAAAGATCTGAGAAAACATCTCAAGTCCCACCTACCATTTGAGTGACAACATTCGTAGCTAGGTCCAAATCCAATTTGTTACACCCCAAAATGTGGCAGGTTACAATGATGTTTAAAAGACAGATCTAGACTATATACCTTCGAGGTTTATTCTGGCGCTGTCCCAGCTCATCACTCCCAGGATCTAATCACAACAAACAGGAATATGTCAAAGCAAGTGTCACTATTTCTGACGCTTCAAGAAAGTCTAGAAACAAATTTTAGTTTTTTGAACAGGCAAAGGCTGCTAAGATTGATCTGTATCCATGCGGAATGAACTCTTGCACCTTGATTTCTAGAAGGCTTGAATGATCCAGTGCTAGCAGGTTTTGCATTAGCCAACTCTCTTCTGTAAGTCGTTTAAAGAAAGGTTTAGTAAGGTAGCTATTTAAAACCTTATGCAAGCACAAAAATTTTCTGACCACGATAAGAATACATTTACCCAGAAATGGCAGTAAGGGCTGCACTTTGTGATGTCTGTTGGGTATAATAGACAGCTGGTGTGCCACTATCTACTGCTATGTAGGGAGAGCTCAAATTTGAACCAAGAGAGCCACCACCCGCCAGAATGGGGATCCTGCATTAACTAAAAGATTCAGATTGTACTAGAATGCCAATCAAGAAAGCCAACGAGCAAACCAAGTTTTTCCAAAAGCTTGCAAAGTCGTGCCACATTTTAGAACTAATGACTTTTAAGTAAAGACATGCAACTCTCATTGAGCTGCTAGGATAGGAGATCTTCCCTGTAAAAATAGATGAAGCAAGCAAATACTCTGAAGCGTTAAACTGAGAGTGAGTAATCACTTTGACAGCCCCTGAGGTTCACAGGATATGAAGATCGGACTCCTAGACAAGCAATGATGGGAATTCGAAAGCACATCCAAAAACCAATTCTCTCCATCAAGTATACCATCTCAATACTCTCCAAGTATAAATTGTAGCTCCAAAACTGTCCTACATCCTAGCTAGCAATGCATATATAAACAAAATATCATTAAGGAAATCAGGCTGCACAAAAAAGACACATCAAACAACTTTACCCAGTACTACTCCTTCAAGCTTCAAATTGGAGGGCTGAAGGGGCTGAAGGGGCTGCAGCGGGGGTTGTGAGGCTGGTCAGGGTCCTGATACCCTTTTAACTGTACACAGATGACATTGTGCTTCTTCAGACTCCCCCAAATGTTTACAGCAGCATTGAGATGCCTTACAGTCCTTTTGCACAGTAAGAGATCTCTCAGTAAAATTCAGAAAACTATGTCATGGTGTTTAACATCACACAGGCTTGAGTGACCAGATCAGAGCATTGGCAGAGAGCCTATTGAGACAGTCAGATCGTAATTATTTTTGAGAAATGACCTCCAAGGACCCACAATTCTACATACGAGAGGCTGCACAGGCCAGATTAGATAAGGTTTTGCAGCACTAGGTACAATGGAAGAGGGATGTGCCGAGTCTCACAAGCCAGCCACCAAACTATGGCTGGTTGGTACATTGGCCACACTGACTACAGCAAGCTCCACGAATTTTCTTGGCTTGATTTAATGTCATTTGGACCTTCCGGGGGACTTTCAAGGCTTGTCACACAGAAACAAGGCTTATAGTGAGTGAGTTTGAGTGTAAGACACTGTAAATACGCTTTTAAGCAATGTAACAGTTGATGTTTGCAAGCACGAGAGAGAGAGAGAGAGAGAGAGAGAGAGAGCAGCAAACAACCGGACGAAAATTTGCAAAGATGATAATGATGATTGCAATCAGCACGAGCAACAAACGGTCAGTGGATCTAGAATCCTCCACATTGAGGTCAAGATGCTCCAAGGGCTTGGTGTGATTCAAAGGGAAGAGAATCCATGGTTATTTTGCCTACGAGGGAAGGTTTACTTAGAGAAGGGAAGAGGAGGAGCCCAGCATGCTTTTAACTTTCCCCTTGCTAGCATCCTCTAGAACCAAAGAAGAGAGCTTACCTAACCTATCCAAGGTGGGAAGTTTCCCTATATGCAATTTTGATGGCAAGACTACAAAGACTATGGGAGCTCCCATAGTAAACATGCCCCAATATAGCATCCACTTCCCCTAAACAGTTAAGAAGTGAAGAGAGATGTTGGCTGTACTATTGGAGCTCCCATAGTAGACACCCCCTAACATAGCACCCACATCCTCTAAACAGTTAAGAAGCAAAGGGAGATATTAGCTGTACTAGTAAGTGGTATGTCCAAATCCGTGGCTGACATAGTAACAAGAGATGGCTATTTTCTAGCTTCCCGTCCCCATACCACCCCAGTCCCATCCCCATGTTAGAACCCCCTCTCACAGTAACAAGGGACGACAACTCTTGCCCCCATCCCCGTCCCTAAAACCCATCCCATGTAACTATGGTGGCTGAGCCTATGTGGATGAGGATAAATGCACTTCCACATTTGATTACAGCCTTGATTGCCCCACCTTGGACTCAGCTGTCCATAGTGAGCTGCATGATCATCCCATGCAGCAGTTGGGCACGAAAATGACACAATATGTCATAAACCAAACACATTTCTTGCATCATTCTCAGGATGCATACATGGAGACGCACTTCTCACAAAGTCAAAACTACACTTTGTTAGATTGTCTCACCCATTAGTGTTACACTTATCATGTTCCTCCTAAGTTCTGGTGTGAACGCTCCCTTATCTCATGGGCACTTTTTACCTTCTAGCTGGAGAAGGGTTTTTTTCCCTACGTGAACACCCGTTAATGGGTGTGGTACCTAGTACCTTAGAAATTGTACTTTCATTCATTCTCACATAGCAAATGTGACCTTCCAGCACTCTCTTCTCTCTTGATGTTCACTTGTTCATTGTCAGTGTGTGCAAGTGTACGTGTTGTTGAGCCCTAACCTAACAATGGTATCAAAGCCATACCTTTCAGCCACCCCCTTGCTCATGTGCCGCCATAGTTGCCCATTGAGCCTCGAGCTCAACTACTCTCTTTCACCTCCCCGCTAAGCATCTTCATTCACAACCTGCACATTTGTAAAATCCTTGCGCTTCGGCATAGAACCCCCCGCCCCTTAATAATTAAAGAGAAATCAAAATTTTTTATCCCTTCCCCCTCCCCTCTATCGTCATAAACAGGTGGCAAGGGGGAAAAGAAAGGGAAAGACGGCGTGATGGCGGCGACGTAGAGGAATAAGAAGCTGACGTGGAGGGGGAAGGAGAAAACGATGTCGAAGGTGAAGAAGACAATGGCAAGGATGGGGTCGAGGGGGGAGGCCACAGGCCTACCACCACCAGTCTGCAGCAGTGCTGTCATGCAGCCCGACAAGTGATGGGTGGGGGGAAAAGACGTCACCACTCCACGTCCTCTCCACGTTTCCCCCCCCCCCCCATAATAACCCCCTTCCCCCATTATATAAAACCCCCCTCCCAATCGCAATAAAGGAGGCCTCGACCTGCTACTACACGGGCAGTGAAAAAGAGAGAGAGAGAGAGAGAGAAAGGTGAGAAGAAGAAGAAGAAGAAGAAGAAGGAGAGAGAGAGAGAGAGAGAGAGAGAGAGAGAGAAGAAGAAGAGGGAAAGAGAGAGAGAGAGAGAGAGAGAGAGAAAGGGAGAGAGACTTTCTCTTCCTCTCCTAAGAGGGTGGCCACACGCATCTTTTTCCCCTTTGCCCGCGAATCACTATACCTTTTTCCGCGAGATTATCCTCCACCCACAAGCCTAATTCTCCCCCCAATTGTCCCCACTAATCGAGCACAAGGTGCGGAAGTCCTGTGCCACTCGCGTCTAAGGGAGACGAAGACCAAGAATGGCCACCAAGCAGAAAATATCGCGCGCGGACAGCAACCCCACAAAGAGCAACGAAGCCTCAGGTGAGGGCACCACTGCCAGCCCAATTGCAGTACCAGTCGTAAGTAATGTATTCTCAATTTGATAGATACTTGCTTTCCTGCATGTGATACGTTGGGTTCCAAACTATACTACGTGAGAAGTAGTTCGTTGAAAAAGATAAACTTCATCTCGACTATTCAAAGGATTAAGTTTCCCAAATGCTAGTTTCAAGAGAAGTTAATTACATTTAGATGCTATGGGATAAATTCATAAACAACACATAAGGCTTCAAGCATTGTCAACTCCCCGTCCTCGCAATAGTAGGGGCATTTTCATCACCTTTAAGGTATTTGCTGCACCTTGCACGCTTGACGGATGGCATGATAAGCGATCTAGCCTAAAGGAAATTCATCCCAAAAACTTTAGGGTTCACCCAAGCTCTTGCTAACAACACGAACTAATAGCTCATATTTGGTAGATTGGAATCTTGATGTTATGCATAGTTAGCACAAATAACAATCATAAGGGCTAAAACTAAGATGCCTTGGGGTCCGTCTGGCAACTACTACCTTCATCAACCCAACTCGTGAATTAAAGACCGATGCTTTTGTACTTGTTGGAAAGAAGGTTGGGTTATCGATCAATGTAAGTGACTACTAGGACTTATGTCTTGTACAGTGTTTGAAACCTTAACATATGCCTTAGTCGAAAGAAGGATGTGTTAAGTAAAACCGCTCCTGATTCCAAAGGGAAGAGCAAATACGCAATGGAAAGATTAACGCGACTATTCCTGCAATATTGGAAAAGAATATAATTGTTTTATTGATTGATCTAATATCGTCCTAAATGCTTTTTGCATTAAACTAATTGTTGGGATGTGATTTGGATGATTATTCCAAGTGCTTGTGTTTAAACAATGGTAAATGCATGGCATGGATCTGTGATGACAAGTTGCCATGGGAATAAATTAATGTTTTCTTAGACAATGATATTAGGACTGAATGCCTTATTTGTGCTTGATTCTTAATTGGATTAATTAAGAAATGATATTTTACGCGAGTGGATCACCTCCAAGGTCACAACGCGTTTCAACTCGAGATGGGTATTGCTCGATTCACGAGCCGAAGGTCGAGTGGTAAAAAGGCCAACCACGGAAGTTGTGTCTCACTCCTAGGTCGCTTGGGGTCAGTGGAGCTCTAGACACCTCTTGCCTAGTCCGGAACGGAGTTGTAGACTGCCATATCCCAACGTCTAGGGCGTTGGAGGATCCTATTCTAGATAATGGATGAAATTATGGTGCCATGTGATTTAGACCGGATACTTCTGTTGGACAAAAGGGATACATAATTTCTCATGTATGGGCAAGAGACAAAGATTAACTCGAAGATAAGCTAAGGAACTTGCTTGTCAAAAGAACTGCTTGCTCTGTATTCGTGTTTGTGCTATAAATTATGCGAATGAACCCTATTTTCTAAAAGACTTAATTAATAAAGCTGATTTTAAATATCACACATAAATGTGATAGGACCTAATTAGATAATTAAAGAACGCCTACTAAGGGAAGTGGGTGGGCGGAACCCCCGACGGGTCTGTCCTATGGCAGGGTGGTCCCAAAGAACTAGGAGGCTTCTCACAAGGTTTTGACGTCGCTCGTCTTGATTCTTAGGAATTGTTAGATTAGAACCTCGATTCATATCGTTTTAGGGGACCAGAATGGAACTATGCCCTATGGGCAAAGAGGTTGAGCTACGCATCCCTCTCATTTTCCATTCTCTTTGAACCAAGTATGGCATGAATCAACTTCTACTTGGGTATCTCTGTGTAAAGTAGAATGTCTAGGACCCGATGCTAGAATGCTGTCAAGAGACCTTGACTTCCAAGAACCCAGATTTCAGGTTGATCCTAGTGGGTTAGCCGCGAACGTTCCATTCCGAGATGGACTCCAGAAACCCTAGGTGACAAACCCCGAAACATTCCATGGAAGTGCCAGGCAGTGACGCTTACATTCGTTTCTCGATGGACTGCTAAAACGTGTCTAGACAGCCAATAAGCGGTTACGTTACAACATTGTTTGCCTCCTATGCGTAGCCTCCTAGCAAACGAGGTCTTAACAGTTCACCTGCATATTCCATCACACAGTCTGTTCCTCATCATGTCCCATCCCATAAGCCTGCCCAACAATCTACCTATTGTTGACTCAGACTTGACAGCCCATTTTTTCTACGATAGTTCACCAAGTGCTCCTGTTAAGTCCAACATCCTGCGCAACATTACGTCTACCTCATCATAAGTGTTGATCCTCAACAGATAGACCCGTCACATCACACATCTATCGACAAGCCCCAACGTCATGCTCAATCTAACACCCTGGCCCAACAATCAGTAAATAGTTGTTTTCTATCTGCAGACATGGTCCTGTCTGTGTACTTTTCCATCAAAATATTCAGCTCTGAAACCTTAATCAACATAGAGATCCTTGAAATTACTCCCATTCACGCATAGTGTCCCTGTGAAACACAAAATTTGTGGATTTTGCAACAAATCCAAATTTCTCCCAAATTTCTTTCAAAATTTTAGGGCTATTCATAAAAACCCTGAATCTCGCAATAATTTTGGGTCTTTTCCACTTAGTTCTCAAAAATTGCTCGGCTTGAGCCAAAATTTGAGACATTTCACATTCAAGCTCTAATTCCACCAAATTTCACCGACTAAATTTAGAACTCTTGCAAAATTTTTCCAAATTCATTGACATCGAGACCAATTATATCTTCTACATCGACATTTGCGCACATTGAACCCCTTTCAACTAAAAATTCTTCATCCACGCTATCAATTTTTCGAAAAATTGTGAGTTTTTTGTCTTTTCTTTGCCTTATTTTTTAGCTCCATCCGCATTTGTACTCTGGACAGCATCTGGTTATAGAAAAATCAAAAATTTCAGCAAGCAATGGCCAGGCAAACTGATTTGTTCAACATGTTTGGAGACTCACACAAATCAGATGGCACTAATTATCCCATGTGGGCATACATGAGAAAGCATGTACTTATTACCAAACAACTTTGGGATTATGTATGTGGTTCAACAATTAGGCCCGCAAGCCCTACTACACAAAATATCACAGTTTCTTCTGGCTCATCCACAATCACCAGTGAGTCCTCAGCTGCACCTCCTATAGTAGTAGATCACTTGAAATGAAACGAGCATGATACCCAAGCTCATGCTTTGACTTTCGTGCAAGAGACAAGTTATCCCGCATATTTAGTCGTGCACAACAACCAAGGATGCTTGGGATAAGCTTGCCTCACTATATCATATGCACAATGAGACTCGTGTAGCCTATTTGCATAAGCACCTTGAGATAAAGCACATGACAAAGGGTGATTCTTGTCAGAAGTGGAGCAGCGGTGGAAACATAAACATGTGCTGAAATAAACTGTTGAAACACAAGACAAAAAGAGAAAAGAAAGAACACGATACAGATGAGAACTCAAATGTATGCACAGGAAATGGAATCCATATATCTGAACACGAGACAGTCGCATACAACAGTGAGTCACTGGCTGCGTGGGCACTGACACTGGCACTGGCTCCTCTCTCCACAGAGTCTGCAGATGGTGAAGATGATGATGATGTGACTGACTGAGGAGGAGCCACTGAGTATATATAGGCTGAAAAAGTGGGGAGCAACACTGGTGCATAAAATGTCCCACTGGCATAAAATGCCACACCAGAAAAATACCTAAAATACCTAATAAAAATGCCCAGCCCAGATCAAACTCAGACTCACACATGAGCTGACAAATACTCTGCTAACACCCTCTCTCAGATCATGAGTGATCTGATACAATACAATAGTACAATGAATAGGGATCAGAAACTATACAACATAGAACCACCAAGTAGAACCATGGATACCCAAGCAGTGGGTGATCAAGCCACCACCAAGGTGCCTCGGAGAGAACCTGATGTCGATGTCGATCGTACCAAACACCTGAAAATAGAGAAGATCATAGCATGTCTCTGTGTCCATCACCAATGTCTCGCAAGAGCATACAAGACCATCCTGTCAAAAATGCCTCTGAACATAGGTGACCATGGATTCTCCGCCTTTGGCCAAACCACCAAAGTGTCCCCTCATGTGAGCTCCAGACGAAAGCCTCCCACTCTCTGTCAGATAACCAGCTCAGCATGAACCTGGATGTCAATCCCAGCTCCAGGATTTGATTCCGCCAGATTGAAGTCGATGCGTCAGGGACGTCCCTCTCTGGAACCTGTGCACCTGTATAAAAATATAGATGAGGCGCGGCTGCCCCATCTGAACACCCGCTCACACTCCCTCTCTGGCACAAGAGAGTCGTGAGGGATGACCTCATCACCATCACTAGAAAGCAGCCGAGGAAGGGGCCACCAAGCCCTTCCCGCGATCCGAAGAAGAGGAGCCCTTCCGCACCTTGGACTTCACCTTGGTCGGAGGAGCGGAGTCGGAGTCTGATGAAGGAGAGGACTCATCGGTAGAGTCAGCATCCCGCTTCGTCTTCTGCTCCTTCTTCCTGGAAGCCGCTAACTTCTTGCAGTCCTTCCGCAAATGTCCCTTCTTGCCACAGTGGTAACACTGGGCCTTCGACTTCTTCTTCCTGTCACCCCTCTCTGAAGCTACATAAGCCTCACCTCCATAATGTGCTGGAAGCCGCCCCTGTAATCTCAAGGATGTCTCATGCAACTTAGCATTAGGGGAAGTGCACGGAGGAGCCATATGGAGAGGATAAGAAGAGAAGTAGAGAAGAGATGGAATTTAGAGAGGAAACACAGCCAAAACACAAGCACAGACTACAGAAAAAGAGAGTTCACATGCAATATAACCCAAAATCTGATCAATAGAAGACAAAATCTGCTGCAGAAAGTCAAAAAATCAGTCAAAAACTGCCAAAAACAGAGAAAACGGCCTGAAGGAACAGCCACCCAGCCACGAGAGATGCTGAATCAGCAAAACGCAGGCTGTAAACTGGAGAAAACAGGTAGTAAACTGTCGCTAGCAGCTGCAGATGAAAAACGCAGGTAGCAGAGGGTGCGTAGGCAGCAGAGGGTGCAGAGGCAGCAGGCGATGGCAAAGCTGCAAAAAACGCAGGCTGAAAACAGCCCCAAAACAGGTCGCCTGGCTGCGACAGCAGTCGTCTGATCAGCAGGGGTACAAAACAGTCCTGAAATCAGCAAGAAAACACAGCAGAAACACAAATTCTGAAAACTGATACCATGTCAGAAGTGGAGCAGCGGTGGAAGCATAAACATGTGCTGAAATAAACTGCTGAAACACAAGACAAAAAGAGAAAAGAAAGAACACGATACAGATGAGAACTCAAATGTATGCACAGGAAATGGAATCCATATATCTGAACACGAGACAGTCGCATACAACAGTGAGTCACTGGCTGCGTGGGCACTGACACTGGCACTGGCTCCTCTCTCCACAGAGTCTGCAGATGGTGAAGATGATGATGATGTGACTGACTGAGGAGGAGCCACTGAGTATATATAGGCTGAAAAAGTGGGGAGCAACAATGCTGGTCGGCCAGCATTAAAGCTGGCCGACTGGTGCATAAAATGTCCCACTGGCATAAAATGCCACACCAGAAAAATACCTAAAATACCTAATAAAAATGCCCAGCCCAGATCAAACTCAGACTCACACATGAGCTGACAAATACTCTGCTAACAATTCTATGGATGTATATATTACGTGTGTCAAGGATAACTCTGAGCAACTTGCTAGCATTGATGAAATAATTCTTGATGGATCTCTTATATCTACAGTCTTAACTGGTCTACCTAATAGTTATTAGAGTTTTGCCACTACACTCCGTTTACTTGCAAAAGAAGATGTTGAACCTTACACATTTGATACATTAGTATCACTATTATTGCAAAAAGAGCAATCAAGGCCAAATCGCTCTAATATAAGTAAGGATAATCAAGCATTGGCAACCAACCATCACTACAAAGGGAAGTTATGGAAGCCATCTAACTCCAAAGGAAAAGGCAAAACAGCTTCTTCCATGGACTCCTGAAGCACCAAGGATAATGATGCTAAGAAAAAGAGGTGCAATTATTGTTGGAAAAAGCGGCATGTAATTGAAAAATGTAAAAAGAGAATGGTAAGTGAAAAGAAGAAACAATTGGACATGTGTGTTGCTGAAAATTCAGCAAATGCAAGGGATGCAACCGTACATTTGGTAAGCTTGGACATGAGCATGGTCTTTCAGTTGCTGAAAATTGCAGCACTTGGTATTATGACAATGGCACTTCTAAGCACATAACGTCCTTTCATGACTTGTTTGTATCATATGCAACTACACAAAAGAAAGAATTAGTTGTATGTTCAAACAATGCTTCATATGCCATTCAAGGCATTGGTCCAATTCCCATTATTACAGTGGATGGAAAAACTATTATGCTTGATAAGGTCTTGTATATGCCAAGCATAAAGGAAAAATCCCTTTCAGTTTTAGCCAATGCATTTACTGGTTTTGTGGTCAAATTCCACATGGATTGATACAATGCCTATGACTATAGTGTAGTGACGGGTTAGGCACGAAGATCGAGACAACAGGTGTTCGTTGTGCGCAGAGAGACAGAGAGTGTGCACATTTGCAGGTACAATGACGAGAGTGTACCTTTACGTTTTTAGATAGATATACATGTGTAAGTACAAGTGCTAATGGTGTGTTCACACCCGAACACATTTAAAGGCACGAGGCCTTTATTCCCAACAACCTCCCACCTAAAGGCAATGTGCCTTAAGAGGAGAAAAGAATCAGCTAAGTCTAGTATGTACAAAGCTGTAATGCATATATCTATCCAACTCCCATCATATGTCGGCAATGAGCAAACCGCTCTGCTAGAAGACCCTTCGTGAGAAGGTCTGCAGGATTATCATCTGTATGCACTTTGATAAGCTCGATGCTCTTGCTGTCAAGTATATCTCTAATAAAGTGGTACTTCACTTGTATGTGCTTTGTCTTCGCATAAAAGACAGGATTCTGTGCTAGCATGATAGCACTCTCACTATCACAATGGAGAATAGGTAACTCTATGATGCCAAGCTCTCCCACCATACGTGAAAGCCATAAAGCCTCTTTCCATGCCTCAGTGGCAGCCACATACTCTGCCTCTGTAGTAGACAATGCAACACACTTTTATAGCCTAGAGATCCAAGAGACTACTCCTTCTATGAAAGTAAACACTTACCCAGAAGTGGACTTTCTGCAATCCGCATGACCAGCATAGTCTGCATCCGTAAAGCAAACAACGAATGCCTTTCACTACATCCCATAATACCTTTCACTACATCCCAATGCTTCTTGCCAGGGGTTGTCATGTATCTGCTAACCACTCCCACTGCAAAGGCAATGTCAGGACATGTAGCAACCATAGCATACATCAAACTACCAACAGCTGAAGCATATAGTATCTTGGCCATTTCAGCCTTCTTATCATCAGATGTACGGCTGTCCTCTGCACTGAGTTTCACATATGGAGACAATTGTTTTCTCCCCCTCCATATTGAAATGCTACAAAACCTTGGAGATATACTCCTACTGAGATAGATAGAGTAAGCCTTTTGATCTATCTCTAAGTATTCGAATGCCAAGAATGTGATTTGCATCACCAAGATCCTTCAAGTCAAAGCTACCATGAAAACTTTGCTTCAGTGAGTTCAAGGCATAAGTATCCCTGCCAGCAATCACCATGTCGTCAACATACAAAACCAAGATAATCAGGCTGTCATATGCTACCTTCTTGGTGTATAAGCAGTGATCCACTTGACTTCTATGAAAGCCTTGGGACTGCATGAATGTATCAAACTTATGATACAATTCTCTTGGTGCTTATTTAAGCCCATACAAACTCCTTTTAAGTTTACATATCATCTTTTCTTTCCCTTGTTCAACAAACCCTTCAGGCTACTGCATATATATGTCCTCATGCAGATCACCATGTAAAAATGCAATCTTTACATCCATCTATATGAGCTCCATATCTTCAACTGCAACCAAGTCCAAAATGATTCTCAATGTAGTCATCTTGACTACAGGAGAGAAAATCTCATCAAAGTCAATTCCATGCTCCCGCTTATACCCCTTTACAACCAAACTTGCTTTGTACTTTGGTGAGCAACCAGAAGTGACCATCTTGTAAACCCATTTGCATCGAAGTGTTTTCTGTCCTTTAGGCAACTGCACTAAGTCCCAAGTGCCATTCTTCCCAAGAGATTCTATTTCTGACAACATGGCTTTATACCATTTCTTGCTGTCCTATCTGTCCATTGCTTCCTTGAAGCAAGACGGTTCACCACGGTCTGTCAATATGATATATTCAGCCACATTATTTGCACCAAGAACAAATCTATAAGGTTGTCTACTAATCAGCATTAACAGCTTGCTATCCTGGCTGTTCCTGCACATGTAGTGGCTCATTATCATGGGCAATAGCTGGCTGATCATTTCTACCATCATTTTCTACATTTACAGGTTCATTTACAGCACGTATTTGCTACTGTACAGCGGGCACATTTCGTTGTCCAAAAGGTATTTCTTCTCAGAATACAACCCTACGGACCTCCTCAATCTTTTCGGGATGTTTATGCATGCGATCTTCCCGGAAGATAACATCATTCTTGCGTACTACTTTCCTTTTCTCGGGATCCCACAATTTATGGTCCATTTCACTCTCGTCACCATATCCTAGGAAAATACATTTATAAGACTTTGGCTCAAGTTTGCTACATTTTTCTTTACGAATGTGCACAGAAGCCTCGCAACCAAACAATTTCAAGTGAGCAGATGAAGGTGGCTTGCTTGACGACGCTTCTTGGGGAACTCCCCCTCCCAAAGACCTATTTTAGTGACCGATTAATCAAGTGAACGGTTGTCATAACAGCCTCTGTCCAAAAACCATGGGATAATGTAGCATGAGATAGCATAGTACGGACCTTATCCTGTATGGTCCGATTCATATGCTCTACAACTCCATTTTGGAGTGGATTATGAGGGGCAATGAGCTCCCTCTTTATCCCTTTGCTCTCACAAAATGCCCGAAAGGCCTTGGACACATATTCCCCACCATTGTCAGAGCAAAAATACTTGAGTATCTTATCTGTCTGATTTTCAACCAATGCCAAGAATTTTTTAAACTTGTCTAGCACTTCATCCTTGCTACGAATAGAGTAAACCCATACCTTCCGTGTAGCATCATCGACAAAGGTGACAAAGTATTTCTTTCCCCCTAAAGATAATCCTAGTATTTGATATACATCTAAATGTACTAACTCTAGAGGAGAAGATTTCAAAGAAAGAGACTTTTTATGAGACGTTTGTGCATGTTTGCCATAAATACAATGATCACAGTGCTCAAAATCAGCATAACGAAGACAAGGCAAGTATCCCAAACGAGAAAGCACTTTCATTCCTATTTGACTGATATGTCCCAACCGGCCATGCCACAAAGAAACACTTGGATACTAAGACACAGCAATAACATGGTTATGCACACCAGATACATGAAGTGAATACAAAGTATCGCACTTGCAATCTCTGGCAATCACTCTAGATCCCTTACAGATCTTCCATTTTCCATCACCAAAGGTGGTATGAAAGCCATCATCATATAGCTGCCCTGTGCTAATCAAGCTCTTCTTGAGTTAAGATACATGCCGTACATGCTGAAGTGTAAAGACAGAGCCATGCTGAAACTGTAACTGCACACTGCCAATACCTGCAATCTCACATGCATAGTTGTCCCCAAGATAGACAACACCATGTCGACCCCCTGTATAAGCAGAGAACCACTCACGATGAGGGGTGACATAAAAGGAAGCACCTAAATCGAGAATCCAGGTATGCATGGCGTCATCTGTATCTACAAGTAAAGCATGAGCACCAAAGTGTGAAGAGATAAAGAGTACGTCACTCCCACTATCACTGTCATGAGTGATTACATTCACCTCTTCATTTTTACACTGCTCTTCTTAGGCTGACTGTCATTCTTCTCTTCCTTGCTATCATATGTCTTCTTGCATTTTCCTTTCTCTTTTTTTCATTTGTAGCAGTCACATTTAAAGTGACCCTTCTTGCCACAATGATGACATTCAACATCTTTGCCACGTGATTTACTGCGTCCCTTGCTATCATATTTGCCTTTCTGCTGTGATCAACCCCTAGTATGCAAAGCACTTAAAGACTTATTAGATGCATTGTTCTGCCGATTCATTTCTCCCATGAGTAGAGCACTCTCTACATTAGCATACAAAAGGATCACATTAAAATTGCTCATAGCAGTCCTGAATGTATCCCAACTCTCTGGTAGAGTGCAAAGCAAGAAAGTAGCCTTAAATTCCTCATCAATCAAGAACTTCAAGGCAACCAACTGGCTGAAAATGGAGTTAAACTCACTCAGGTGAGTAGACATTGTTGTACCCTCTTTCATACGCAAATCCATAAGCTTTTTCAGCCAATACACTTTGCTTGCAACACTTTTCTGTGCATACAGTTCTTCCAGTCGAGTCCATATAACATATGCAGAATCCAAACCTTCAATGTTAAACAGCAAGGCATCAAAAATCGAGAGCTCGATGGTTGAGCGTGCAAGCTCATTTAACTCATCCCAATCATCTTGTTCCATATCTGCGGGCTTTGCCCCTTGTGTCTTGATCGGCTTTGCCTGCTTCTTTTGTAACAGGATATTGGAGCACTACTTTTGCCAAATTGCAAAGTTATGTGCGCCTTCAACCTTCTTTATGTGCATCAGATTATTGCTGTCATTGCTGCCAGCCATGATTTTCAGCCCAAATGTGACCCAAAAACAGCAAATGCAGGCCCAAAACTGTCACCCAAGCGACCAAGGTACAAACAAGTACCAACCAGCAATAAATAACCATGTAAAAGCACAGATTTCAGACCTGTAATTAAATTTTCAAAAGCACCAAACCATGTGCTAGAGCATTATCCAACTGATTACAGCTGTTCCAAGGGCATATGCATCACATTACATCAGAAATCCCAAATTTTAGCTGCAATTTATATTGTACATGTACCCATGGGCATAAAATTTGACGTGAATGGTCAAAAGCCCCAAAATTTTGTGCTCAAAGCATCAACCACACATCTGCATTTTCTCTGTTATGCATAGAACAGGCCAATTTTGCCAAAATAGAGCAATTTTAGCAAAACCCCCAAATTTTACCAAGTGTTGATGTCCAAATTGCGTGGAATCCAACATGCATGTACATAAAGTGACCAAATGCTGCACAGATTTTGCCCAAACTGCAAAAGCCCCAAATTGCACGGGGTCCAATGTGCATCAATGTCGAGAAATTGGGTAAATTTCAGCCCAATTTGTGTATGTACATGAAAAGCCCCAAATGTCGGGAACAAAATGTCACAAATTCCTGCAATTTCTGAGACAAATTTGTTCGTCCTACATCACATTCCCCAAATCTGGGAAAAGCCCCAAATCTTCTGGACCACAGTTGAGAAATTTCACTTGGATGAGCAAAATTTCAATAATTTTGGCGAAATCCCCAATTCAAATGTGCACAATGTCTGCAATCTATGACGCAGATGCCTCAATTTTGCATAGGCAGCACTCCATCTGGAAAAGCCCCAAATTTCTGGGCCTAAACTTGCACAAATTTGCACATTGTGCTTGTGCACGCGAACATCCAAAGGAGAGGAGGCAAATTCAAATGAGATTTTGAAGAAAAGATTTTTCTCCCCTTTTTGTTTTTTGGTTTGAAAGATGTGACGCGTCCCGCCACGCGCTAGGCCTATCTAGACGACTGCTGCCCCGTCATGCGCTAGACCCGCGTGGATTGGTCGTCATTTGATCTGCAACATCGCCTGCTGGTCGTTTCGTTAGGTCCTAGTCGTCTACAACGTGTCGTCTGGAGTCTCCTGCAGCGTATCTTCAAAATTGGTCGCCTATTGTTTGTCAACTACTGCAACCGATTGTCAACTGTTGCAACCAACTGCCTCCCACCTGCTTGCTAGGTCAAAAAACGACCTCACGACCTGCACGATTGCTTGTCAGCTCCTGCTCAATTCCAAGAAGTACGAACTCCTTAACCGCAGCTCTAATACCAGTTTGTAGTGACGTGTCAGGCACGAAGATAGAGACAGTAGGTATTCGTTGCGCACAGAGAGATAGAGAGAGTGAGAGAGAGCAAAGCAGAGAGTGAGCACATTTTTAGATACAATGATGAGAGAGTACCTATAGGTTTTTAGATAGATATATATGTGTAAGTACAAGTGCTAAGGGTGTGTTCACACCCAAGCACATTTAAAAGCATGAGGCCTTTATTCCCCAACATAAAGTAATGGGGATGCCCTCATTGGCATGGAACTTTATACAATGGACTCTATCAGCTTGATTTATATGAGAGGAGAGCATCAGAGGATGCATTACATGTTGATACCCCCATTGTGAATGACACTAAGTCATTGCATGTTCGGTTTGCTCATTTTAATTATGGCAGTTTGTTATGCCTGAGAAGTAAAAATATAGTGCTTGATCTCCCTTCATTGAAAGCACCTACTCACAATGTATGTGAAAGTTGTGTACTTGGCAAAATGCATTGTGCTTCATTTCCCAAGGGTGGTACTATGCGTGCTAATCAAAAATTATAGCTTATCCATAGTGATGCTTGTGGACCCATGCATATCAAATCCATCGAAGGACACTTGTACTCTGTTACCTTCATTGATGACATGACTCATCATTGTTGGGCATATGCTTTAAAGCACAAATCTAAAGTATTTGCATGCTTTAAAACATTCTTGGCATTGGCTGTAAATAGCAATGGATGCAAGTTGATTACACTACGTACTAATTGAGAAGAGGAATATATGTCATGAGAGTTCAACTCCTTGACTAAACAAGGCATTATCCATCATTATACTATGCCTTACACACCTCAAAAAAGAGTGTGGCTAAAAGAAACACTCACACTTTGATGGAAATGGCATGTTGTATGCTATCACACCAAAGTTTTGGCTTGATACTATCATGTGTGCAGAGTAAGTGTATGTGCTGAATCGCATCCCCACTAAAGCATTGGCTAAATGTGCGCCTTATGAGGCTTGGAATGGCCGGAAACCAATGTTTTCTTATATCCGTGTCTTTGGTTGTTTGGCGTATACTCTAGTGCCACAACCATAAAGACATAAATTGAAAGACAAGGCTATCAAATGCATCTTTATTGATTATAATACAAAAAGTAAAGGGTGTTGCTTGTACCAACCCTCCGTCAACAAATTGGACTAATAGTTTGTTGCCCATGGATATGTTTGACAATTTGTTGCCTTTATTTCAGCAAAGTGAATCTAATTTTGGTAGATTCCAGCAACCTATTGAAGGTGCTAAACACACATTCATCCCATTGATCAAGGCATAGAGGGGCTACTATTCTTCCTGGTAGAACTAGAGTAGCCACTCGCTATGCACAAGGTAACTTAGTTGCGCAAGCACTTGTAACTATTGCATGCAATGAAAAACCTGTTTCTTTACTTCACATACAACCACCATTCACAATGGTATTGCTTTGGCTGCTCATCATGATTGGCATGTGCATCAATTGGATATGAAAATTGTTTTTCTGAATGGTGATCTTCATGAGGAGGTTTATGTCACTCAACCTAACGGCTTTATTCAAAAAGGATAAAAAAGTAAAGTGTGTCGTTTGCATAAGGCCCTCTATGGTTTAAAGCAGACATGCATACTTGATTGCTCTTGGCTTCAGTAATTCACAGACTTATAGCACACTTTATGTCCACAAAGATGGGGATAGCCTCTTAATTCTCATTCTTTATGTAGATGATATATTGTTGACTAGACCTCAAGAGACATATTTCAGCTTTGAAAGCTGAAATGCAGCATGCTTTTGATGTGACAAATCTCGGCCACTTGCACTACTATCTTGGGATACAATTTACTGCAATTGAGGGGGGCATTATTTTGCAGCAATCTAAGTACATTGAGCAGCTTTTTGAGCATTTTCAAATGCAAGACTGCAAGCCTATCTCTACTCCCATTGAGACAGGCCACATGTTTATATGTGAGGATGCAGGAGAATCCTTTGATAGGCTGTTGGCTGTTTATTATACTTGTGTAATACACAACCGAATATTCAGTTTAGGGTCTCTCAGTTGGCATGCTTTATGCACAGCCTCGGTACTACACATCGACAAGCAGTTACATGTGTCTCTTGTTATCTCAAAGGCACTCAAACATTGGGCCTTTTCTATCCTAAAGGCACTACTCTTTGCTTGCATACATTTACAGACAGCAATTGGACTGGTTGTTTTGACAAGAGGGTGTCCACTAGTAGCAATTGTTTCATGCTTGATGATTCATGCATTTCTTGGTACATCCTTTCCATATTTCAAAGAGGCTGCCATTATGGAGAGACTACTGGCATAAACATCTGAAGCTGAGGCTTCAAGAAAGATGTACATTCACCCAACACTATCAAGGAGACCTAATAACTAATCCCTCTGAAAACCTATACACACTCTCTCTCTACATGGGAGTGCACATTTTTTTCTAAAAAGAAATGCCTAGAGGTCCATGGTGCGTTCCAAATTTCATGGTTGTCCAACAACTGCTGCTCTAAATATCCTAACCATTGGTAAAACACCTCCAATTGTTAAAAAGAAGGATCCCCAAGACCATATGAATTATGAGATTGCTGAAGAGCTCCTGAGATAAGAAAGAAATGGATGCCTTCATTTGTAAATATCAGCCTAAGGTTGATAGTGTGGGTAGTCCACAATAACCAATATGTATCCAATACATCAAAAGAGCATAATCAGGCAGTGGCAAACTGCCTGCCAGATTATCTTATGAACGACCTGACCAACCAAAAAAGAAAAGACAACTCCATCAAATTTGAAGAAAATACATCAGTCAAGTCAGAGGACATATCCATTCAATTTGAAACCATTCAATTTGAAATGTTTGGTTCTCTCTCAATCCCCAACTTGTCATGTTTTGTGACAGAAACGTTTTCTGTTTACATTAAATCAACCCTTCCCAACAAATGAAATGTCTTGTTGTGACTTACCTCTTATCTCTGATCATAATTCACGACCAGAATGAAAGAAAAACATACAAGTAGAATCAGCACTGGGATTGTGGCATTAAGAAGACATTACTAAGTTGCAAGCCAACAGTTGAAGACATCAGACTGTTTCATAAGTGGAGATATATTCATTTGATGGATTTTCTTACCTCTTGCCTCTCATCCTCATTAACAATCAGATGAAAGAAAGCATGCAGCTACAATCAACACAGGGATCGTGGCATTAAGAACCCCTGCTAACTTGAAAGCCGCAGTTGAAGTTGTCCCGACTACGTGCTTAAGTAGACACATGTTCATTTGCCAAGAACACAACAGGAATGACCAAGGAGAATCCTAACCAAAGGTAAAGGGAAAGCTTATTGTGTGAATCTCTCTTGCACAACTTCAGCCCATCAGTATATAAGCCCCGACATGACAGATGGAATTTGAATGAACACTCCATTTTCCGCTAAGATCAGTCTGTAGGTAGTGTTTTAAGCCATGAACAGAAATCGTGCTAGTAATTAAACACCATCATACTCCCTTTTTTGCTGTGATCAGTCAGTGTAGCTAGTGTTTAAAGCCACAACCAGACAGCATACTGCTAATTAAAAACTAGCAGACTACTCTAAATATAGCTACTAATAAATGCAATTATGATTCACTTGATGTCTCTATTCATCCTCAACAGATTTTGCAGAGATAATACATCTACCCTCCTAACAATTTTAAGACTTCCAACCAATGATTTCGCAGAGATACATACATCTACCCTCCTAACAATTTTAAGACTTCCAACCAATGATCAACCCTCCCAATCAACTACAAGAAAACATGCTACTTAAAACAGGTGAAGGCTCAAACCATGTGACTTCGGAGTTGCCAAAACCAAACTGAGGCTGACTTGAATACCCTGGCAAAGCTACACCTACTGCTGGGACTCCAAGGCCACCTTGTCCCTGACCAGTAAGCTGTACTACTGCAGACATTTTTTCTCGTCAATATTAAGTTACTCCTTCCAGTGACCTGCTACATGATTGAATAAAGACTGGGGGAAAAAACATTATTCAAAGTCTCACCACTGCATAGGCCATTTGTCAAGCCACCTGTTGTACCAGTGGCATACACAAGAGACCCCATGCCAGCTTGTAGAGTTGTCGCTTGACTACCCCTTCCACTGCTACTGCCACTGCTTGTTATCTTGTTAGTCCCAACTGCCTTTACATCCACCACAGAATTAGAAGTGGGGGGAACTGCAAACCCTGCTGCTTGTGACTGCATGGGTTGTCGCTGCTGAGAAATTTGTCCTTGCTTTGGGAGCTGAAGTTGCTGTGGTGCCTGTTCCATTTGCATTGATTGCGCTAAAGAAATTACTCTTCCCGTTTGCAAAGCAGGTGCAGAAGTGAAGCGCTGCTCCGTCAACAGACCCTCAGATTTTGGCAGCCGCTGTTGCTGAAGTATAGAGCCAGAGCCTGTCCGTGGCAGCTGATGCTGTAATGAAGTTGGGCCCGCCATCACACTTTTATGTAACCCACTCTCTGTTTCTGAATTCAAGTTACTTGGAGCACTTGATTGCCGTGATGTTGTGATATTTACAGGCGTAGGAGACTGTCTTGCCACTGTGCTTGAACTCAAACCTGTATTGCCTTTCTCCTTCATGCTTTTAGAAGAACTCTCTGCTCTTGCGACCTGCTGTGCGTTCCTTCCTGCAAGTTTGTCATTGGCCATCTGAGTAGAACTAGTTGAAGCAGCCAAAGTTCCTGTCATACTCTGTGATAGAGTCCCTGTGGGGTAGAACGGAGGGGAAGCTGAACTGAGGCTAGACCCAGCTGCAGGCTTTTTGGACTCTTGAGGCTTGTTTGATGACTGGGAGGATCCAGGCTTTTGTGTTGATGTTGAACTGTTTCCTTGCCTCTCAAGTGAGAATGATGCCAAACTACAAATTTAAAAGGAAACCTCATGTGACTAAAAACATAGAAAGCCAATAAAGCAATACTCTTCACAAAATAAACATTAGTTCTCATTACCTTCGTCTGCGAGCCCTTTCATCATCATATTCATCCATCTTTGCTCTCCTCAGCCCTCGCCCTCTCCCAGATCCACGGTGAGATAAACTACTTCCAGAATCTCCAAAAGCCCTCTCTTTACTGTCCCTTCCCTTCACATATCCTGCATCCTTGCCTCTTCCCTTACCCCTTTCCTGGGCTCTGAATCTTCCTCTCCCTCGCGAGCCCTATCCAGGATCAGAGGTCAATGAAAGTCAAAACAATAATGGCTGGAAATACAGGACAATCACTGATATGGTTTCAAAGAAATACTGGCAAACATTTTATCTCATTATTTAGCATTCAAATAAGCACTTCTTCCAGCTACATTTCAAGTAACATTTTAGCATTCAGATACACACTTCTTTCGAGTAAGTTTCAAGTAAGGCCTAATGAAATGTTATGAACGGCTTTAAGAGGTCATATTAATAATATGTCAGTCCAGTTACAAACTTACGAAAGCTCTTTCAGATGATTAAAGCCTAAGATACTTGACACGACCCAGCTTCCCCTGCATGTGCTCATTAAGAGAACATGTAAAGGTGATAGACCATGAGAGATGCTTGAAAGATAGATGTATCATGTGTTTATCCAGACTGTATGTCCTACACTACCTACACTAACTCGGTGGGGGACATTAGCAACATGCTTTCCAGAAACGGTGTCTTGGCAGCTTCAAAATGGAATGGCCATTTTGGACCATTTCCGTTTCTTGGAAATTTCAGGCACTTCAGTTTTTCAGGGCAGAAAATAGACCCTTTTGCGTCACTGTTTTGCTTTCACATTTCACCTCTGCTTGATCTGCTGTATGCATGCTTCTTGTGCTCATTCTTCGCAACCCCAGCCATCCTCCTGCTTTGCCAAACCTTAACACTGCAAACTCTTGCTTCAAAAGGTAGCCTTCAGCCCTGAACTTCTCAGGCTGTACTAGGTAGCCTATCCACGCAGCCCTAAACATTCCTAGGTAGTGTCCGTGTCCCATAAGCCAAACCCTAATCTGGGAGGATCCACTCATCTATAAATAGTAGCCAAGGCAGCCTGTCCACTCAGTCCTGATCTCGTTTTCAGGTCTTCCTCCTATTGGTGCCCACTTCTCCACTGCTTTCTGATACCTCAGTTCATGGTGGTGATCAGCTCTCCTCAGCTGTTGGCGACAGTTTGCAGCCCTCTTGGTTGAAATTTTGCTGATCAGTGACAGTTTTCAGCCTGCATTCAACCACTTCCATCCATCGCCTCTACTGCCAAAGACTCCTTCCATGCTTGTGTTTGCTGCTGCAAGCCCTCTGGTCATCTGTGTTTGCAGCATTCAGCCAGTCACCAGCCTGTTCAAATGCAGCATACGGCTGTGTTTTCAGTTCCCAACTGCCACGTCCTTTGCACTAATCACCCTGTTACCTATTAATCAAGCTTCTTGAGTCGTGTTCCGCCTGATCCAGACTCTCCATATCTATTTTTGCTGCTGCTAATCACATTCAAAGGCTGCCTACTATGTTTCAAGATCCATAAAGAGTATTACACACTCTCCAGCTCATACTCTATGCCTTGGTCCTTGAGAGACACTGAAGTTCAAGGTTTTGTATTCACTTTGCATAGTGTGTTTACTATATTGAGCATTGGATCTATTCATTCCTTCATTCACTTATCTTTGGTGTTCATTGTCCTACTGAATGCTTTTATTTGTCTGTACTTTGTCATACAATTGTGTTTGCATTATGTGTTTGAGTATTTCTTTACATGGTATCAAAGCTAGGTACTCTCGAAAGAAACCTAGGCCCTTGATCAAGAAAGCTCGTCATTAGAAATGTTGGGAATAAAGGCCTCGTGCCTTTAAATGTGCTCGGATGTGAACACACCCTTAGCACTTGTACTTACACATATATATCTATCTAAAAACCTAAAGGTACACTCTCGTCATTGTACCTACAAATGTGCACTCTCTCTGCTCTGCTCTCTCTCACTCTCTCTGTCTCTCCTCGCACAACGAACACCTGATGTCTCCTTCTTTGTGCCTATCCCGTCACTACAAACTGGTATCAGAGCGCAGAGTGCACGCTCCCCAAGGTCAAAGGCAGCTCGCGTACAGCTGCTAAGTGTGTAACCGTCGGCGGACAGAAAACGAGTAGCAGTTCCAGGTTACAGGCGTTGGTCAAGAACGTCAGTAGACACGAGCAATCGCTTGAGGCAGGTAGGATCTGTTAGCCTGCTCTTTATCATTCTCAATCTGTCATCTCCTGGTTGTGAGCTCCTGTCAAAGTCTGACAGGAGACGGAGGAGCTCTGTCAGTCCTTTAGTGGCTGTTTTCATCAGTCCACAGCCTGCGGGAGACACACAGCCCATATTGGGCTGTTTTTGTGCAGTCGGCCCAGCTTTCTGGGCAGGTCGGCCAGATCTGGCCAAAGTCGGCCAGATCTGGCTGGTCGGCCAAATCTGGCCAGGTCGGCCAGATTTGGCAGGTCGGCCAGTTTACTGGCCTGGGGGCTATATATAGCAGCCCCCCCAGTCATTCCAGCATTGTATTCTGCAGGTACAGCACTGTCTCCGTCAACTCCCGCTCCGGCATTGGTGCTGCCATTGCTTCCAGTCTGTTCTGGTGCCCTCACTGACGCTCCGGGCTGCGTGCAGGGACTGCTCTGTCCATTTCAGTGTATTCAGCATTCATCTCAGTCAGTGCAGACTTTCTTCCTTCATTCCCTGCTTTCTCTCTCCTCTCCTCTATGTTCATGTTCTTCTTCCGTTGCGCACTCTCACATGGTATCATCGCCTGATTGAGAGCACGGAGGACATACCTTCTGGAGAGATATACCTTACTGCTGCTACCATCTGATCAACAACTGCCCAGGCGACTTCTTCTAGAGACTTTTCAGCCTGCGTTTTCTGTCCACGCTGTCTACAGAGGCTGCCACATCATCGAGCGACCCAACAACCCTGCATTTTCTACCAGGTTGTCCCTCCTCCTGCTGGGCGACTCATCTACAGCCTGCATTTTGCTGTTCTGCTGGTCGCTTCCACTCCAGGCGGCACATTTCCTGCTGGCGACTTCTTTCCTGGCTGTTTCCTGGTGCTGGTGGTCTCTTTTCTGGTGATCGTCATCAGTTATCTTTGCGTTTTGCAGATCCACGTGTTTGTAGGCATTCTCAGCCTGCGTCTTGGTGGTTGGTGACCACACTGCTGGTCATATTTTGACATCGGCACAACTTTCTTTGGTATTTTGCAGATTGGAAGATGTCTTACCAGTTTTCACGCTTTGACGACTCAGAGGATGAACTTCTTTCTCATCATTCCTCTGAGCGGAGGCGGGATTATCATGAGGTTCGACGTCGGGAAGAACCTTCTCGCACTCGTCCTTCTTCAGTCCATGCATCTCAGAGGGTTCCATCTACCGCGAAGGTATCTTCCGTGAAGACTGCTTCAGATGTGCAGATGCCTTCCTTGATTCCCTCTATTCAGGTGCCGATTCTCCCTTCCTTTCCGAAGGAAGATAAGTTGGATGGTTCCAACTACTCCCTCTGGTCATGCAAGGTGGCCTGCATCCTAGATACATTTGACCTTTGGGAGCTTATTTCTTCACCCATCGACCGTCCCCCTGCAGATTCGTCCGATGGCACCTCTATGGACCATGCAGCCTTATGGGATAGGCTCAACTCTCGAGCCCGTTCCTTTCTTTTTATGAGTCTACATGATTCCGTTCTTGTACATGTTCACAGGTCACAGACCCACCCTCCTGTGTACCTGTCCAAAGAGCATCACCTGTAGAAGCATCCTCCACTGTGACTGCATCCTGTGTAAAAATGACTCGGGTACCTAGCTGAGTAAGGCCATGCACAGATAATAGATTAAAACCCAAATCAGGAACATAGAGAACTTTGGCGGAGGAAGACCGCCTGTCAAAAAACATAGGTAAAATCCCCACGCCTCGAACAGGGACTGTAGAGTTGTCACCAATGGTGACTGTACCCCCTCTGGAACGAAGATCCTGAAGCCAATCCTGACGGAAGGTCATATGTGAAGATGCTCCACTGTCGAGGAGCCAAGGCTTCTCCTGTGTGGTAGAAGCTAAGGCTGTATCCTCCTCAACAAAGACATGCACAAATGCAGATTCTGTTGTGGCTGGGGCCGCCTTCGAGTCCTTCTCCTTAGGCTTCAAATGGGGATACTTCTGCCAACACTTCTCCTCGGGATGAGTGCCCTTCCCACAATGAGGACATTTGGGCTTCTTCTCCTTCGCATCCTTCTTGTCCTCCTTCTTGTCCTTGGCCTTCTCCTTCTTTTGTTTCTTCTTCTTGCCACCACCTGTGCCGGCCGTAAATGCCTTGGTGGAGCCACTGGCTCCCACCTCTTTGAGTCGCTCGTCATGCTCCAAGACAAGCGGGGAAAGCTCCTCCCATAGGAGTGTCTCACGGGTCCTCGAGGTGATGAGGCTGGTATAGAAGACATCATAACGGGGTGATGGAAGCTGAGTCAACAGAATCATCGCCATATCCTCAAACGATATCATACGACCAAGAGAGACTAACTCGCCTCGCATATCCTCCATCTTCGTGATGTGTTCCTTCATGGAAGGAGAATCATCAAGACTGAGCATCCGCAACTTCTTCTCCAAGGAAATCTTGTGGGCAAACGTCTTGTGCTGATACAAAGACGCAAGCTTCTTCCACACTTCCGCCGCGGCCTGTAACCTGTGAACATGTACAAGAACGGAATCATGTAGACTCATAAAAAGAAAGGAACGGGCTCGAGAGTTGAGCCTATCCCATAAGGCTGCACGGTCCATAGAGGTGCCATCGGACGAATCCGCGGGAGGACGGTCGATGGGTGAAGAAACAAGCTCCCAAAGGTCAAATGTATCTAGGATGCAGGCCACCTTGCATGACCAGAGGGAGTAGTTGGAACCATCCAACTTATCTTCCTTCGGAAAGGAAGGGAGAATCGGCACCTGAATAGAGGGAATCAAGGAAGGCATCCGCACATCTGAAGCAGCCTTCACGGAAGATACCTTCGCGGTAGATGAAACCCTCTGAGATGCATGGACTGAAGAAGGACGAGTGCGAGGAGGTTCTTCCTGACGTCGAACCTCATGATAATCCCACCTCCGCTCAGAGGAATGATGAGAAAGAAGTTCATCCTCTGAGTCGTCGAAGCCTGAAAACTGGTAAGACATCTTCCAATCTGCAAAATACCAAAGAAAGTTGTGCCGATGTCGAAATATGACCACAGTGTGGTCACCAACCACCAAGACGCAGGCTGAGAATGCCTACAAGCACCTGGATCTGCAAAACGCAAAGATAACTGATGACGATCACCAGAAAAGAGACCACCAGCACCAGGAAACAGCCAGGAAAGAAGTCACCAGCAGGAAATGTGCCGCCTGGAGTGGAAGCGACCAGCAGAACAGCAAAACGCAAGCTGTAGATGAGTCGCCCAGCAAAAGGAGGGACAACCTGGTGGAAAATGCAGGGTTATTGGGTCGCTCGATGATGTGGCAGCCTCTGTAGACAGCGTGGACAGAAAACGCAGGCTGAAAAGTCTCTAGAAGAAGTCGCCTGGGCAGTTGTTGATCAGATGGCAGCAGCAATAAGGTATATCTCTCCAGAAGGTATGTCCTCCGTGCTCTCAATCAGGCGATGATACCATGTGAGAGTGCGCAACGGAAGAAGAACATGAACACAGAGGAGAGGAGAGAGAAAGCAGGGAATGAAGGAAGAAAGTCTGCACTGACTGAGATGAATGCTGAATACACTGAAATGGACAGAGCAGTCCCTGCACGCAGCCCGGAGCGTCAATGAGGGCACCAGAACAGACTGGAAGCAATGGCAGCACCAATGCCGGAGCGGGAGTCGACGGAGACAGTGCTGTACCTGCAAAATACAATGCTGGAATGACTGGGGGGGCTGCTATATATAGCCCCCAGGCCAGTAAACTGGCCGACCTGCCAAATCTGGTCGACCTGGCCAGATTTGGCCGACCGGCCGACTTTGGCCAGAGCTGGCCGACCAGCCAGATCTGGCCGACTTCTTTGGCCAGATCTGACAGTCGGCCCAGTTTTCTGGGCAGGTCGGGCAGCTCTGGCCAAAGTCGGCCAGATCTGGCTGGTCGGCCAAATCTGGCCAGGTCGGCCAGATTTGGCAGGTCGGCCAGTTTACTGGCCTGGGGGCTATATATAGCAGCCCCCCCAGTCATTCCAGCATTGTATTCTGCAGGTACAGCACTGTCTCCGTCGACTCCCGCTCCGGCATTGGTGCTGCCATTGCTTCCAATCTGTTCTGGTGCCCTCACTGACGCTCCGGGCTGCGTGCAGGGACTGCTCTGTCCATTTCAGTGTATTCAGCATTCATCTCAGTCAGTGCAGACTTTCTTCCTTCATTCCCTACTTTCTCTCTCCTCTCCTCTGTGTCGTGTTCTTCTTCCGTTGCGCACTCTCACAGGATCACGACAAGTCCAACAAGCGACAGCAGGTCCAGCATGGACCAATGAGCGTGAAGGGCAGCAGCGGGGCCCACGGACAGGACCGAGCAACACAAGCAACATCTGCAAGTGACGTCTACAAGGAGTAGCAACCAGGTGTTAGCGTGTCGGGCAGCAGTCGCGACAAAGGGCTCGTGGCGGGTAGGCGCAAGCAACATCGGCTTCGTGGCGAGCAGGCGCAGGCGACGTCAGGTCACACGACCCGCCCCACGGGTCAACAAACCCCCCGTCACATTTTTTTTTTCAAAATCGTTTTTTTTTTAGAAAAACAAAAAAATACAACTTCTATCCCCCCTTTCTTGACGGGGTTTCACACGCCAGGCACAAAAAGCCAGATTTGTGCAACTATGGTCCAGAAGATTTGGGGCTTTTCCCAGATTTGGGGAATGTGATTCAGGACAGACAAAATTGTCTCAGAAATTGCAGGAATTTGTGACACATTGTCCCTGACATTTGGGGCTTTTCATGTACATGCACAACTTGGGCTGAAATTTACCCAATTTCTCAACATTGATGCACATTGGACCCCGTGCAATTTGGGGTTTTTGCAGTTTGGGTAAAATTTGTCCAGCATTTGGTCACTTTTTATACATGCACGTTGAATTCCACGCAATTTGAACATCAACACTTGGTAAAATTTGGGGGTTTTGCTAAAATTGCTCTATTTTGGCAAAATTGGCATGTTCTATGCATAACAAAGAAAATGCAAATGTGTGGTTGATGCTTTGAGCACAAAATTTTGGGACTTTTGACCGTTCATGTCAAATTTTATGCCCGTGGGTATATGTACAACAGAAATTGCAGCTAAAATTTAGGATTTCTCATGTAACGTGATGCATATGCCCTTGAAACAGCTGTAATCAATTGGATAATGCTGTAGCACATGGTTTGGTGCTTCTGAAAATTTAATTACAGATCCGAAATCTGTGCTTCCACATGGTTATTTATTGCTGGTTGGTACTTGTTTGTACCTTGGTCACTTGGGTGACAGTTCTAGGCCTGCATTTACCGTTTTTTGGTCACATTCGGGCTGAAAATCATGGCTGGCAGCAATGACAGCAATAATCTGATGCACATAAAGAAGCTTGAAGGCACACATAACTTTGCAGTTTGGGAAAAGCAATGCTACAATATCCCGTTACAAAAGAAGCAGGCAAAGCCGATCAACTTTCAAGACACAAGGGGCAAAGCCCGCAGATATGGAACAAGATGATTGGGATGAGTTAAATGAGCTTGCACGCTCAACTATCGAGCTCTCGATTTCTGATGCCTTGCTGTTTAACATTGAAGGTTTGGATTCTGCATAAGCTCTATGGACTCGACTGGAAGAACTATATGCACAGAAAAGTATTGCAAACAAAGTGTATTGGCTGAAAAAGCTTATGGATTTGCGTATGAAAGAGGGTACAGCAATGTCTACTCACTGAGTGAGTTTAACTCCATTTTCAGCCAGCTGGTTGCCTTGAAGTTCTTGATTGATGAGGAATTTAAGGCTACTTTCTTGCTTTGCACTCTACCAAAGAGTTGGGATACATTCAGGACTGCTATGAGCAATTTTAATGTGATCCTTTTGTATGTTGATGTAGAGAGTGCTCTACTCATGGAAGAAATGAATCGGCAGAACAATGCATCCAATAAGTCTTCAAGTGCTTTGCATACTAGGGGTAGATCACAGCAGAAAGGCAAATATGATAGCAAGGGACGCAGTAAATCACGTGGCAAAGATGTTGAATGCCATCATTGTGGCAAGAAGGGTCACTTTAAACGTGACTGCTACAAATGGAAGAAAGAGAAAGGAAAAGGCAAGAAGATAGATGATAGCAAGGAAGAGAAGAAGGACAGTCAGCCTAAGAAGAGCAGTATAAAAATTGAAGAGGTGAATGCAGTCACTCATGACAGTGATAGTGGGAGTGACGTACTCTTTGTCTCTTCTCACTTTTGTGCACATGCTTTACTTGCAGATACAGATCATGCCATACATACCTGGATTCTCGATTCAGGTGCTTCCTTTCATGTCACCCCTAATCATGAGTGGTTCTCTGCGTATACAGAGGGTCAACATGCTGTTGTCCATCTTGGGGACAACTATGCATGCGAGATTGCAGGTATTGGCAATGTACAGTTACAGTTTCAGCATGGCTCTGTCTTTACATTTCAGCATGTACGGCATGTACCTCAACTCAAGAAGAGCTTGATTAGCACAGGGCAGCTATATGATGATGGTTTTCATACCACCTTTGGTGATGGAAAATGAAAGATCTGTAAGGAATCTAGAGTGATTGCCAGAGGTTGCAAGTGTGATCCTTTGTATCCACTTCATGTATCTAGTATGCGTGACCATGTTGTTGCTGTGTCCGAGTACCCAAGTGTTTCTTTGTTGCATGGCCGGTTGGGACACATTAGTCAAACAAGAATGAAAGTGCTTTCTCGTTTGGGTTACTTGCCTTGTCTTCGTTTTGCTAATTTTGAGCACTGTGATCATTGTATTTATGACAAACATGCACAAACATCTCATAAAAAGTCTCTTTCTTTGAAATCTTCTCCTTTAGAGTTAGTACATTCAAATGCCAGGATTATCTTTAGGGGGGGAAAAAATATTTTATCACCTTTGTCGATGATGCTACACGGAAGGTATGGGTTTACCCTATTCGTAGCAAGGATGAAGTGCTAGACAAGTTTAAAAAATTCTTGGCATTGGCTGAAAATGAGACAAATAAGACACTTAAGTATCTTTTGCTCTGACAATGGTGGGGAATATGTGTCCAAGGCCTTTCGGGCATTTTGTGACAGCAAAGGGATAAAGAGGGAGCTCATTGCCCCTCATAATCCACCCCAAAATGGAGTTGTAGAGCGTATGAATCGGACCATACAGGATAAGGTCCGTACTATGCTATCTCATGCTACATTACCCCATGGTTTCTGGACAGAGGCTGTTATGACAACCGTTCACTTGATTAATCGGTCACTAAAACAGGTCTTTGGAAGGGGGAGTTCCCCAAGAAGCGTGGTCGAGCAAGCCACCTTCATATGCTCACCTGAAAGTGTTTGGCTAAGAGGCTTTTGTGCACATTCGTAAAGAAAAACGTAGCAAACTTGAGCCAAAGTCTTGTAAATGTATTTTCCCAAGATATGGTGACGAGAGTGAAATGGGACATAAATTGTGGGATCCCGAGAAAAGGAAAGTAGTACGCAGGAATGATGTTATCTTCCAGGAAGATCGCATGCATAAACATCCCGAAAAGACTGAGGAGGTCCGTAGGGTTGTATTCTGGGCAGAAATACCTTTTGGACAACGAAATGTGCCCGCTGTACAGCAGCAAATACCTGCTGTAAATGAACCTGTAAATGCAGAAAATGATGCTGGAAATGATCAGCCAGCTATTGCCCATGATAATGAGCCACCATATGTGTAAGAACAGCTAGGACAGCAAGCTGTTAATGCTGATTTGCAGGCTGAAATGCCAAGACAACATGCTGAAAATGAAAATTTGCAGGAACAGCCAGCAAACAATGATCATTGGGTTAGGAGATCGCTAGACAACCTGACAGATTTGTTCCTGTTGCAAATAATGTGGCTGAATATGTCATGTTGATAGACTGTGGTGAACCGTCTTGCTTCAAGGAAGCAATGAACAAGCAGGACAACAAGAAATGCTATAAAGCCATGTTGTCAAAAATGGAATCTCTTGAGAAAAATGGCACTTGAGACTTGGTGCAGTTGCCTTAAGGGCAGAAAACACTTCCATGCAAATGGGTTTCCAAGATGAAGGTCACTTCTGGTTCATCACCAAAGTACAAAGCAAGATTGGTTGCAAAGGGGTACAAGCGGGAGCATGGAATTAACTTTGATGAGATTTTCTCTCTTGTAGTCAGGATGACTACATTGAGAACCATGTTGGGCTTGGTTGCAATTGAAGATACGGAGCTCATACAGATGGATGTAAAGACTGTATTTTTACATGTTAATCTGCATGAGGACATATATATGCAGTAGCCTGAAGGGTTTGTTGAACAAGGGAAAGAAAAAATGGTATGTAAACTCAAAAGGAGTTTATATGGACTGAAACAAGCACCAAGAGAATGGTATCATAAGTTTGATACATTCATGCAGTCCCAAGGCTTTCATAGAAGTCAAGTTGAACACTGCTTATACACCAAGAAGGCAGCAGATGGCAGCCTGATTATCTTGGTTTTGTATGTTGATGACATGCTGATTGGTGGCAAGGATACTCATGCCTTGGATTCACAGTTGATAGAAGCACATGTTGAACAAAGAGAACCAATGAGCGAGGCCATGCTTGCAACAAGAAGGTCAAGAGACAATGCCAAGGGTAGGCTTTGGACTTACAAATATCGTAGAAGACCACGAAAGAAGCCCAAGCCTTATAGATAAAGGTACCGATGGAGAGCTAGCACAACGCCATGATGGATATCCAAAGCTCTGGTTGGCCTAGTAGGGTCCATGATTCATAGGTCAAGATATTGAAATCAGCTCCTTCATCAATGAGAGCATCGAACAAAGGAGTTGTACATCTGCTTTGGGAAGCACAAGGCATCTGTTGTTGGCTTTACGGATGCAAACTATACTGGTCATGCAGATAGCAAAAAGTCCACTTCTGGGTATATGTTTACTTTCATAGGAGGAGTAATCTCTTGGATCTCCAGGTTACAAAAGTGTGTTGCATTGTCTACTACAGAGGCAGAGTATGTGACTACCACACTGAGGCATACAAGGAGGCTTTATGGCTTCCACGTCTGGTGGGAGAGCTTGGCATCATAGAGTTACCTATTCTCCATTATGATAGTGAGAGTGCTATCATGCTAGCACGGAATCCTGCCTTTCATGCAAAGACAAAGCACATACAGGTGAAGTACCACTTCATTAGAGATGTACTTGACAGCAAGAGCATTGAGCTTATCAAAGTGCATACAGATGATAATCCTGCAAACCTTCTCATGAAGGGTCTTTCAGAAGAGCGGTTTGCTCATTGCCGACAGATGATGGAAGTTGGATAGATATATGCATTACAGCTTTGTACATACTAGACTTAGCTGATTCTTTTCTCCTCTTAAGGCACATTGCCTTTAGGTGGAAGGTTGTTGGGAATAAAGGCCTCGTGCCTTTAAATGTGTTGGGGTGTGAACACACCATTAGCACTTGTATTTACACATATATATCTATCTAAAAACCTCAAGGTACACTCTTGTCATTGTATCTACAAATGTGCACACTCTCTGCTCTGCTCTCTCTCACTCTCTTTGTCTCTCCGCGCACAACGAACACCTGCTATCTCGATCTTCATGCCTAACCCATCACTACAAGAAACAAGAACTTTCAAAGGGAAGATAACTATCAAACACTTCCACACCACTTCAGTCTCTAGAACATCCTATGCCAGGAGACGAGCAGGAGTGGGCTTCACAACTTCCAACATTACTAGAGACACTTCTAACTATCACGGTATCTATGGACCCTAAGAGATTTCAAAGGTCGAGTTCGACTTGATTCTCGTAAATCAAGCCCAACAACAACATGAAGGTAACATTGATTATTCCCCTTTAGATTTGGTGCACAAAACTGTTGATTTTGTAGGAAGAATGGACCCTCCATTTAGAACCGGCCATCCTGTTGAAGAAACCAGCATGAAGTACAAACCTACACTTTCATCTCATCCTCCTAGTCCCATGTCAAGTACACGTGCTTTTACTTCTATATTAACACCATTTGTTTCTAATTCCATGCAAGATATTGATGTAATCAAGGAGGAGGAAATCTTCAAATTATTCATTCAAGCCTAAGTCTTGAAGAGGACCGATATTTCTATGTAACCTCAAGAAGACAAGCATAAAAGAAAAAATCACGTCATCCCCCTTTTTTTCAATTTTTCTTCGATTTTAATTTATCAAAGTCAAGCTTGAAATTGGTGTATCATCATTATCATTTCAAACATCATTGTCACCTTCATCTTTCCACTACAAGGGCTCTTGATGACTCGATCAAAGGCTAACGGACCGAGGCACACAACTAAAACCCAAAAATCAGACCTCCAACCCTCAATCTCAACGTAACCCCCAACAAGGGAGGCAAGGTAGTGGCAACTAACAAAATCAAGGGCAATGGCAATCTCAAACCCACACAATTACCAATCATCACAATCAACACAGTTCTCAACTCTGCAGGGCATTTCCAACTAGTCTATTGGACCATCAATGGGCTTCAATCCTCAAGCCCACCTCGTCTTTGTAGAGACATCCAAGGTTGAGAGCTTGGTCCATATTCATGAGTTGCCCCTTAACAAGACGACTGCAAAGGCCCACTATACCCAAAGGTTTGATTCACACTAACAATTGTGGGCCAATATCCATTACCACAATTAATGGCGCATTGTATTTCTTTTTTATCGTGGATGACTTTTCGAGATAAATGTGCTTGTACTTATCAAAGCATAAATCTGAAGCCTTCACATATTTATCCACATGGGTGCGTTAAGTGCAAAATTAGAGGTGTGTCCATATAGATACTAAGAGGAGTGACAATGGTGGTGAGTTCATCTCCCACAAGTTCTCCAAGTTCCTACATGAGCACGGCATTTTCCACAACCCAGCTCTACCAACTCCCCTCTTAAAATGGAGTCGTAGAGCATAAGAACTATCCATTATAAGAATCGGATGGTTATGAACATGGCACACTCTATGCCATTCACACCAGAGTTCCCTGAGTATCTATGGACTAAGGCTATTAACACTTCTATTTACATCCTCAATTAGTGTCCAACTTCGACTGTCCCTTAGATGACCCCATTTGAGGCATTCTTTGGCACTTGGGCTCTCATCCCATTTTAGAGTCTTTGGGTGTCGTGCTTATATGCACACTCCAGACGACAATATATGAAAGCTCATGCCCCGAGCTGATCTATTAATCTTTGTAGGCTACTCCTTCGAGGCAAAACATACCACTTGTTTGATCTCAATACAAACAAAGTCATTATCCAAAGAGATGACGTTTTTTATGAGAGGGATATGATGCAACCCATTGTACTAGCCTTTAAGCCAATTCCTTAGCCGACATTGCCAAAGATCGTGCCATCTAAGCTAAGTCTACTCCTCACTCTTGACCCACCAAGAGAGACTTTAGCTCCCAAGCCCCTCCCAAAGACCCCTTACCTCACTAGTATCACCAAACCATACGGCATTCAAGGATCTTTCTGTTGGCTTCTATCTCAAAGGAACCTAGAAGATCTGCCCAACTTCCTTGACTACATCATTTGTGTCTATATTTACAACAGACCATATAGCGTACTCTAATCTGAAGAGTTGGCAAGAGACTCTAAAGCATCCCTAGTGGTGAGAGCCCATGAAAAGATCTTTAAAGTGTTGGCCTAAATAGAAGCTAGACCTTGGTTGATCGTCCAAGCCATGAGAAGGCCATTGGGACAAAGAGGATCTTTTGAACTAAAATGAAAGCTAATGGAACCTCGAATAAATACAAGGCTCGCCTTGTGGTGCAAGGTAGCATGGTGTTGATTATGAAGAGACCTTTGTTATCACAAGGACGTATATTTTGTAATGCTTAGCTTTGGCATTATTATTTACTAAGTTATACACATATGAGGTGCGCATGTTAAGTGTAAGTCAATTAAGTCATAGTGACAGTCTAAGTACCATAAGTATGCAATGGGTGACATTGACAAAGGTTGTGTTAAGTTATATTGAGCAAGTACTTATGAGTGCCAAAGTCTTAGTTTGGGTGGCCTAAAGCATTAAATGGACCTTTCATATGTCCTATGGTGACATTAGGACTAGGCACTAATTCATAAATTAATGATGTTCTAAGGCCAATTAATGTTGGGAAAAACTTAAAGTTCCAAAGGGGTTAGCACATTAAATATGGATGGGCACCAACCAATTAATGGGTAGAGTTAAATGGATAGTTAATTATTTTTAAAGAAATTAAATTGAGAAATTAATTAGTTAATGCTGAAAATTAATTAATGTTTGGGCTCGCTAAGGGTAGTGGCAGCCAATCAAGAGGTGGAGAGGGGTGGAGGGCTGCTAGAGAGGAAGAGATCAGCACAACTAGGCAACAGCATTATCGAGCTATTGGATTAGCTTTGAGACAAGCAACAATAGATTGCATAGCACAAAGGCACAAGGGCAGCACATTTTCTACTCCACCCCAATGAGAGGCTGCAATAGAAGAGCAAGGCTCGCCAATGGCAATGCAGTTTTACCCCCTTTCGAAGTTGTTGGTGCCATCATAAATCACCATCAGAGTTGTTGTTCAAAAGATTCTCTCTCCAACTAATTTTCTCTCTCCTTCTCTAATATTCTCTCAAGAATTCTTAGTATATTCCAACCCCTAGTGAAGAGCAACAATGATTTTTGCTACCGAAATCCTAATTTACAAAAATAATTAGGGTTTCTCAACCACCTTGAGATCCATGCCTAATGATTGAAGACCCCGTACCGATATAACAAATGTAAATTGAGAATTTACAATTAATCTAGCAGGTGAGCCCATTTCCATTTGATCTACCCCACATGCAAGAACCCAAGGATCAATTTATGCCCAATCTCTAGTAAAACAAAGGGAGAAATTGATTATCATTGTTGCTGGTCACTCATGATAACCATTTATATTGAAGTTTGAAGGAGATCACTCCATAGAAGATAAAGAAATACCACAAGGGGTGTCAATTGTTGCGGCCCATCAAGTGTCAGGTATCCAAGATTGATTGGTAAAGTCTAAATTTCAGATTTGTGAATTTGATTGATTGCTTTAATTTATGAAAAATCAGGTCATCTACCACCCTATCCCAAAAGAAAGGCTAGTTTCACGATTCCATCGCAAATATACATCAACTCCCTTGAGTAGGTGGGCCTGAGGCACTTGTGTGCAAGCTGGAGAATTTGCATTTTTGCTGAAATTATGATAAGCTGAGTACAAAACAGCAAGCATGTCATCATATGTAGTCATTTGGGTTCAAGTCATGATGATGCCTCACAATCTAGAGGTTCACAAAGCATTGGGGGAAATGCAATGCCTAATCTTGGAACAGATATACAACATGGGCAAAGCACAATTGAGGACAGCAGCAAAATGTCTTTGCACAACTTGCAAAGGACCCTTGGTTTGTGGAATTTTTACATGCTCCAAATAAGGACAGCAAGAGCAAGAACATATCAATCACTAGACCGTTGGGACAACAAGTTCCCAAGGAATAGCCGCCACAATCTCAAGATGCACCAAATGTTGGTAATGACCAAAAGTAAATGATACTAGTGGGTATCGCAAATGCAAGGCCATCTTGGTAGTATCAATCCAATGAGTTTTGGACAGCAAGGCATGCATGCTAATGTGGGGTACTTGGGATACTGTGGAGATGGATCTATTTTCCATGGAACGGCTGGTCAAGGGCCGTTTATGGGGACGTATGGCCCGAATTCTTATGGTATGTAGCAAGCAATGCATGGAATGCAAGGCCCAATGTATCCAATATGGCAAGTGGAATATAAAATCCCACGTATAGTTAATAATGCATTTGCAAAACCTATGTGTGTGGGGCTCATAGAATGAATGTTGGTCATATGGATGCTTCATAGAGTGCTAGTCATGAGGAAAATGCAGCCAATGTACCATTTTTGGTAGCAATGTGACAGTTCCAAGGATATGTGTGGTCCAGAGGGACAAAGGTCGAGAACCTAGTGAAAGTTTCAAGGCAAAAGAAGTTAGAGGCAAAGTCTTCATATACTACTTGGTGAAATTTCAGGATTGTTTCACCTATGGAAGGATGCAAATGGATGGGGAAGGGGTGACCCCAGCAAGTCATCATTAGTGCTGCACTTGACCCTAATGAGTTTCGGTTGGCGCTCAAGCTTATAGTAGATCAAGCTCTCTCATGTTCAGCACACCATATAAGGTCCAAAGTATTACCTAATGACAGAGGCAGCAAGTTTTCTTCTCTGCCTTAGTGAGAGCCGGCAATAGAAGGGAAGGGCTCACCACTTGCACTGCAGTTTTACCCCCCCCCCCCTTTTGAAGCTATTGCTGCCGTCAGAGCTACTAATCAAAAGATTCTCTCTCTAGCTGATTTTTTTTTCTCATTCTCTAATGTTCCCTTAGCAATTCTTAGTATATTCCAGCCACTAGTAAAGAGCAACAGTAATTTTTTCTATTGAAACCCTAATTTACAGCAGCAATTAGGTTTCTCAGCCATCTTGAGATCCGTGCCCAATAATTAAAGGCCCCATACTCAAAGTAGAAGCTATGAATTGAGAACTTAATAGTAGTTTGAGAGATGAGCCCATTTCCAAAAGCCCAAGGATCAATTTGAGCTCAATCTCCAATCAAATCAAGTGGCAAATTGATTATTGTTGATACTGGTCATTTATGACAACCATTTATATTGAAGTTTCAAGGAGATCGGTCCATATCTCACAGTTCCTGTCATGAGGACATGTATTTTTGAAACCTCACTTAACAGGTGGATTAATTTTTAATCACATGATTAAGTAAATGATACACATGTGAGGTGCAACTCGGGTTAAGACCCGAAGAAATCACGAGATGTCAAAGGCAAAAGTTGCTATAAGTTATGCCGCATGGGTACTTGGTAGTATCTGGTGCCAATTGTTAGCCTAGGTCATCCATTTGGCCATAAGTGTCAGTTGGTGACATTAGAGAAGTGGCGTTTAATGGTACCTAATACCCATCTGATGGTCAAAGATGACGCAAAGACACTCGAGAATGGAAGTTACCTAGCCAATTTAATTATTGGCTAGTCAGATTTTTTTTAGGGCATCGAAATAATTATTAGATTAATTTTCAATATTTTAAGACTGAAAATTAATATTTAATTACAAAAAATGTTGAAAAAACCATTTGGGAAGGTTGCCACTTGTGAAAAATGCCCATGTAAGACTGAAAAACGTCTTTAGAGGCTAGAGAGAGGAATTTCTATAAATTCAACCTATAAGAGAGAGGAAGGAGGAGCTGCTGGTCTAATTTGCAGCCATTGGAGGACCTTCTGAGGCAGCAGGGGGCAAAAAAGGACCAATCAACAGCAGAAGACAGCATCTACAAGCTGTTGAGGCAAGGCAGCAGCAGTAAATGACTCATTTTCTTCAGTTATTTGCATCTACATGCTATTATGGTAGGGCAGCAGCTACATTTGACTGATTTTCAATCATTTTTTACGACAAAACTCTGAATTTTCTCTCTCAACAGCTTTCCCTCTCATCTCCCAACCATTTCATAGCCTTGCTTTGAAGATCTTAGCATTTGGACCCTTAGAGGCTAAGAAATTGCAAAATTCTCTGCTGTAAACCCTAATTTACAGCAGAAATTAGGGTTTAGCAACAGCCTTGGGAAGCGTGCCAAAAATTGAAAGCTCCAACACTTGGATTCAACAAGGCTGAAGGTGAATTTCAACTGAATTCAGGTGGAGGACTAGCCAACCATTGAATTTGGGGCATTTCCATCGTCTATGAAGTGGGTGAAGGCCAATTGAGTACCCAAATCAAGGGGCAAAATAGATTGAAGACTTGCTGGTCACTTTGGACAGCAAGGGGCGTTTAAATACCAAAAGGGATTGGGAGAATCCCATTGTAAGTCAACTTTTTCTTCAATAAAGCTAAAGAAATACCGATAGGCCAAATTTAGGGCCAATCGGGTGTGCATTGTCCAAGATCAGTAGGTAAATTTGTATTTTCAAATTTGCATTTATTGTTTGCTGCTGTAATTAAGTTGTAATCAAGGATTTACCACCCTACTTGAGGACGAAGGCTAGTTGCAGTTTCTCAACTTAGTAACAGAAGATTAAAAAATACTACAACTTGGAAGGGGCACCAATTGTTGGGGCCAATTGGATATCAATTGACCAAGATAGATTAGTAAAGTTTAAATTTCAGATTTTTTATTGCTTACTGTAATTTGTGTAAAATCAGATCATCTACCACCCACCCCAAAACATTATGGTATGTGCTCTTCATTACAATAATGCAGATTCATGATAGACTGTGCAACCATCTTTAACACATAAGGTCAGTTCATATCACATTTATTTGTGAAATGAGAAGGTTGCATAATCCTATTCTTATACATGTGAACTATGTATCATCGTCCATTTGCTATTGAATAAGAGTCCATTTGCTATTGAATAAGAGAGACAACCTGTGTGCATGTGTGCCACATGAACCTCCTCGTGGATGCTGCCCCTTTAGTTGCCATGAATTGGACTGAAACTATCCAACCTTGCCACTCCCACAAATAAAGGCTATATGAGCCTTCCTCATGTCGGAGCTGGTTGGACAGTCTATCATGAATTAGAACTACTGTAACAAAGAACATGTTTAACCATGGATGGGGCAAAAGTGCTTATTTTCCATCATGCTCGTCATTCTAGGATATGATATTTTATTCTTTGTGGTTTCTCAATACTTGCTATCGAGCAGATCCTGACTATTGTAAAACTTCAGACAAGAAATCACATACCCTTCCTATACTCTTACATAAAGCAAGCTTTATATTACCTATTACATCTAATTCTTACTACTAAGGGGAAGGTCTGGTAAGGTCTTGTAATGTTTAACTATGGTACTTCATTTGAGGGTTTCCACCCTGATCCAAATGCACCATCAATCAGAGGAAAACCTCCCCTCTCAATCAACTAGGAGCATGAGATTAAATGGCTTCGCAAAAGCTGCCTCACATGTTTGATTGGACAAAAGTTGTGCACCAATCATCTACTTTAGAACATAGACAAGGAGAATGCTTCGCACAAGCATTATCACCATTATTTTATGTTTCTTACATACCCATCGAGTAAATGATGCTCGTTTCATGTGGAAATGAATCAGCTGTGAAAAGTTAAACAGGAATGTCTAGTGTGAATATATAGAAAGGTCGATGTTATCCAAAAGCTTTACATCTATTGACAAAACAAAAGGTTGCACTTTATCAACTAAGAGTGATAGTATGCATCACACATTAAATACCTGTCCACGATACATCTCTTCTTGCAGATTAAGCTCTTCAAACCTATCATGAACCCAAGGCTTTTCATCTTTGGCCTCCCACAGTCTTCTTCCTCCAGCAATACGCCGACTAGCCAACACCAATAAGAAAGAAAATTAGAAATCAATACTCATTGAGCTCAACTTGATTAAGAGCCAACACAAAGTATCAATAAATACCACCCTATGGAAATGCCATGTCTTTGGATCATTTCCTCATAAAGATCTTAATCAACCTATTACCATTGTTTTGGATAACATGTTTCTACTTTAAAGACCCTCTTGTCCTTGTAGATCTCTATAATGTATCTGCCCTTCAAATGACAATGGCAATGTGTGCTAAGACTTAATTCCCTTTGGCTGATAACAACAAATTCTGGCAGAAGCCATGGTAACATACTGCTCAACCCTGTAGACACAAAGGTTAACTATATTTGACTTCACAAGATACATACATGCCACTCTAAATTAGTTGGCACATGCAGTCATTCTATGCATCCAAACTCAAATTTGATAAATTTTGAAGAATAGAGTAAGAAATAAAGAGTTTTCACACATACTGAAATTTGTTTCGACTGCCTTCTTAGTGAAAATTAGGTTAGCCTAGGCCCTAGACTTTCTTGCTCTAACTCTATGCATCTTAATTACTAGTGTAACAATCTAGTCAGTACATGTGCACCTTGAACTGGCTTACAAGACATTATCGACTCCCAACAATTGCACTTCACAGACTACAGCGTCATCAGAGTCACTAGATTGAGTTCAAACTAGACCAGTTCTATACGAGAGTGCACCATACATCACAATCAACCATGTTGACCTGTTCAATCACAAATAGACTTTCCTGATCAAGAGCATTGACCATGGGCTGCCTCTTTTTCAGCAGATTTATAATGTGCATGGTCCCAATGTTTTAACATATAGTGAACTGTGTACTGTTTTCACTTCATTTATTGCCCCATGTACTTCCTTTGATGTAGCCGACACCACCCTGTATTCCTACACAGTCAGTCACACCATTTAGAGAGCAGTCATGCCATCATAGAATAACCGCCACACCACTGTGGAGTGTCATGGATGGTGGTGGCAGCCTAATGTGCCAAGTTACAAAACCTTGAAGGAGACATCCAGCAACGTACTAGTAGGTAAATTAGTTCAGGTGCAATCCTAGCATTCAAGATTGACCTTATGCTCTTCAATTGCAAGTTGTACTTGCAATCTCAAACTTTCATTCACTTGATCAGCAGGTAAATTAGTTCAGCATGCAATCCCAGCATTCAAGCGTGACTTCATCTTCTCCAATAGTGAGTTGTAATTGCAATCTCAAACTTTCATTCATTAACATCAAGTGTGGTATGTGCTTATGTCATCTCCTAGTTGTGAATACTAAATCCCACCATTTCTCCATGAAACTGCACAACGCAAGGAGGAACACAAAGACAAAGAGAGAGCAACTCTGCAAGAAAAGTAAAAAAGAAAACTGCACTGAACATGGGAAGAATGCTGAATACAAGAAGAAGACTGATCAGTCCCTGCATGCAGCCCACAGCATCAGTGAGGGCACCAGATTAGGCTGATGATCAAGGCAGCACTTGAGATAGGGGAGAATGCCGAAGTCGAAGTGTGCATCTGCCAAGTAGAAGACAAGAAGATGAAGGTGACCAGCCAACTGAGGACTATAAATAGCTTGAATCTCTAAATGCTATCCGACCTACACCTAGGGGCCCAAAATATGGGCCGAGTGCATTTAATGCAGTCTGACTGCATTAAATAGAGTCACAATATGCGGACATGGCACTTCACAGCAGAAAAAAATCTTGACAAGGATGGACAATGTCTAGCAGGTGAAGGCAGACTTGAAAATGTAGAAACTGCCCAAGAAATGCACACAACCCGACCAACAAATGCACAGGAAGGCAATGAAATGGCTGCTCTAGAGTGAGCTACCTCCTCCGTCAAAACAAGTGACAAACATACAACAACCCGACTAAAGGAGAATGCACAGAAAGGCAACGAAATAGCTGTTCTAGAGTGAGCTACCTCCTCCATCAAAACAAGTGGCATACATGTCACAGCTCCTAAAAGAAATGGCTGCTCTAGAGTGAGCTACCTCCTCCGTCAAAACAAGTGGCATACATGTCACAACTCCTAAAATCCTAGTCTGACTCAGACTTACACTCACACGCAGGAGATGACAAAGCATAACAATCATGACTACCAACACGCCCTCTCAGATCCTAGATGTGGCGGAAGGCCAAAGAAGAAACGGATCCTAGGGTGGTGAGAGGAATGCCAATGTCAATTAAGTCCATGGATGTAGACTGCCAATGAAGAAGCTCCTAACAATCCTAGGAGGCCCCTTTTGAAACACTAGGAGCCAAGAAATCCATGGCCACATCACCGAGATCATCCCCCGCTGAAATGGACGGGGGGTACAAGGGAACCAAAAGAGAAGAGGGTTAGGGATGGGAAAACACCTATGGAATAGATGGTGTACAAGCAAGAATAGGTGTAGCAAGAGACAACTACCTCAAAGGACCCTACATAAGAGAAGGGGAATGGAGCCTGTAGGGTCGGCTCTCCTGCCAACCTATCGCTAAAACAGCTCCTAATCTAGTCATGCCATAAACAAAGAGGAGTGGAAAGCCCATGTCTAGAACATGTAGAGCTTCTGAAAGGGAGCGTGAGGTACGGTCAAGCAATAACGGCAAAGTGCCAACATCACTAATAGGCACCGAACAAACTATGAAGATATGCTAGGCTTTGCACTGAGGAAACACAACATGTACGACCCACACTGAAACACTAAGACTCAAACAAAGACACAAGTAAAACTCAAACCCCAAACGCAAAACGCAAATACAAAACTCAAAATTCAAACACATAAACAAACATGGAGAGAATAAACTGTGAAGTGAATGAATGATGTAAATGAATGTAAGAGTGTGCAGAATGCCCAAGAGCAGAGCAATGAAGTGACGGAGAGTAACATCCAACGGAGAGAAATCCCAAGTGCTGTGACCATCAATCAAAGTGACGGAGTGAGAGAAACACCAAATGCTAATCACCAAAGTGTGAGGAGACTGAGGCAACTGCAGAGGATGATGCCTAACGATGTGGGCGAAGCAGCAAAACACCATATTAGAATGCTGCAGTAAAACACAGCAATTAAACACAACAGCAAAACGCAACAATAGGATGTCATAGTAAAACGCAACAATAAAATGTAACAATAGGATGCCACAGTAGAGGAGCTAACAAGGTGATGGCAGCAATTGCAAAGGCTAGACCACCATGTGGTGGAAGACTAATGGCTAAGATCTACACGCAAGCGTGAGAAACCTGTACAAAAGAGAGAAGGCTGAATGGTGGGCAACCTGTCTATTTATAGATGTTGAAGGATGCCCCAAAAATTAGGGTTTTGGGGGACCACTAAAGCTCTCTCAAATTGCGCACCAAACTTGTGTTTTTCATTAATTAAGCATGTCTTGGGGCTGTTTAAAAATGCTAATCAGCTCTAAAGTGTGTTTTAGCTCAAGGCCCCTTCTCAGGCCCAAAATTGAGCCTGAAAGGTAATGTCCGCAATGTTTACCCCAAGGTATCCCACACCAAGGCAGCCAGGGCATTGGACAAAGGGTGCATGTGGACAGCCTAGTGGCTTACCAAGACTACAAAGGCGATGGTTATCTTACCAACAGAGTCCAAGTAGTCACCCCAAAGAGGACAGAGCATCAAACAAAGGGTGCTCATAGCCTCATTAGCTACCCAATGGCCTACCAAACCCTACAAGGGCAGATGGAACCACATTGAACTTCCTTCTTCTTTTTTTTGTGGTGGTAGTGAAAAGTCAATTTTAGGAGTGGCAGTTGATTAAGTAACATTGACCCAAAACACAAGAGTAGGGATGGTACCCAACACATCACAAAACAATATAAGCTTACCCAACCACTCAAGAATGTTGATGCTAAGGGAAATGGTGATGAAGTATCATGGAAAGAAAGATGGTGGTATAATCCATCGATGGAAATAGCTTAGGATCCATTGAGTGGTGCTTTACACAATGGGATGCATAGTATGCAAGAATGCTCATGCAACAGGTGCCACTTGAACAATGTCCCTCATGGAAAATTTGTTCACTTGCCCAAGCGCCCTAGTACAAAGATGGTGAAATCATGCAATATATAGGGGATGGTACAACAGAGGGGAAAGGCCGATGTCGAAGGCAAGTACTAAAACCTATAGAATACCAAGAAGGATAGGAACTCCCTCTCAACCTACATGTCAATGCCGAAGAATAAAGAGGAGTCCGAAGATGTCAGTCTTCATGTGGTACTAAGAACGATGTGGATGAGGATGATGAACTGTCTGCGTGCCACATATCTCGTAGCCGCTAGGGTAGATGGAGCAGATGATGCAACAACGACGTAATCCCACTGGACTGGCCAGTCAAAGAGAAGGCAATAGCAACAGTCTAGATTAGTTTTCTAGGAGAAAGACCTTGGGCCTTGGTATGACACTCCTCGTCCACATGGCCTGACCTCTGACAATGTATGCAAAACCTATTTTCTTAGGAATTTGTCGCCCAAGGGATTGAATTTCTTTGGTTCCATCAGACGAAGTGATGTCAACTTTGTTTTGGCTTGCCTTCGCATCTTGCAAGTTCTTGTCACTGTTGGTTTTCCCTCCCGAAGAAGAGGCAACCAACCCTCGCCCCACTGAATAGATATGGATGAAGGACTTCTTGTGGACTTGATCGTGCAACCTCATGTGATGCAAGAACTAGCACTCAAACTCATAGAAGGTTGGCAATCTAGGTAGTGAGATAATATGTTGGATAAAATGGAAGTATTTATCGGGCAACTTGCTCAAGAAAAATGTGATCTGAACATCATTTGACTTCGAGAAGCCAGTAGCGGCAAACTTGGCAAGTAACCACCGATATTCAACCAACTTGACTTTCAAATCATCCCCTTCCTTAATGAAAACTTCTAAAGCTCAAATTCAAGATTAATACATCGAGTGCAATCTCGAGCTACATAGCGGTCAATGAGATGACTCCAACACTCGAATGCGAGGGGAAAATGTTGTAACTAAGAGTGGAATTCAGGAAGCAATCCTTACATCAACTCAACATTGGTTGTGGCACCATGGGCTCTCCATTGATGAATGTGATTAGGGTGAGCTAATCAAGGGTCTTGCATAGGCTTGGTACAAACGACAAGGTCCCAAAGTCCCTAAGATTCAAGCACTTGTTGCATGAAGTTTAACCAAGTAGTGAAATTTGACCCGTTAAAACAAGTCTTATCCATAAAGGCATTTTTAGCCATTGCACCAAGAGTGGTAGTGCTAGGAGATGAAGAAGGTGTGTAATGGAAGTAGGGTGAATGGGGGGGATAGGATAGGGGAGTAGAGTACACTTGGGAAGAAATCCCAAAGTGCCCACCATGCATACGAGAAGTATGCACAGTGGTTCCAAAGATGGGCATCAACGGACGAGGTATGGACATGGTAACTGCCTCTGGAGAGAGAGCAACTCTGCAAGAAAAGACGAAAAGTGATTTGCACTAAACATGGAAAGAATGTTGAATACAAAAAGAGGATTGATCAGTCCTTGCACACAGCCCACAACATCAATGAGGATGCCAGATTAGGCTAATGATCAAGGTAGCACTAGAGACAGACGAAAATGTTGAAGTCAAAGTGTGCATCTGCCAAGTGCAAGACAAGAAGATGAAGATGACAAGCCAACTGGGGGCTATAAATAGCCTAAATCCCTAAATGCTCGCCAACCTATACTTGGGGACCCAAAATATGGGCCAACTACATTTAATGCAGTCCAACTACATTACAAGGATAGACAATGTCCGACAAGTGAAGGCAACCTAGAAAATACAAAAATTGCTTAGAAAAAACACACAGAAACCCAACTAAAGGAGGAAATGCACAAAAAGGCAATGAAATGGCTACTCTAGAGTGAGCTATCCCTCCATCGAAACAAGGGACTAACATGTCAGAGCTCCTAAAGTCCTTGTTTGACTCAAACTAAGGCTCACAAGCAAGAGATGACAAAGCATGGCAATCATGATTGCTAACATTCTTGACATGGTATCAAAGCATATTGTTCCATCTTTCAGGACTAGCAGCCAAAAATAGCAATCGGCCATAAAACAGGGGCCAATCAACTAGCACCCAAAAATCAATTACAAACCACAACTAGTAAATAATGTGCCCAACCCACAAAACATGCACAGACTCACACATGAACTAACTAATAGGCTAACAATAGCCACCCAAGAGTAGCCAAATTTGGTTGCAAGTCACACACACCTACGTTTTCATGTTGCCAAGCTAGACAGCCAATGATTTTTCAGAAGGAGCAGACTTGATCACTTAAATTTTCTGAGTAAGTTTGCTAGTATTGGAGTTATATAATTTTCTACCTAGGAGCACCATAGGTCTATTTTTTATCCTAATGAGGCACCTCGACAACCTAGACATCTAATGTTTTCCCTCTACAACCTATCCACAATCACACAATACCATTACTTGCATGATGGCTATGGTTATTTTTTCTCTTGTTGTACCTAACCTGACTCCTAGGTTGTCTATCTTGGAATCATCATTTCCCCAATACAACTAAAAGCCACTCCTACCCTTCATCACAAAGCCAAATGATCAACCTTATCTCTCCCAGCATCTCATAACTTTCCCCATATACCTAGAAGCCACTCCTACCCTTCATCACAAAGCGGGATAATCAGCCTTGTCTCTCCCAGCATTTATTCTCAAACTTTGACTTTGGAAATTGATACATGGGAGGCTAGATGTCATAAACTAGTTCGTGATTTCCAACTAGAGCAACCATACAAGTTGATCAGCCCATGTACAATTGATTGGGGACTCTGGAGTCCAACCTAGTATCTTGCAACACATTCAAAGGGTGGCCACCTTTTGTAGTGCTAGCATAGGTAGCATGCGTTGGATACTTGCTTCAACTATCGACTCGATTAGAAAGTATAAGAGGACAATGAGATAGCTAGTTAGTTGCACAACTATTTTACAACCAGATTTACTAAACCTAGTAAATCTTTGTGGGACACACCCATCCTTCTCACTAAAATGGAGAATGGCACTATGTCACAAGGACATGAATTTTAAACTTAATACTCTTTGGATGTTTAAGGTGTAATATACTTAAGTTGTGCGTATGTGAGTTGCACATGTGAGATTAAGTTAAATGTGTCACAGTGACAAACAACCCTAGGTTTGGCAATGTGGGGACATTGGCAGTCGTTGTTGTGGACAAGTACTAGTAGGGTACCTAGGACAAATCTTGGTCATGGACATTGAATTTCTCCTTGCAAATGACTTTCGGTATCATGGGGGTTAGAGTTTAAATGATTTATTGTCCTAGACTAAGTTTTGTTGAAAGTTTCAACACTTTCAAGTTCGAAGAGGTTAGGATTTAAAATTGAAGCTAGGCACTATTTGAATATTATTAAAAATGAGAGTAGGGCCAAACGGCTAGGCACCTCGTTTTTACATGTGGGGGCCCCAATGAAAATGGAAATTTACCAAATGTCAACATATCTCAAAATACTCAACACTATTTTGCTGAATTCAAATCTAATCCTACTGTACTCAAGGTTTATCAACTATCTCGAGAAGTGTGCCATTGAATCTCAATCATTGTCAATTTTGCTCAGCTGTTTGAAGGTGGACATGAATGTTTATACTATCAAATCCCTAATTTACCACAGAAATTACAGTTACTCGGCCACCTCAAAGAGTGTACCAATTAAACAAAAGCCCAAAGATCAAAGCCGCTACTTGAAATGAAGTATTTACAGCAGATCTAGTGAAGATTGAACCTACACATGGGACTTGACCCACATGCAAGAGCACTAGATTCAATTTGTGCCGAAATTGTGTAAGAATCAAGGGGCAAAATGGATCTTGATGCAGCTAGTCATCAGTGAAAGCCAAGTTTATTGGAATTTGTGGAGAGATCAATCTATATCTCATTGTACTATGAATTCAAGCAATAGAAGTTAAAGAAATGCTACAAGATCCCAATTTTGGAGCCAATTGGATGTCAATTGTCCAAGATTAATGTGGTAATATATTTATTTTAAATTTTTCAATTATTTGCTTGCTGTAATTTGTGTTAAATCAGGTTATCTACCACTTTTTAGAGAAGGAAAGCTGGTTTCAATTAGCATGTTTTAGCATTAAATTACAAAGGTCTCAATAAGGTGGCCATCAACAATGAGTATCCATCACCTCGAATGGAAGACCTTATTCATCAACTCTATTGCATGAGGTATTTCACCAAGATAACCCTTAGGTCTAGGTACCATCAGATAGGGATAGATCCTAGGGATGTCCCAAAATTATGTTTCTTTATGTGGCAACGGTACTATCAATTGCTGGTCCTACCTTTTGGGTTGACAAATGCTTCCACAACTATCCAGTAGATAATTAAAAAAATCAATTTTGTCCATATCTTAGAAAGTGGATAGTTGTTTCCTCAATGACATGCTCATTTATCGTAAGTCATTGGAGGAACATACAAATCATTTTGTATGTTTTACGTCTCTTAAGGCAAAAGTGTTTATTTGTGGAACCGTCTGAGTGCAAGTTTTTTCGCACAAGCTTTTTTACCTCGGAGACATAATCTTAGTTGATAGCATTAGTATTGACCCAAAAAGATACGAGCAAATTAACCTATTCTAGGGATCACCATTAGGAAAGTGAAATCTTTCCTAGGTTTCACTAGTTTGCCATGAAAGCTCATCAAGGACTATCGTAAGATCCTTGACTTGTTTGTTCAAGGGTGTTTGAAGAAAGAAAAAGCACATAAATTCATCTGTTATTTGGACTAGAGAGCTCATTAAATGTTTCCAATGAAACGACTAAATACCTATTGCATCAATGTTGTAAATTATAAACCTTATGAAGTGCATACAAATGCTAGCGATTAAGCTACAGGTGCCACTCCATGTCAAGACAGTTGACCTACTCTATTTGACAACGTAAGCTCACCGATGCCCAAACATGTAACACCACTCCAGAGAAAGAATTGTTGGCTATCATCTATATGCTTAAGATTTCACATCATTAATTGTACAATATCTAGTACTTGGATTAACCACAATTCGCTGAAATTCCTTTACAGATCAGCCCAATCTCCGTGGCTGAAAGGTGAGATAAGCAAAGCTTATGCAACAATTTGCCTTTGAGATTCATTTGTGTAAGGGCGCAACCAACAAGGTTACTGTTGACCTTATTTGAATTCCAAAAGTCAAGGCCTAGCATTTTTCTAAGATTTTGATTGATGTCTCTCTCTCTAAGAGCGTTGCCAAGCTAATTCTCACTTTATTAGGATCTAACAATTAGTCTAAGATGAGCCTAGTAGCTTGGGCATCTTTAGTAGCCTAGATGTCCGAAAACTAGCTACTAAGAGAGAGATGGTGAAAATGCATTGCATGGACTATTAAAAATGAATTACTATTTAAAAAAGGCAAAGTATGTGTGCCTAACAATAAGAATATCCAATAAAAAAATGTATACATGTCATGATGCACTGGGCATAGAACACCCTGACACACACGAAGCTTTGGCCTTTGTTAGCTAGTACTTTTATTGGCCACATATAAAGACTTAGGTCAACTCTTGTGTGTGAGTGCCCACAGTATCAACTTAAATAAAGTTGCACCGCACAAACATGCAAAGAGTTACATCCTTTCAAATCATTGATAAGAAGCTAAGATTTGAAGATTGTTCTATATACTAGTGTTTAGTTGGAACCAAAGTGCTTGAGTCATGACTAAGGGCACGTCAATGGATGCACACATTAGTCACATCAAAGATTTGAAGGAACTACTTGTTTACCTTAAGCTTATTCCTAGTGCATCACTTGTGTCTAGATTATTGGGTGGACTACAAAAGTCATTTAAGCACTTCACTACTAGCATGAATCAACAAACGTATGCTATAGCTTTACATAGCCGAACATCTATTGGGTACTTCTAAAACATAGACTAGTCTGACATCTATTGGGTACTTTTGAAACATATACTCCCCTATTAACCAGATGTTTGTGGCAATTGATAATTTGCTTCTTTCATAGTGGATGAAGCAAACTCGTTACAACAAAAAAAAACTTGTGGTTAGTGTGGATGATTGAAGAGGGGTAATTTACCCAATATAATTTCTTTTGAAGCTTTTATTGTAGATGAGTGCATGGTGGTGGTGTAATCTAACTCGAAAAAGGTAGATATTTTAGCCATTGTCCTATATTCCATAACGTACACCATGAGGTTGCGAAAGGAAGTGATGAAAGGTTCGAAGAGATAACCTAACAATGTTGAATGAAGAACCAACCAGGTAATTGCAACCACTATACCTGTCATCAACCAGGTGCTGCTATTCGTGTACCTAGCTACTAGCTAATTGCAATCACTATACATGTAATCAACCAAGTGCTGCTATTCATGTACCGTATATAGAGAACACAAAGTGTGTCATGATTTTAGATTGGAGCTTGGGAGGAAGAAAGATTTTATGAAAAAGTAGCCACAGTCCAATAGGTGGTCCCTATTTCTGGCTGATTATGGTATTCTTTCTCAAACCAGACTCCAAGACCAGAGCAGATCAGTCATGGAGATCCAATCTGTGGAGTGTCAAGTCTTTTCTGAGTCCTGCATGGAGCCCAAACTTTGGCAAGAGCCTGACTAACCCACTTTTACTGCTGCTAGCTGCCAGCTCCATACCTTTGTTATGTTTTTCCCAATAACTGCTTACTTCTAGTATTGCCTTCAAGTAAATTATGCAAATATGGTAATAGTTAGTTTTTGCTGTAGCTGAGCCGTGGTCAAAGAGCACATTTAATTAAGGGCCTTGTCCACTTCTAAGAATTCTTGTAGATTCCAACGAGAGGTTCAAGTCTGGCACCAACATTGCCTTTTCCTCACTGCACATGTGTTACAAAGAAAAGAAAAGTGCTAACTGTACGCAGAAAATGAAATAAGACATGTTTGAAATATTTAGGATACACAGCTATGGCTGTTGCAACTTACATTGTGCTAGAGCATTGCACATGGTAGGAAAACAGGCACAGTAGAAAAACGCACCTTGGACGAGCTTCATTATTATAGCGAAACCGGTCATCATGCATGTAGAAGGCACCAGCTGTGGGGACAACAAACGGCTCTGCATCCTTCTTTTCATCAGAAGCGCCATCGTTGTTGCCTGTATTAGAATTTGTTTTTCCCTGAGTACCATCCAGATCTCCTGTATCATGAAACGAAGCACCCTGATCATCCTCGTATTCATGAATCTCTCTCCTTCTATTGTCAGCATGCTCAGACTCCTCACCATCATCGTCATCGACTTCTTGTTCTTCTTCTTCTTCTTCTTCACCACTATCATCATCGTCTTCCTCCTCGGCAGGAGGTGCTCCTTCTTCTTCAGCATCCTCATCAGAGAAAGAAGGCCTTCGCTCTGAAGCATTCATAAGGTCGTGGTCATCTTCCCCTTCATCACTAGCTTCCTGTCTGCGTAGAGCCAAGGCAGTTGTTCCTTCACTATCACTTTCAAAATCTCCTTCTTCATCAGCAATGGGCCCCGTAGGAGCATCAGATAATCCAATTCTGTGGCCCTGCTCCTCCGAATCCATTTCCTGCTCGGAAACCTTCGTGAGTCAGCTCTCTCTCTCTCTCTCTCTCTCTCTCTCTCTCTCTCTCTCTCTCTCTCTCTCTCTCTCTCTCTCTCTCTCTCTCTCTCTCTCTGCCGCGTGCGTGCGTGCGTGTATGTGTGCACACATGTCTGTGCTAGGGCGAAAATTACTGTCGGATTAAAGTTGCGACCAATCCCTGCTTGGACCTGGAAATTTTGCTAAAATTGACACAGATCCCATCTGGAAAACTTCAAAGGCTTCCGTGCTGGCAATCCTTTGGACAGCAACTCTCGAAGAAAACAGAAAAAGGCAGGAAAAATGGAAGAGCCCGGCTATGGAACCCTTACCTCCTCTGCAGATCGATCTGTAACGGATCCAAAACACGCTTATTTGCTCTTCCTCTACTTCTGCTTCATGCCGTGTATTCCTCCCGTGTGGCTGTGGTGGCCATTGTCGCAGGAACGTTTTTTTGTTGTTGTTAGGAACATACCACTGTTATTATCGCTATTATTAATACGTATTACGCTGTTGTCATAGGCTGCTTTTTGCCAGCCCCCAAAGTGTACGAATGCACTAGGGTACAGGGGCCAATATAGTGACACCAAACTTCGGCCCCTGTCGAAAATCTCCATGTTTAATCTTTTCACTCTATTGTCACAACCTTTGTTAAATCTTGGGGGGGTCCTCCTTGGTGTTATTGGGGGTTGTCATGCTAACCCCCCCGCCCCCCCCCCCCACGCTGCGGCAAAGGCGCTAATGAATGGATGTCCCCTAAAAATAAAACTCATCCCATCCCAATTTAGTGACAATTTTGCAAAATTAATGCTACTTTTTTAGTCATTTAAAGTCATAATACAATAATTTCATACTACATACAAGCTTAATTTCAATCAAAAATTTGAGTCGCGTAATTTTTTTATATTATGGATTATGTAAAACCTTAAAATCATGCATCCTTGAGTGTCTGTCTATTGGCCCCTCACTGTCACTCTTTTCTGAACCCTTCATCCTTCATACAAATATCAAAATGCATTTTGAGCTCCATATGATATATGTAGTTTGACTATTAAATAACATTTATGTAACTCACTTTGAAAAAAATATTGTAATGGGGGATTGATAGATGACAGTGAATTGGCCCTTTACCCTAAGTGAGAAACATGCCACACGAGCAGTTTCTCAACTTGTTAAGTTTTTACCATGATGACATATATTAATATCAAGTAAGTATTTACTTCCATGAGTCACATAGTAAACTACTCAAAGAGCATGTTTCAACTTCAAAAGCATAGCCTTATAACTCCCTTTCTTACTAGTCAAAGTTAAGACCCTTAAAAGCCAATCAAGCAATCTTATCAAAACAATTACATGTATTCATATCTTATCAATATGATTATGAGGATTCATGGTAATTTAAGGAGTTCATTTAAAAACAATTACATGTATTCATATCTTATCAAAACAATTACATGTATTCATATCTTATCAATATGGTTATGAGGATTCATGGTAATTTAAGGAGCTCATTTAAAAACCATATGATTCCTAGTCCCCTATATCATCTATAACATGACACACTTGTAGTAGTACATTCCATACTAGCTAGAATCCAACATTCATTCTACCCTTCATAGCCAATGATGCCCACTTCCACATTAGCATGTCACAAAAACATGCTTTCAAGGTCCATGAATCTTATTCCAAAAACTTGTAATATGCCTACATTCCCAAAACCCCAATTTCCAAGTTCGCAAGTTTTGATTGCTAAATCACATGCATGCACATCAAAAATGAAGTGAGACATAGACTAGGAAAACACAAAGAAGGATAGTTGTAAGAGCAAGAACTAATAGAGAGCTAGCACAATACATACTACAAGCCTAGGATCAAAATGAAGACATAAAGGATCAATAGCACATCACAAAAATATCAACTATAGAGGTGAGCTAGGAAGAAACCCAAAGATCATAGAATCCTAGTAGTGTCAAAAATATCCTCAAAGAAAGGATCTCACAAGAGAAACTAAAACACACTAACACCTAAAGTGTTGAAAACATCGTGGTTCTAATTAGCTCAAGATAAGAAGTGTCTTATTTGAGAGAACATATCATAGCTTTGATTCCCTTACTTGACCTTGTTAAACTGATAAAGCCTTGATAGACCAAGTAGAGCCCAACATTGTTAGAGCTTTTGGAAGCTTGAGGCCAAACTCGACAGAATGCTCATTGTTTCAAGCACTTCTCTCATTTCGACAATGGCTACCTCACATAGTCAATACATCTCTTGTGCTCACTAATCTACCCATCATTCTCTCAAATCCCATGAAAGTAAGAATGATAAATCACCAAAGGTGTAGTGAGCACCATCTTACTTTTCCTTCACGACGCAATGCTAAAGCTCAAATGTAGCTTCATGATCTGTGCAATGGTCCTCAAGCCACCTCATTTACTCCATAGCTCTCAATTTGATCTGCAAGTGCTCCCGTAAGAGAAGACACAAAGAAGAAGAGAAGTAACCCAACCTCTCCTCCAATTTGCCTCTCACCCAAGAAGGGTAAAAAGAGAAAAGCATGTGGAAAGGAAAAGGCTTCAATTCTCTCCCCCACTCTCCCTCACTCTCAAGATAAAACACAAGAATATAATGTAGAAGCAAGAAGGAGAAGAATGTTCTCATGTTTGCATGCCACAGGAATTAACTTTTTGGCTTTTAAACATGGGCTTTGACTTGGACTTCCACCATAATTGGGTACCCATCTTTTCTATTTAGTTTAGGTCAATCTTTTTTTGCTTAAAATATTATTACGAATAATGGTCACAATATTAAAAAATACCACATGCATGTGCTCGAAAGGATTGACTTCTAAAATGTCCATGATGCCTTACACCTTTGCTATATTTGCACTTTTATTGCCTTCGCCATTTGTCGATTGCTTGTTACTAATTGCTCATTCCATTTTATTGTTAGCATTACCCCCTCCTAACTGAGTGCAAGTTCAATGGAACTCTTCATCGAAGGTAGCATGCTTCAACTAGCACCACAAACGAGAAATGCTAGGATAGTGGTGTGGATGTTGTGAGGAGGTGAGAGTAGTGGTTGTCATTGGAGCTTAACATGGTTATTTGGGAGTCACCTTGTTGGATGTCAATAAGGAGAGGTGATTGGGATCAGATGGGGCTCTTTGATATTGGAGTCTCCTATTGCTAGATTGGTTGTGGAAGACGTTAGCATGGGATAAAAGTTGCAAACTACTAGATTCACTTATACCTATAAGGGAAAACCTCTAGTACTCTCTCCCTATGGGAGTGCTAATTTGTTTTGTGTGCAGATAACATATTGAGGGATTGGGAGATGGGTTGGCCTTTAAGCGAGACTTGGAGTGTTATCACACACTTGAGGACTCAAATTGTGTATATATTACACTACAATTACTATCTGAGTGCACGTGCTTACATGGCCTAGTATGTAATTAGAAGACATCTTTATGGTTTTCATTTGTTGATTATGATGAAGTAAGGCACATGAGTTGATGGATAAGTGATGGAAACTAAGTAGGAAATTCAAGGGAAAATTACAAAGGGAAACTCGAGCTACTTTGAGGAGCATGGAGCTCATAATCATGGATATGATACCGAGGGTTATGCTAGAATTTGTCAATGAGTAGAGCTACAAAGTTGAGTGGAACCAGAATATTGGAAAATTCTCGATGAACTTGCTAGTTGTTGTGCTTCCAATATTGTTATTGCGGTGGTTAGAAATTTTAAAAAGTATGAAAAGACTTATGACAATGTTAACTTCATTTAAAAAGGCTCAACAAAGATAGCACGTAAAAGATGAGGGGAAATTTTTTAAAAATGTAGAAGGACAATAGAAGAAGAAATAGAGTGATTGTTCATTGCATGCAATTTTTTATGGAGAAGAAAAATTATTGGAATTATTTTTGAAACAAAAAGAGAGTCAGGCTTGCTCCTTAAGCTCACTCTCATGCAAATTGTAAAATCCAAGTGAGGTGTGACCTCAAAGAATTTTAGTCTAGCAAGTCAAAAAATAGTTGCAAAATGTAAAATATTGTGAACATGATGAGAAAAGACCGATCTAAGCTAATGCAATGAAAGGGTACCCAAGAAAACTGAGGCCATGTATAAAAACTAGAAAGTGAATGGATAAGCTCATTCTTGTGGTGTGCAATCTTGGGAGCTCTCTTCTTGCTTCTTACATGCACAGAGAGAGAGAGAGAGAGAGAGAGAGAGAGAGAGTGTGTGTGTGTGTGTGTGTGTGTGTGTGTGCGTGCGTGTGTGTGATAGAGTGAGGGACTAGTGTGGAGAAGCTCTTGTTCTTTCTTTTTCTTTTTCTTCTTATTATTTTTCTTCTTGGAGCTTACACATCGATTGAGGCAAAGGAGGTAGAGCTCACTTGAGGTACATTGCAAGGATCGTGGAGCCATCGATGACCTTTTGTTGATAAACTACAATAAGAATGTAAATTGGTGAGTTTACTATATTTATTTAGAGAGTCTATAATGGTTATGTGAGAGGTGCAACTAAGCGCCAAAAGCGAAGTAGAAAATGAAGCATTTGCAATCATAAAAATGAAGAGGTGCTAGAATTTTCTAAGCAAAATGGTAGCTCGAAACACATTGGAAGCATCTATTTTTGCCAATCGATGTTTGTCAAACGGCCTATTTAAAGAGGCATAACTTTAGTATTACAAAGCAATTACTTGATCTAGAGGCCAAAAATAGTGTCTAGGAGACCAACTCAATAGAAAACAATGCCACGAACATGGTTGTACCTTCAAATCTCAAATCCAACTTGTTTGCCCCTCCGATTTTAAAAAAACCACTTGTAGATAGCGTGCACGCATAGGAAAATTAAATAGCAAACCTTAAAGCTTACCTTAATTGCAGGAACTCTATATCGGCAAGGAGTAGATGATATTTGTCATCAATTTGTTATGCTTGATGAAGTATTATTCATCTTGGAAGAGTGTCATAACTCTGCTTGTGGAGGGCACTTTGTTGGAATTCTTGACTGCGTAAAAAGCTAGAAGAGTTGGATATTGGTGGTCCTCCATCTTCAAGGATGCATTTGCATATGTAAAGAGATGTGATATATGGTAGAGAAATGAGAAATGATAGTAAAGAGAATCAGAAGTGCTCACCGACTCCTATTATGACTTTATTACCATTCGAGAAGTGGAGCATTGACTTTGTGGGTCCAATTCCCATGTTGTCCTCTACACAGAAGAGGTATATCATAGTAACGATTGACTATTTTATGAAATGGTTAGAAGTATAAGCAACAAAAAATAATGATATGAAGGACACTTCTAGCTTCCTTCTTGAAAAGATAATTTGTTAGTTTGGTCAGCCAAAAGAGGTGGTATCGGACCATAGACATCAAAAAAGAATATTCTACAAACTTGATACGGAAACTCATGATTTATAAAGACAAGTATCACTATTCTTGGGCTGAAAAAGCACCGACTATAGATTAAGAAACTAAAAAATGAGTCCCTTATATATTGAATTGGGAATTGTGAAAAGCAATTTGAAAGATAGCGTGATAATTTCCAAAACATGGCTTTATCTAAACCTCTTCTCAATGAATGTGAATATTGACAATATTGTGTTAATTCGTCCTTATCATTCTTGCTAAGAGAGATGGTATTCGTAGTAAAGGGGGATTCCTAGCTCATATTGAATTAGTGAAATGGGATTCCTTCGTATGCATTATCAGACTACTATAGACCTGGTCATCGAGTTTGAAAGAGTGTATTTTCAACTGGTTCCATGACATTGGAACTAGTTTGCTGATTCGTTAGTGAATTATGCTTAGGGAAAAAGACCTCTTTTTCAACTATGGTCCCGAGTCGAATATGTCTCTTGATGATGAGATGGGACCTAGTCAACTATATGGGAGCTCTTATCTAAATATGCTTTATATGGTAGGTAGTGGCTAGTTTGGGTAATACAGAAAGTAGAACAGATCCATCTACCATTATTACATTGGACCCATTGGCTTGTTAGATATTATGTGTACAACTCTTGATGTATATACAAGAGTATGGGTCATAATTTAATGCAAGGGTTAGGCGCCCTATTTTCTCCTTGGAATGAAACATCTTATTGCATGTCAAATACTACTCCAAGGGGGGATGTGGTATAAGGCGTATTGATTTATTACTTTAGGCCAAGAGAGCTGATTGTTTTAGATATAAATGTTATATTTTGTTAGTCCAAGAGGGCCATATGTCTAGTTGGTGTGGGTGTGTTTGATGGTTCTTTATTTTAGTGATGTAGTAGATAGGTTTAAAGAAGCACTTGGAGGGAGCAATTGTTGCATGGAAGCTTCTTACGGCCAATCTCCATGTGGTGTCTTTCCTTTACAAATTCATTCCTCTTCAGTAGAATTTTTGTGTGTTTGGGAATGTTTCTTTCTTTGTTGGGGATTGATACTTAAGGCACAAAGTCCTAGCATTAGGTTAGGTATGCTTGGGGAGATTTGAGCAGTTATCTGCCTCCATCAAAGACATTGTCGAGCATACAAAGATTTGTCTTAGAGGTAGCCCTAGTGACCCTACGCTCTTAAGCTGCTAGAAAGTTGGTTCTATGAATTCCTCTATAACTTATGATGCAACTAGGGAAGCCTCGTGAATAAAAGAAAAAAAATTTAAATGTGTTTGAAATGCATACACTACAAATATATGTAAAAAAGGGGTTCAAGCCCTCAAATAATAACATAAAGAGAAAAATCAAAAGAGCAGATGTTCATTGCCTTGTGAAAGCCTAGTAGGTTTCTGGGGACGAATCAGACCCAAGGCTGATGCCTTGCCTTTGTGGGGGTAACATCTAGCCAATATAAAATAAGGATGGTTGGAGAAAAAATAAAAGTGAGCAGAAAAAAAGGATTTTGTGTCGCCTCTGATAGCTTGGTAGGCTCTTGAGTGCCGAGACTGGACATGAGACTAATCCTCTATTCTCCTTAGGTCATAATATGCTCAACTCCCTTCTTTTTATATGTTCGAGTACCAAATAATGAAGTATAGAGAATGAGAAAAAATGAAAAAATATATGAATTCAAGTTAACCAAGCTATACGAGTACTCGCCAGTACAAGTTCTTGGTATAGTTGTCCTAGGTCAGGTAGGCGGGTCAAACCACCACTTAGGATGACCTTTTTGATAGATTTATTTTAGTCGGTCTATATTGGAGCAGTTGGTTAGCAACTAGCTCTTGATCTCTTTATTAGATTGTGATTAGTCTATCCCTTGTGGAATTCATGCCTTTATATTTGTTAAGGGGTAGGGTTAGAGCCGTGTTCTATATTATGTTGTGTATTTTATTTGAAGCAGCTTGATGCTTGCTATGTTTTATTTGTGTCTAGATTCATCTGTGGGTTTGATGGCCCAGGTTGCCCTATCTCGTGGTTGCCAATGAGAGGTGAAAGTAGGTGCTAAAATTGAAGCAAAAAATGAAGCATTTGCCATCAAAATAAAGAGGCATGAGAGTTTTTTGAGCAAAAGTGGGTGAAATGCATTGGAAGCATTCATTCATCAATCAGAGTTCGTCAAATGGCACATTCAAAGAGGTACAACTTTAGCATTACAAAGCAACTATTTGATCCAAAGGTTGACAACAATGTTTAAGAGGTCAAATTAGTAGAAAATAAGCCAAGAACACATGTGTACCTTCAGATCTTGAATCCGAGCTCGTTTGCTCCTCTGATTTTTAAAAAACTGGTTGTTGATAGTGCAAATGCATAAGAAATGAGTTAGATAAGCGCTAATTGGGTGCTTAAGGAGCTTAAAAAGCTCAAAACTAAGAAAATCATCACAATTGCTTGAGGGGAGGTACATTTTTTTTGGCACCCTCTCATTTCTCAAAAAATGGGATTTGGCAACTATCTGAGATGGTAGAAGCATTCTTGGCCACTATCTCCTAAATTTCTTCACCTTGAATTGTCACAAGAATTGTATAAAATGATGCATTCTATGAAAAGATTAGTTTTTAGTCTCTCTCTCTCTCTCTCTCTCTCTCTCTCTCTCTCTCTCTCTCTCTCTCTCTCTCTCTCTATAGTGGGTGTTCATACATGCTAAGAGGGAGAGGGAAAAGGGGTGTCAGAATGTGATATGATATAAGCAATGGAGTAAAGAAGCATGAAGGTGGTTATTAGTAGTTGCGTGGAGCATTAGATGGTTGCCCAAGGGATCCCGAATCATAAAAAATAAAGCGGTTTTATGGAATATTTTATGGTAACTCTCATTTTATTAAAAAATAGCAAAAAATGAATGGTATATGTGCATATAAATGTTTTTTCTAAGCACAAATCAGAAAAATACTTTTAATTCTTGATTAATATGTTTTAATTTATAATAATTAGGTTTTTAAATGCATTCATATGAGCAAAATTTAGTAAATTTATAGAAAATGGGATATTGAGGAGAATTGAATGATTAGATGGATCATGATGTTGTGTAATAATAAATATATATTTGTGCAATGTTTGTATAAGTTCCATGATATGGAGATTGCTTTAGTGTGGTCTCATATTGTATGTTAAGGTATGTTCCTATGCCATTTTTCTCATTTCACTATATACCTAAGAATATGACAACGCTTGCAAAATCTATTGATAAGTGGTGGTGAGAAGGGAGAAACAAGATTGAATATGCTACTTTTTTAATTTGTTTTATATGCATATAGGTCGATTTTGTAGTGTAGGAAAGATAGTAACATAGGTTTTCTCAGTGCTATCTTCTATATCACCATAATACATATGGTGGAAATAATTAAAAAATATGATTGTGCATGCTATTTTTCTTATGTTTGTGCACTTCAGAGTATCCCATCTTACATGGAAAGACATAAAATCATGGTATTGGAATAAACCTCTTGGATGCATAGCAATTGTTTGAAAAAACCCGTTGATCCATGTGGAGTGGAAGAGGATCCCTAGCCATAGGTTAGCACGTTTATTCTTAAGAAAAAGATTATGCGAGATTATAAAAAGTCTATTGGAATAATAAAGAGAGAAAAATGTTATGATGTTTTATATGTTGCGCATCCTAGGGCCAATCCTTGGGATGTAGAAGAGTTGTAGGGGCCATAATAGTCAATTGGGGGTACCCTTTATGTATATGATTCATGGTGGTGAGATAGTCATCTACGTGTGGGAAACTCCTTTGCTTAGATTCGGGAGGGGTAATTAGTTGGACTACAATCCAAAATTGCATCTATAATTGTAGCAGTTAGAAGACTCATTTATAGTACTCAGATGCTCCTAGGCGGCAAGGCTATGTGGGATCATTTGACATATTTAGGAGACTTCTAGCTAGAGCCATTAGAGCCAATGTTGGGTTTGTTTTAGGTCCCAATAGGTGGTGCGTAGGATTGTGTAAGGGCCTGAAGACTTGGTTCTTGAGTATATGACTCTTTGCTCAGAAGCAGAGAAAGAGCCATTAAGATAAGAACATAAGAGCAAGCTAGAGATCTCTCTATTTCAATGAGAGCAATGTGAAGAATGACTTCGGAAACATGCATAAAATTTTTGCAAATACTCCACGGATTGTACTAGTCCAATATCACTTAAAGCTAGGGGGCTTATAGTCCCTCATAATAAGAGTAGTCCCAATGCATGCAAAAGTGGTAGTTTATCCTTAACACTTAGAGCTAGGCATTCAACTCCTCAAACCAACCAAAGTGGTGGATCAACACCATCATCTAGTAGTGCCATTAGCAGCACCGTAGTTGTTCCTCCTAAGCCTATTCCTATATCTATAGGGATGGCACAACCACCCTTAGTACCCCCTCAAGGAATACAAATCCCATCAGCCACAGCAGCTCTACCGTTGCCTATCTTTAGCAGAAGTCCAAGCAAAGATATAGAATTACATATCAAATACTTCCAAAAACTTATGTTTAACTTTCAAGTTAATGAGAAAGCATATCATTTGATGTTTTTCAGCATGACTTTGAGAAAAATGCAACCCGATAATACTGTCAACTTGCGGCAAATTTGATTGCCACTACGCAAGCATTCTACACTACATTTCATAGAGAGTTCTCTCTTGAAAAGGGGAGCCAATATTGGCTATGTGTCCTAAATGAGACTTGACAAGAATTCAATGAGAGCATAAAAACATATGCTCAAAAACTATGTGAAGTCTTTCCGTGTTTAGGTAATACTATCCAATTATCCCCTACCACTCAATTATAATTATTCTCAAGAGGGTTGGATTTCACGATCCAACTACACTTGAGCAACACTGCACTAAACAATTTAGATGCCACTATAACAATAGCAGAGGGAGTCAAGTCAAGAATTCAAGTTGTCTATGCAGCAAGAGGGCAAGCCCTCTCAATGACTAGGATGGTGCCAAATGCAGTATTAATATGATATAATTCAATACCACCACCACCCAATAATATCAGGGGTCAAAGTCAAGGGACTTTAAATCAAGGGTTGCTTCAATTACCACACATGTAGGGCCGACGAATGCAACCAAGACCCATGATGTCTATGAGCAATAGAGAAAGTACCAACGTAAACTAAGGGTTTGTGCATCCACCAACCCCTTTACAAATCATAAAACCTAATGTGGGGTGGCTTCGGATGCCACTGATTACGAATCCTTTGCACTAAATGTTGTTGAGGAAGTTAAGGATACGATGAAACGTTACACCGATATGATTTCTGAACAATATCGACAGATTGCTGTGAATGTCAATTTCATAAAGCATCAACAAAATTCAATGGGCACTAGGAAACCTAATGATGAGGGTCCATCAAGTTTTAGTTGTAAGTGGTGTGGTCATCTCAACACTTCCCTCGAAACTATCTCAATGTTAAATGTGACATATGTGGAAAGTCCAGCCACTTAACCAACACTTATTGCAAGAAGATTAGTTCCCTCTTCAGCAATGAAGTAGACAGTTAGGTCCTATCAATCGCCAAGGACAAGGAAACAATCTTTAGCAAGAAAAAGGACCGAAGTTGATTTTGCAGAGAGGAAAGCCAATTATGAAAGAACTACCTAGTAATAGTGGTGTAAGTTTGATTGAAGTAGTGCATGTTAATGTCACTGATGCTTCTAATTTACGAGCAATTATGAGAGGTCAAAAGGCCAAAGAGAGAGATAAAGATAATGCAAAACTTGTTGAGGAAACCCTTAAATAAGATGATAAAAGGGTAAGAAAATCCTTAGCCCTGACGTACAAGGTGATCCTTTGAAGGCCATTGAGGTAAAACACACCTAAATAAGGAGCTAATGAAGAAGAAAGTGAAGGTCAAGAAAGAGAGGCTAAGCCTATGAAGTGACCAAGAGAGTGGATGGTTTGGTGGGAGAAGAGAGCTATTACTAACTTTCAAGAAATTGATCTAGCAAGTTCTCTTTGTGAGGTCAAGCCACCTCCTACAGCTAACTAAACTATCCTTCGGAGTGCACAAGGAGTTTAAGAGGATCCTTTGCATTGGATATATTGTCACGAACCCTTAGGTATAGCCCGTGTTGGTTTTGAGCATGTTGAGAAACATTTCAAGGGATACTAGCTTATATTGATAGTATATTAGTGAACCATGCCATTGTGAATATAGGATCCTCAGTTAATATCATGAGCTCATAATTGATGGAGAGGCCTAGAGATCCAAAAAGATGCCTCCACAATTCTAAGGATGGTTAATGATAGTTTGAGACAACTAGAAGTTTGTATTACCAAAGTCCATGTAACAGTTGCTAACATCGATGTATTTTGGACTTTATGATCATTAGGTTTGCAGGGCAGCCAAGCTACTAAGTGCTATTAGGAAGGCCATGGATCTTGCAATCTGACCATCAAGTAGACATACCAGTTGGTTGTTTGACCTTTGGTAGAGGTTCCAAATGAGTTATAATCTATGCTTATCTAAAATCACCTCAAAGTAAGAGAGCACTCATATCCTCAATAGAATTGATGCACTAGAGGGGCCTTCTGGTAGTGAAACTTCGAATCAAGAGAGGAGTCCACTATATAACACACATTTAGAGCTATGGTTTCGTGTCACTCTTAGGTGGTGAAAGCCAAATATAGAAGTTGAGATTATAATCTAGTGTAGCACAAGCATCAAGGAGTCATGGCAACTTCACTAGCAAGGATAAATATTTTGCAATATTGAGTAGTATGGTTCCTTATCCTAGCTTGCTAGCAGCATACATCACCTCTTTCATAAGAAATTTGTCAAGCAGGGGATATTCAAGTATTGGTCTAGCTAAGTTCATACCTCAAACAACAATAGCAAGTATGTGAAAGTAGGTGTGGGCTACATACATTGGGTTTGTTTGGGACTGCCATATGTCTTGCCTTTCCTTTGGAATAGCCATGAGTTGGCTTTCAAGTTCAATGATTGAAGCTTGATTATTAAACCAACATTTCTTAAATTATCTTTATCTCGTAGCTTGTTGTTTCAACTCTTCTATCTCGAATAGGTCGTATTGATAAAGTACTTCATTGAAGGTAGAAGTGACGCTCTTTGGCTTCTTTATCTGAGATGTTCTTTCTCCTCCCATGTTAGTAGATATGCAATGCATTCCTCATGTTCCCTTGGAAATATGCCCATGTTAGCATGGACATATATTTTTGCATATAGTCTTAGCTTAGCATTCAATTTAGTAATGCACTTTGTGACATTTCAATTCTCTATGTGAGAATGCTCCACTGGCATTTTCTTTATCATTCTAATCATTGGCATGGGCTTTAGTTCGATTAGAGGTTTGGGACAAGATGAGCACGATTGATCGAGTGGGGGTTGTTTGTACCTTTGAGGTCCTCATAGTTACCTTGATGCATTATGTGAGGCTCCCTTGTTTCTGAACATTTTTTACATGTGTGTTTGTTTGATTGGCTCAAATTTTCTTTGAATTTCACTTAAGTTACGAGGCCCAGTACTCAAATTGCTTAGTTCCTAGTGGTTAGCTCCTTAGGTATTTTTGTCATCTTGCCTTTCCTTTCCCTTGATTTTTTTTGGTGATGTATTGCTAACTACAGATGTTGACATGTTTTCTTTTGTGTTTCTTTTCAACCACTTTATTAGATGGGTTCTCTTGCAAGCTTAGCATTTTGGGCACTTCTTTCTCCTAAAATTTTGTGATAAGTGTTATGCAAACAAGCTTTTGCTTTTCTCAACCAATGTATTCAATCACAATTCAAGTACCCTAAGTGCAAATTGTGCTCAACCAAGATTCCCACTTTTTAATCAATAGTGTGTTGTGCACAAATATGGTTTTTGCACTATACAATATGGCCTCCATCTTCAATTCTAGGCACATTATTTCTTCTACTTGAGTATGCTCTCCTTCGCTTCTTTGTTTGCAGCTTAAGTTTAATTTGACATTAGTCAATCCAAAAGACATTACAATAAACTCATATGACCATATCTTGTGTTGAAAGCATTTTTGGGAACGTCTTCCTTTTTGATTCTTATCTGGTATTAACCTTATTATACATTAATCTTGGAGAAGACCCTTGCACTCTGAAGTGGTCATGAAACTCATCAATCCTTGGAATGGGATACTTGTTCTTGATTGTCACTTGGTTTAATATGTAATAGTCAATGCAAAGGTGGAGGGTCCTATATTTCTTCTTTTGAAATAGGAATAGGTCTCCCCAAGGTGAATTGCTTGGTCTGAAGTATCATTAATCTAAAGTTGCTTGAGTTATTCCTTCAACTCAACAACTTTAAGAATGGACATTTGGTATGGTCTTTTAGCTATTGGAGCAACTCCCAACACTAACTTAATCTCATGATTAACCTCTCTTTGGGGTTGGAGTTTTGTTAGTTTTTTTAGAAATACATTTGCATATTCCTTTAGCCAAGACAAATCTTATTTAGCTTCATTACTCTACTCAATCTTATTAAGCTTAATTAAGTAGATAAGGAGATGGCTACTGCACAAGGAGTGGTAGGAGCATAGTTGGATGCGTGTGGTTTAATGTATGCTGTGCAGGTGGTCTATTGACTACTATTGTGGAGTGCCTTAAGTGACCACACTTGTATGTACTAGAGTATAGTGACAACTTGTTGTGCTTATGGAGTGTTGCCTTAGACTGATGTTGCTAGTGCACAAGGAGTGGTGGGAGCCTAGTTGGATGTATCTAGTTTGATGTATGCTATATGGGTGGTGTATTGTGACTATTATTGTGTAGTGCCCTAAGTGACTATACTCGTATCTACTAGAATGTATGTTAGTTTCTTTCATCAAGTGTGATGGGGGAACAAAGGATCTCATAGTGGGAGATGAGAGGAGTCAACATGGTTAAAGAAGCGTCCTCTTAGGCTCCCCCTTACAAATGCTCAAGCGCACTATCACTTAAATGTAGGGTGTCCCTTTTGTATGCGACCTTCAACAAGGCGAGGTTCTATTATGATTTGTAGTCATTTGTGTTAATGGAAAAGGCTCTTCCAATGTTGTGCAAGAGTGGATGCCCGTCTTTAAATAATAGAGACTTGGAGGGGCCCTTTTGATGCTTGGCTTCAAATGAGGACACTCAAATTCACTCTATGATTGCTTCTTCTTTATCCAAATGTTAATTCAAGACCCAATGTTCAGGGGATTTCGAAGGTCATTAGAGTGTGGCGAGCTTAAGAATTTGACATTTGATTGGCCTCAAGGACTGGCAGGTGACTCTCCTCATCAACTCAACATGAGGTTCAATGAATTTAGGTGTAGACCTTAGAATTGAGACTGTGAGTGTTCATGGATTGGCTAGCTATTAGTGTCCTTGATGAATGTTGTGTCCCTTGACTAGTGTGTCCAATGTATGAGTAATGTTTTCTACATGTGACTAATGCATATGTACTATGCAGATGGTGTGCAGCATTAGTGACCTAATGTAAGGTCTAGGGTTTAGCATGCATGGTGTATAGTTACCTAGTGATCCTAGCTTAAGCCTCATAGCCTTAACTTAGTTGGTCCCATGTGTTACACTGTCTAAGGGTGGCCAATAGATGGATAGTTGTCTGAGTGGAAATTCCTAAATGGCTCCAAATGTGAGTTCCAAAAGCCATAAGCTAGAGATCCACGATAATCCCCTTTTTGCAAGCCCCCTACTTTAAACTCATAAGATCCCTCATCTTCCCCACAGGATGTAAATAGAAACAAGAAATTTAGATTTTTTAATGGCTTTTATTATCTAATAGTCCATTCCTAAGGTTGACCTAACTCCCTACTCTATCTCTAATCCTATTTTTCAACCAAAAATCATCTAGTATCTTGTACTCCATTTGTCCTAACTTATCTCACACTCATTTCAGAGCCTTTCCTAATTTGTTTCATAGAATGTGGTCCTATTCCATTTTGAAGTCATGCTTCTATTCTAATGCATAATAAAGAGAATGCATGCAGTCATGGATGACTCGATCATGTCCTAGCAAATGGAACCAAAATTTTAAGAGCTTTCACAAGCTTGATATTGCACTTGACAAAATGCTTATTATTTCAAGCCTTTCTCCTAGTTTGGCAATGTCTACCTCTCACATAGTGGAGTTATGTCTCTAGCGGTCATGAATCTATCCATCCTTCTCTCAAACTCTATGAAAGCAAGAATAACAAATTGGCAAGGGTGTAGTGAGCTCATTTTCTGACCTTCTCCTTGACACTGGAAATTGAAAGCTTAAATGTGGCTCCACAATCAATGTTGTGGTCATTGAACTACCTCCTCTACTTCATAACTCCCAATTTGATTCACAACAAGTACTCAATTCACAATTGGAAATGCAAAGAAGAAGAGAAATAACTCTATCTCTCCTTCAATGTACTTCTCACCTCATAAGTGTGAGAAGAGAAAAGTGCATGGCAAGGAAGAAGCTTCACTTCCCAAATCCCTCACTCTCACACTCACACTCTGCCTCACTCTTAAGATGAAGCACAAGAAGTTAGTGTAGAAACAAGGAGGAGAGGAATGCTCTCAAGTTTGCACACCACAAGAATGAGCTTATCCATTCACTTTTTGGCTTTTATACATGGGCTTTGAGTTGGGCTTCGGCACAGTTCTGCTCTTGTCTTTCCTATTTACTTTTAGACTGATCTTTTTCGCTTATCATATGCATATATGGCTTGCACTGAGATGATTACTATGAAAGTGCATGAAAGCTAGTGCTTGTCAAGTTGCAAGTCTTCCTTTTTGGCATAAAATATTATAACTTGTGTGAGTACTATGCTTGGCTCTCAAAATATTATTATAGTAATATACGTTGTCACAATGTTATTTGAAAAATATCAGGTGCACACACTTGAAAGGATTAACTTCTAAAATATTTGCAACACCTTACACCATTGCTAGATTTGGCTTTTATTACTTTTGTTGTTTGTCGATTGCTTGGTATTGGTTGTTTGTTCTATTTTTGCAGTTAATAAACATAATGCTTGAATCAACTTCAAACATTAGGAGCCTATGACAAAAAATTTGATATATATGTCAGGGTTAATTATGAAATATGACCAACACATTCACATGAATGCAAATATTTGAGAGACTTAGGAAGGAGTGAGAAGTAGAACAAATACAATGGATCCTAGACCTAATAGGAGGACCCAAACTTAAGGATGAAATGTCAAATCTCAAGTAGGAGTTTATGAAGCTCAAAGAAGCTTTGAAATGGCCTATGAGCCTAACATATAGTGTACACATTATGGAGACAACCATCTTTTTGTCTAATGCCGCATGCCTCGATTGAACACAAATTAGGGGAGATTCAAGCATGGGGTAGTTAATTGTTGACTATTAAATAGAATATCATACCCCTAACCCTATTCTCAAAATCTCTTTCTAATGAACCAACAATTGCACTATGGTAGAAGGGTTCCATTAGCACTAGTTGCACCCAATGAGTTGAGACAAGCTACAACTAAGGTGGACATTAACCTTAACATAGATAATAAGTTCCCTTACACCAATCACAACATTCCCACAAAGTAATGCTTTGGTCCACTATGTGGAGGAGCCACTAGAAGAGGAGTTGTACATAAATCCTTATGTTTCATATATGACGAAGAGGACAATTATGGACTATAGAACAATTGTAGTGATGACATTAGGCAAAACTAAAGGTTTTGAGGCATGCTACTTATTGCAATTATGGCCACATTGGACACATCTCATCTTGATGTCTATAAAAAGGGCAAGCCAATCAAACTAAGATGCCCCAAATGTGGTGTCATACACTTATATGCCAATTTCCAAAGACAAAAAGCATCCACTAGCAAGGCAATTGTTCCATCAATGTCTTTAGGTATTTTGGTGTAGAGTCTCTAGATGAAGAAGTAACACCAATCCTACTCAATCTAATGACTAAAGTGCAAGCAAAGTAAGTGGCATGGTCGATAATAAGACCAAGCAATTTAGATGCTTCTTTGATAAGAAATAAATGAAAAGAAGAAGAAGTAGTATTTTGAAGGTAAAATCAATTTGAAAAGACCACACTAATAATAGGAAGACACGATGCAAAAGTAGAAATCTTAGCACCTAAGATAGAGAAAATAGAGAGTCCAAATATAGGAGAATAACTTGACCCTAACCATCAAATGCAAATCGTAAAGAAGGACAAATGCTAGGTAGAAGAGGCCCAAGTGCACCTTAAAGACATACATTTGATGTTAGACCAAGATACTTAGGATCTCTTGACAATGGAGCCACCATCACCCTAACTTACATTGAATTTGTTGGGAATCAAGTATATAACCCACTTGCCCAAGAATAGGGTGACAAATCAACCACGTCCTACATGGATAGGGCCTTAATGATTGAAGCTCTAGGAGGTATAAATATGATGAATTGGATGCAACATTACTAGACATCCTAGCCTCGAAACATGTCAATTCTTCTCAAATTTCCAATGAAGCAAAACCCTATAATGTGGCAAGCTTTCAAAGCATGGATAGATAGAATATTAGGGCTAATGAGATTGATGCAAACATGTAGAAGCCCAACCTAGAGACATAAATACCTAGCGTAACACTTAGCTCATGTTAGGAGCTTTACAAATCAATGCCTTATGGGAAGGCATTGAAATTTATGAAATCCTAATGGTGATAGCCTTAGAAGACACAACCCAACATGTAGCTATGAGCATTCTCAACCACATTGTCTTGCAAGCATGGGGTAGTCTCACTTTAATGTAATATTAGCCAATGAGACAAAGAAAAAAACCATTTAGATGTTTTAAGGATTGACTAGTGAAAATTGCAAGTATCTAGTTCTTAGTAAACTTTATATGAAGAGAGTGGACTATGATATCTTGCTAGGCTGACCGTGAATGCGGAATGCTTCATTGAAGAATGGGGTAATGGAATAATGTTATTTGAAAATATAACATAAGCAATCCACATAGAAATGGATACATGGAAAGCTTCAACAATCAACCTAGATGGAATCTTTGCGATGGTCAAAGGTGATTCCCAAACTGCACCCAAATGTGAACTTCCCACCAACTATCTCCATTATTGAGAGCATAAGCATGATTGGATGCATATTCTTACAACCATAAACTTTCCATTCTTAGATGAAGAGGAAGATTACAAGAAAATGGTCGAGGAAGTAAAAATATCGAGGAAGACCATGACCATGTGTTAAGCTTTAAACAAAGTCCTACCCTTAGTACCTTTACACATGATTTATAGACAAGAATCCACACACATCTGAGAAAATCTGAATCATATTTGTAGAATATGCTTCTATTATAATAATTGAACCATTGGGTGAATTGGTAGTTGGAACATGAAGGGTATTCTCATCGTGAAGTGCCTTTTCCACCCCACTATTGGCATATGTGTTTCTTCGCACTGAGGTTGTTAAATATTCAGGAGAGACAAGGAGGCAAAGAGGTGGAGTAAGAGAAAATTAGTGTCTTTGTCATCTTCTTCATTATTATTCATCAGAGTCTATCTCACATAGTCTAGCTCTATAATAGTATAAAAGGCTAAGTCTAACTACTGACCATAGGTCTATTAACCACACATGACATACATCTAAGTTATAGTTGGAGAGTCGGTAGAGTAGAGTGAGCTTGATTCTCAACACTCCTGCTAAAGCTCAAGAAAGATAATGTATCCCAAGTAGCTCTCTAAAGTGACCGAACTTATATTTACCTAGTGACTTGGTAAAGATGTTAGCTACTTGGTCTTTAGTTTTGACATGCAAGAGATCTATCTTTCTTGCAAGTACCATCTCTCGTATGGAGTGATAGTGTACCTCCATATGTTTTTGGAATGGGGGCTAAGATACCCCCCCTTTGGAAGCTTCTATGCTTCTAGAAGATTACGGGGGGGGGGGTGTGGGGGGAGACTCTGACGGCGATGATGGCATGCGGTTGCAGGCGGCGGCATCTCCAGACTGAGGCAGCGATTCCTAGCCCACGGCAGTGCTACAGTCACGACGTCCTTCACTCCCTCCCTTTCTCACGACCACAGTGGCAGGATAGGGCCCACACTACACTCACTCATCAGCTCTCATGGCAGCACCTCCCTTCCTCTCTCCTTCTCGTTTTTTTCTTTTTTTTTTGGCAGCAGCCCCCTCTGTTAAATAGGGGAGGAAGGGGGATCCTCCCTCTCCCTTCGTGTCACGAGGCATGGCCTTTGAGGCTAAGCAAGCTCCAACGAGGAGCTTGCTGGCCTTTCTAAATCCCTCTCCCCCTCCAGCACGACGCGTCGCCGACGGAGAAATTTTTTTTTCCATGAAATATTTGATATATTACATTGGCAATGAAATGATTAGCTTGAGTAGCAAGAGGCAACCAATTGTTGCACTCTCAAGTATTGAGGTAGAGTATAGAAGTGTTGTATTAGCAGCTAGTGAGATTGCTTGATTGTTGAAGTTGGTGATGAATTTGGGTATACAAGTAGATGTTGTGAAAGAGCACAATGGAAAAGAAACATGAACATAATGAGAAGCAAAAAGAGAGAGAGTGAGGAATCAAAAGACGAGGGAAGAATACTAGACTGACTAAAGAAGAATATTTATACAATGATGACGGACTGATCAGTCCCTACACATAGCCCACAGAATTAGTGAGGGCACCAAAAACAGGCTAATGGTAATGGCATCACTAGAGACAAAGGAAGATGATAGAGTCGTGACTTTCAAGTGGAGAATGGCTATAAATAGCCACAAAACCCCTAAAATGACCTACTGAAATTTGGAAATGCCATAAATGCTAGCCGACCAACATTTAATACTGGTCTTGGCATAGTAAGTGCTTAGAAAATGACAGATGACCACCAAAAAATCTAACTAGCAAGGATAATGTCTATCAGATGTGGACAACCTAGAAAATGTAGAAATTGTCCATGGAAAACCCATTGAAACTCGAAAAACAAAAGAAATGCACCCAAATACCCACTGTAGAATAAGTAGCCTCCCCCATCAAAACACATGATAGACCTATCAAAGCTCTAAAAGTCCTCGTTTGACTCAGATTGATGAGGCTCATAGGCAAGAGATGACAAGGCATGAAAACATGACAAATAATATCCCCCCTTGAATCTTGAATGTTGTGGAAGGCCAAGGAGGAAATGGATTTTGGGGTGATAAGAGGAATGCCAATGTCGAGGAAGTCCATTGATGAAGACTACCAATGAAGAAGCTCTTCATGATCCTAGGAAACCCCTTTTAAAACACTAGGGGCCAAGAAATCCACAGTCGCATCACCGAGATCATCCCCCTCTAAAAGGGATGGGGGGTATGAGGGAACCACCAAAGGAGAGAGTGGGGGGTGGGAAGGAACATGTGGAAAAATATGGCATGTAAGCAAGAACGGGTGTAGCAATAGATAACTGCCTTAGAGAACCCTACATAAGAGAAGGGGAATAGAGCCTGTAAAGCCCACTCTCCTATCAACCTATTGCAATAATAGCCCTTATAGTGGAATCCCCAATACAAATGGCTTGCTCAATGAAGAAAACCCAGGTACCAAGCCTAGCAAGGCCATAAACTCAAAGGAGTGGAAAGCCCAAGTCTAGGGCCTGTGAAAGGGAGCTTCACCATGGGAAATAAAGGCAAAAGTGACAACACCACAAATAGGCATCAAAATAATGTCAGCAAATAGTGACAAAACCCTCAAAAGGGCATAGATCCTACAAAAAATCACCTCATGGAGTCATATGACCTCTCAAAAGATGAGGCAACCATGGAAGAAGGCTCCTCCAAGTCAACAATATGAAGGAACACTTACCATTGGAGTAGAGGTAGAAGGCTTGGATGTTTTAGCTCCATCCTTCACTCCCGGATGACAAAGGTGAAGGTACTTCTTCCAATATTTCTCCTCTAGATGTGTCCCCTTCCCACATTATGGGCATCTAGGCTGCTCTGAGTCAGAGTTAGAGCCTAAAGAACTCTCTATCTTTTAGCATTTGACTTTCCTTTCTTCTTGTTTCCCCCTCTGGAACCTACAACATGAAGGGGATGCAATGGCAATGGAGAAGGAGAAGAGGAAGATGCGGGAGAGAAGAGCACACACAATGTAGGTGTTGTCAGACACGACGTCCTATTACGCAAGTAGATTGTCGTCATAAGGACCTCAACCCAAAAGCCATAAGATAACCCAACTGTGGTAAGCATGGAAGCAACCTTTGCCTGTAGAGTCAGGCACATGCCATGAGCGATCCCGTAGTACCATGGGCATAGGAAATCAAAGCTGGGAGAGATAGCATGACTCTCATAATCCATGTGCAAGCATCTAGGCCTACAACCAACAAAATCCATAAACTTGTCAAGCATAACTGTAGCATCCTCAATCTATACCAAGGGAAAAGCCCAAACATGGTGGGTAGCATGATCCATGAATGTTATAAAGTATGATGCCCCACCAAGTGACTGGGAAGGCATAGATCCATATACTACACAATGGGCAAGATGTAGAGGATCATGCCTCTCATGATCGCCATGAGCCAAAGGGGCTCTGTAAGGACCATAAGTACAATCAGGGCAAGCATCAAGATCTGCATGTGACAAAGGAGGCAACATGGAGTCTAAACGAGACTATATCTCCATCTCTCTATGGTGCATATGGCCTAGACGATAATGCCATAATAATGCATGCGGTATCCGAATAACTACAACCATAAAATCTCTTACGTGAGAGACATGCACTGGGTAATGAGAACCAACTCTAGAACCTCTGGCCAAAACCAAGCAACCACGACTGATCTTCCATGACCTATCCTGAAGAGAAATAGAGTAACCTGCATCATGCAACTGACTGATAGAAATCAAGCTCTTACTGAGCATAGGAACTTTTTATACATCATGGAGCGCAAGAGAAGTCCCATTATGCAAATCTAGGTGCATGTCCCCTGTACCAACTATAGCATAAGTCTGCTCAAGGTCCAAATCAATACATTTTTCAACCTCCCTGTAAGAAGAGAACCATGCTCTATGAGGGGTAACATGACAAGAGGCTGAAGAATCCAACAACCAATCAAAGACATAGGCCTGATCATTGAGCAAGTAAGTTGTAGGGAAACTAGATGACAAGATGGCATGCTCAACTGCATCATCATGGGTAACTGCATGTACCTCACCACTAGAAAGAGTGGTAACACCTGCTGCATCGCTGACTCTCTACTCATGTCAAGTCCATCTCTGTCTCTGCTGCTCTCTAATCTATCTAAAACATTCTTTTAACATGCCCAAGCTTTCCACAGTGGAAGCATACAACATCTGTAAAACTGAAGAACCTATAGAAGATGACAAGGAATCCAAATCATCATGAATAGGGTTATCCATAGCATCCACGAAGCTCAAGGAGTTGAGGGCTGTCCCAATGGAGGGAACCTGCTCATGAAGACAATCATTTGCAAGTACATTAGTGGTAGAAGCATGCTGCAAAGGCTCATGAAACCTCAATAGATAGGAGGACATAAAGGCATCAACCAAGGATGCGTTAGCTCCCACATGAAGAAGAGTTGTAGCCAACTACATGACATAACCAACCATAGTACGGTAAATCATAAGACATTTGTCATAAGAGCATACGGTATTCAACCATGAAATCAGCCCATAATCATAGTGGCAAACATGACTCTGCAGTACATCAGACCACATAGTAGCATCCAAGTCAATGCAAGACCAGTAAGTGGCATAAGATCCTGCAATGATCAAGCTCCAGGAGAAGCCCAAATACATGTCCAACATCATCCATACTAGTGGCTTTGTAAGGTATACAACAGTAGACCATGTGCATAGATAGGTAAGCATACATAGCATCTGTTCTCTAACATGGATGGGCAATAGTAGCCCAACTAACATAGAAGCTAGACAACAAAGGAGCAAGAGATCCATAACTACAACCCAAGCACTGTAAAGTCCACTGATTGACCAAATAACCCGCAATAAATCCAAGTATCAATGAGCAATCACTACTCAATAACCAACTTCCAAAGAAGAATGGAGCAATCACTACTCAAATATGTAGTTGCATCCAAGTAAATCCAAGATCCATAATCGGGGCATTAAGGGTCAAATAGCATCCAAGTTGCATAAGTGATAAGCCAACCAAATGCAAACCTCTCCATAAAATTCTCAAATGCATGTCGATTCAAGCTTAAATGTCTGCCATACTGTAGTCGAACCCAAAAGCATCCACATCAGACAATAGTCCCATAATGGCTAGCACGGGGCATAAACCTTGTCAAGTGAAATGCCAGCTGCAAAGAAAATGATAGTGAACCAAGAATTAAGCTCTACTCTTTGCTTAAGAAGCATCCGAGAGCATAAACATCAAAGTGGCATCATCCAAATACATCAGTATATTATCTCGAGTAGTTGGGAGCACCCATAGACCACAGGCATAATCAAACTGGAGGTAAAATAACCTGTCAACCAAGGTAGCACAAATCCCAACCAACAACGAAGTTTTCACATCCAAATCAAGGCTCAATAGCTCTCAAATAGCATATCTAGGCATAAATCATGATGACCAAGTATCAATACATCCAATAGGACACCCGAATGTCAACAAAGAGCATTATGCATAACTCGTCCCTAATAAAACATTGGTGCCCAAACAATGTATAGCAGTAAATACCTGCATAAATCGAGCTATGGAAGCTCAAACCAAGTCCCAAAGCATTTCAAAACATTGGGCAAACATCCCCAAAGCATTTGGGCATCAAATATCAAGCCTCGGGAGCATCACATAAGCTAAGAGCATGACATTTTCTTATACTATAAATCAACTCAGATCTATTGCAAAAAATTATGTAATCAAAATTTGGCAAATTTGACATTGCCGTTGCATCCGCAGCATGCCAAAACCCTAAGTTAGACTCTTACCTTGCCTAAATCGGGTTTCGAATGCCCAAGATTTGAGAAAAAATGGGATTTTTGAGCCAGATTTTGAAACATGCGCAAAAAAACATGAGTTGCTACTACGGGGCCTATTGGTTATCCTGAGGATAAAGGGCAAATGGGGTCATACAAGGTGCCCAATGAAGCCAAGGAACACTTGCAAAGAGCCTATGAGGACCGGGGAGAGGCAGGAGATAAAATCTTACCTCGGTGGGAAGAAGCCATGGCTAGCATTGAAGCTCCAAGCTCTAGGTCTTCAATCCGGGCTGAAGTACTGCCGGGCCAAGCTCCACGATCAAGCTCTAATCCAAAGCTCTGATACCAATTGAAGGGAATGTAATGGCAGTGGAGAAGGAGAAGAGGAAGATGCAGGAGAGAAGAGCACACACAATGTAGGTGCTGTCCAAAAGTGTGTAGATAGCCTTATTGCATTATCATATATATATATATGAATAAAGAATATGGGATGTCATTGTACACGGGCAGGCCCAAGGGCCTTTTACCCCAACACAACAAAAGATTTGGTGAAGGTGGATCCACTTGCCACCTCTTTGGCGTGCTCATCATGCTCCAAAACAAGCAAGGCAAGGTCCTCCCATAGAAGCTTCTCATGGGTCCTTGATGTAAGAAGGCTGGTGTAGAAGACATCAAACCAAGGAGATGATAGCTGAGTCAAAATAATCATAGCCATATCCTCTGAAGAGATCATCTTGCCAAGTGACACAAGCTCATCCCTCATGTCCTCCAACTTGTTGATATGATCCTTCATGGAAGAAGAATCATCAACACTGAGAATCCATAATATTTTCTCAAGAGTAATACAATAAGCAAATGTATTCTGATGGTACAAAGAAGCAAGATTTGTCCACACTTCGGTTGCTTTCCACAACCTACACATGCGTACTATGATAGAATCTTGTAAGCTCATAATGAAAAAAGATCGAGTTCTAGAGTTGAGCTGATCCCATAAGGCCGCATGATCCAATGGTGGGATCCTCCACTATGTAGGGAATAGACTAGGCAACAAACTCCCAAAGACCAAAGGTATTGAGAACACACTCCACTCTACACGACCAAAGCAGGTATTTGGAACCATCAAGTTGGTCCTCTTTGGGCAAAGAAGGAAGTATGGGCACCTATATCAAGGGTGCCATGAATGGCATATGAAGGCCAACAGAATGAGCCTTCTATGAAACATGGAGAGAACAGGGAGGAGAGGGATCCCGTACAATTGGGCTAGGAGACCTCCATTCGTCACATGAACTAACACAAAAATCTCTTCATCTCTCAAAAGAAGGAATAGAGACCTCATCCTTTGAGTCAGCAAAGAACTAGTGATAGACGTCTTCAAACCTACAATCTTTTAGAAAGCTACGTTTGATAGAGAAACAACTATTGCCTACCACGTGGAGGCTATCAGCTACACAAAGGCAAGAGGAATGTCAATTTCAAGGAAGTCCATTGATGAAGACTATCATTGAAGAAGCTCCTCATGATCCTAGGAAACCCCCTCTAAAACACTAGGGGCCACAAAATCCACAACCGCATCATCGAGATCATCCCCCTCTAAAAGGGATGTGGGGTACAAGGGAACCACTGAAGGAGAGGGTGGGGGATGGTGGGAAGGAACCTATGGAAAATATGGTGCAGAAGTGGGAACGGGTTTAGTAATAGACAACTGCCTCCTCAGAGGACCCTACATAAGAGAAGGGGAAAGGAGCTTGTAAAGCCCACTCTCCTGCCAACCTGTTGTGATAACAACCCCTGTAGTAGAATCCTCAATACAAACGGCCTGCTCGGTGAAGATAACTTTGGTACCAAGCCTAGTAAGGCCATAAACTAAGAGGAGTGGAAAGGCCAAGGCCATGGCTTATGAAAGGGGGCTTGAAGTGTGGTAAAAAAATAAAGCCCCCCAAAGTGCCAACACCACAAATAGGTATCGAAACAATGTCACCAATAATGACAAAACCCTCAAAAGGGCATAGATCGTGCAACAAATCACCTCATGGAGTCATATGACTAGAAGCTCCACCATCAACTAGCCAAGGCCTCTGAGAAGATGAAGCAACCACATAAAAGAAGGCTCCTTCAAGGCAACACTATAAAGGAATACTAACTCATGGGTAACCACTTGAGTAAAGGTAGAAGGCTCAAACATTTTAGCTCCATCCTTCGCTCCCTGACAAAGGTGAGGGTACTTCTTCTAACATTTCTCATTTGGATGTGTCCCCTTCCCACATTATGGGCATTTAGGCTTCAACAAGTTAGAGTCAAAGCCTGAAGAACTCTCTTGTCTTTTAGCCTTTGACTTTCCTTTCTTCTTCTTCCCCCCTCTCGAACCTACAACAAAAGCTTTGGTGGAGGTGGATCCACTTGCCACCTCTTTGGCATGCTCATCATTCTCCAAAACAAGCGGGGCAAGCTCCTCCCATAGAAGCTTCTCACAGGTCCTTGATGTAAGAAGGTTGGTGTAGAAGACATCAGACTAGGGAGATGGCAACTGAGTCAAAAGAATCATAGCCATATCCTGTGAACATCTTGCCAAGGGATTGAAGCTCATCCCTCTTGTCCTCCAACCTATTGATATGACCCTTCATGAAAGGAGAATCATCAACAATGAGCATACATAATTTCTTCTCGAGAGTAATTCGATGGGCAAATGTCTTTTAATGGTACAAAGAAGAAAGCTTTGTCCACAATTCCATTGCTTTCCACAACCTGCACACATGCACTAGGATAGAATCCTGTAAGCTCATAAAGAGGAAAGATTAGGCTCTATAGTTGAGCCAATCCCATAAGGCCACATGATCCATCGATGATCCAATGATGGGATCCTCCACTAGACGGGGAATAGGGTGGGTAACAAACTCCCAAAGATCGAAGGTATCAAGGATACACTCCACTTTACATGACCAAAGCGAGTAATTGGAACCATCAAGTCAGTCTTCTTTGGGCAAAGAAGGGAGTACGGGCACCAATATCGAGGGTTCCATGAATGGCATATGAAGGCTGGCTATAGGTTCCTTTTATGAAACATGGAGAGAATGGGGAGGAGAGGGGTCCTATACAAATAGGCTAGGAGACCTCACACAAAAATCTCTCTATCTCTCAAAGGAAGGAATAGAGACCTCATCCTCCAAGTCAGCAACAAAGAATTGGTGATAAGACATCTTCAAACCTGCAATCTCTCACAGAGTTGCATTGGACAAAGAAACAATTGTCACCTACTGCCACCAAGAGGCTATCACCTGTAGGAAACAAACACTTGCAAAAATGCATATTTGCATTTTGGGAAAAATTAAAAATTTGATATTTCCTTATGCAAAAAGGTTGCCACCTAGTCTCGGGAGATTGTCGCCTGGCTACTTGGGAGTGAAAACGGGCAATGGACCGCCTATTCAAGCTATAAATGCAATAAACACATACTAAAAATTTGCATTTTGGAAATTTGGGATGCTTCTATGAGATGAAAACTTGCTCTTCTACAATAAATCTCCAAGATGTGTCCTCAATTAGGCAATGATACTGTGTGAGAGTAGCATCATAAGAGAAACACGAACATAGAGAGAAGCAGAAAGAGAGTGAGTGAGGAAGCAGAAGATGAGGAAAGAATACTAGACTCCTGACTAAAGAAGAATGTTGATACAATGATGATGGATTGATCAGTCCCTACATGTAGGCCATAACAACAATGAGGGCATTAGATCAGGCTAATGATGACAACATCATTGAAGATGGAGAAAGATGATGGAATTAAAGTGTGCACCTACCCTAGGGAAGAAGAAAGATGATGATATGAATGACTGCCAAGTGGAGAATGGCTATAAATAGCCATAAAACCCCTAAAATGGACTATTAAAATATGAAAATGCCATAAATGTTGGCCCACCATCATTTAATGTTGTCATGGCATAATAAATGCCTAGAAAATGTGAGATGGCCACCAAAAAATCTGACTCGCAAGGACAATGTCTGACAAATGTGGACAGTCTGGGAAATGCAAAAACTATCCATGGAAAACACAATGGAACTCGACAAACAAGAGCAATGCACCTAGATAGCCACTCTACAATGAGTAGCCTCCCCCATCAAAACACATGATAGACTTGTCAGAGCTCCAAAAGTCCTCGTCTGAGGCTCGCAAGCAGGAGATGGCAAGGCATAATAAACATGACTGCTAACAAATGCTCCAATCATATTGTATTGTCACAATATGAGTAGTGTACTTCTAGCTATGAAAAGAAGATTGAGATGAAGGATGCACAAGTGGATTGTGGAGCATGCTTGCCAATATGAGCTATGAGGGCGTAGTAAGTGATGTAAGTGCATTCACCACATATTGTTGAGTCTTTGGATTTGTAAGCACCTATAAGTAGGCTAGGTGAGAGCTAGTCGTAAACTTTGTATATCAAATCTTTGAAAATAATAAGAGTGTGTCCATTGGTCCCAAACATTGAGCTCATGTAGCACAATAATAAATTCTAGTTATGATAGGACTAGAAGAGTGAAGACCAAGTTACACCTAAAGTCTCAAGTCTTTCACAAATATTCACTATGTTAGATATGCGCAATGCCCCACTCCAAAAGGTGCCACCAATGATCCATGGTGCTCGATGTTCTAAGGGCCCCATTATGAGGATAAGACATGTGTGAGATTGAACATTGATTAGGTATTTTGATGAGGTTTATGCAACTAGATAGCAAAAAGGTGACCTTTTGTGGGTCAAATCTTCCTATTAGATAGAGTTGTTAAACTTGTAGCAATTTAAGGTGCATTGCATCAAGTTGTTGGCATGGGAGTTATCACAGGCACCTATTTTGTGTCCTAGGGGCCATGGAGGTGGTCTTGGCTATGGGTTCACAAGGGGATCCCTTATCTCAAGAGTTTGGAGATAGTGCCTCTAAGCAATTGATAAAGAAAATATTCATTGGCCAAATAGTGAAGGTTAATAGGGATGTTAATTAGGTCAACTTGGCTACCTTCATATGCTATAAAAGGGAAACCCCCCTAGAAGTTAGTTCTTTTATCTAGCATTAAGCTCTTCACCTAGATTCTACCTAGATCACCATCTAAGCTTCATAGTGGAAGCATATAGGTGTACAAGGTCATCGTGTATGGAGTTAAGGTATTTTTATCTTTCTCTAATTTTGTTGTGTACTCTCTATTCCTTAAATGTTGTATGCTGCATCATGTAATTTTTACACACTAGTATAAGACCAAAACTCTTACATGACCAAAATCCTAAAAACCTTATGGAGGATCTTGTAAAACTGGAAGTATTTTGAAGAAAAAATTGAACAATCTATAGATTGACATGGTTCATGTGGCTATAATGAAAGCTAAAAAAACTATCATTAGACACTTTAAAATGAGATTGACAACTGTATAACTGAAAGGAGCCACCTCATTGATTAGGTCAATCCAACGAGACTCTTCATCCATAGGATCAAAGTAGGCCTCCAAGAAGCCCAAGCTCATCAGAGGAACGTTTGTCTACAAAACATCTCATGATTGTAGAAGCTCAATCACCTTTGATGATGGAGTAGAAAGAAGATCTAAAAGCCAAAAGGATTGAGCATTGTTATCAAAAGAAGAAATCCATGATTTAAAGAAGCCAAAACACAAAGAAAGAAAATCAAAGAGGAAAAGATAGATCTGGACTATAAGAACAGAAAGAAAGTTGATGAAGAACAAAGACTAGCTAAGGACATGAAGTAGGAACAAGTGAAAAAGAGTAAGTAGGGAAAATGGGCTAAAACATACTATGAAGAGTGGTTCACAAGAAGAGGGAGATTATCATGTTGCTATGCTAAACTTCAAAGTAAGGGAAGCAACTTGAGCCAAAGAACATGAGGATATCTTAGCATCCCTAAGGTTGTCATACATGGAGGACAAGTGAAGATAGTGATGACTGTTGGAACAATAGATTCAAGAGCAATTATTTAGAAATCATGAGACCAAAAGTGCCATCAAGGGCAATGAAAAGATAGTCAAAGACACTCTAGTTCCTACATTGGTGTTAACCCCAGTACAAGATAGAGAGAAAGGAAGTAAAAGAAAATTGAAGAAAATTAAAAAATGCAGAGCAAAGCGAAAAAGGCGGCCGGACAAAAGGATAAGAGGAGAAAAGGCCAAAAGCGCAAGGGTAACCTTAAAAGTCAAGGCAAAGGAAAAGACACATTTTAAAATGTAAAGGCACCCCCAAATTTTTGTAAGAGAGAGAGAGTGCCAGGCTCCCTCCTGTGCAAGTTGTAAAGAGTAGATGGGCACAGGTGAAGGCATAATGTAAATAGAGGGAAATAGAAAAAGAGGACCTTGGCAAGATGGCTAGTCATGCAAAAAAAGGATGGGTTCCAAAAGGGATAAGGGCATGTATAAAAGCCAAAAAGTGAATAGAGAAGCTCATTCTTGGTGTGTGGCAAAAGTGGCTCTCTTCTTCTTCTTCTTCTTTTTCTTCTTCTCTTCTCTTCTTCTTCTTGCTTTCTTGTGCTTGTGCTTGAGAGAGGGAGTGTGAGGGTGAGGGATCGTGGTGGAGAAGCTCTCCATCTTCCCCTCTCTTCTTCTCTTCTATTCTCTTCTCTCATCTTGCATGCGGCTATGGAGCATGGATTTTGAAGGTGGATGATTGAGGTTGCTTGAGCTCACATCTCAGATCATGGAGCTACCAATGTGCATGAGAGAGAAGGGTATTCGATCAGGCATTGAGGTAAGCTAACTACACTTGTAGGCTTGAGAGCGCACATGGCTATGTGAGAGGTAGCCATTAGCATTCAGCTTGAAACATTTGAGCAATAAGCGGTCTGTTGGTCTTGGCGATTGAGGAAATCTCACAGATTTTGATTTCATTTGCCACGGCAAATGGATTTGAGCCTTGAGTGCTTGCACCCTCCTTCGAATTGAGCATTGGAGGGTTTTCCCCCGAATTGGTGCTTGAGGTAAATAGATAGGAAGAAAGGGTATTTGATCTTTGTTGCAAGTAGTGTTTTGGATTTTTGAAGTTTAGATAACTTGGTTGGATTAGCATTAGTGTTTGCTTGTGATTTGTGGGCATTTGTAGACATTTAGGTAGGAAAATAAGGGAAGGAGAAAGAAAACCATAGTAGGGTTTTATATATCAGTAGACCTAAATCAAAGGAAAATAGGGTTGAAATTCGGTAAAGAAGAGGAAAAGGCATCCAAGGAGTGTTAAATAGGGTTGTAAAGAAAGAGTTTCAGGGCTTTGAGAGAGAGAGAGAGAGAGAGAGAGAGAGAGAGAGAGAGAGAGAGAGAGAGAGAGAGAGAGAGAGAGCTCCAAGGCAAAGACAAGATCAAGCACACCGATTCGGAGATTTTTGACTATTCCATGTATACACAAACATTCCTTAGCACTCAATCATTGATTCTGGAAGTCCTCATTACTTAGCATCAACCACGGAGATCAAACGAATCAAAATCTTTCCTCGTGGGTCGTTTGCGCCACCTGAATTGGACGTACATCATAGAATCTGATTCCTAGAATTGGACAAGACTCATATAGCCAAACTTGGACTATCCGATTCGGAAAATTGACTCGGACCACCAAACTTGGAAGTCCGATTTTCTCACTTAGACAGACCTAGAATTGACAGTTCGATTTTGCGAATCGGACATATGATAATCATACACACTGACCGAGCTTGGGAATTGATCATGGGAATTGATCAGTCTAGCACATCCCACGCTAGGTAGAGCTCAACCGGAAGCAAGAAGGCAAGACCCTTGTGAGCATCCTTGAGGAAGAGCATCATGGTAGGCCGGTTGAGGATATCATAGCTGACCTTGAGGAAGAGTAGAGTTTGGCAAGAAGGTGCTGCAGGGCATATGTGCTTACAACCATGAACAATGATCTCAAAGGTTGAGATAGGAAATAGAAATGCAAGAGGTCCAGTGAGTTTTAGCGCTTGCCAATCGAAATAAGACAAGACCCAATGGAGAGGGAAAGAGTGCTAGAAGCCAGTCTCACATTCAGTGAGCTTCTCACTAAGTGACTCATAGATAACATAGCTGCAGAGTAGAGCAGAGCGGCCCTAGCAACTTCGTTTGCTAGAGGGACTAGGAATCACTCCAAATTCGAAGAGTCAATCGAAGATGCATGTAGTTGCCAAGAAACTCGACAAGTACCAGCCCAACAATTACCCATATAGCTTTGAAGAGCAATTTGAGTAGGTGTGTGAAGCAATTTGCCTAACAGACCCTACTCAATGTGCGCAAGCTTTTGGTATTTGTCTCGAGGATAAAGGTTGGATGTGGTACACCAGTCTAGATGATGCCACAGTGCAACAACTTCAATACACTCAATCGTCTCTTCATCAAGAGATTCTTTGAGGTGGGGTACTTGGATAACCTTATTGTTTGACTGATGAATATAAGTCAAAAGGACAACGAGGACATTAGAGATTATGTCACCCACGTACGGAGTCTCTTTAAGAGGATCCCAACTGTAGAGCAACCTAGTGAGCAAGCGGTCTCTACCATATTCATAAGCGGAATTAGGAGTAAAGAGCTCTACAAGGCCTTGGTAGGAAACTCAAACCTTCAAAGGGATATGCTAGCTAGGGTCTTTGAGGAAGCCATACATGTAGACAACTTGCTCAAAGAGAGGAGCTCGAGAGCCACAAGTCAAGATAGTGCAACCTCTAGAGCCTCAGAGAGAGCTACTGCCGCTAGTGAGAGATCTAGTCAGAGTAACCAAGAGAAAGGGAAGGTTGTTGACGCAAGCCAGGAATTGGCGGATGTAAAGCTAGAGTTGGCCAAGCTCTAGGAAATGATTAGAAGACCTACGTGACCTCACATGCAATGTGTCCATTGTGGAGGGAACCACCTCTTGACCGAGTGCACGAATCGTAGATCTAGACTTTGAGCCAATTGCAATAAGTTTGGTCATGATGCTATGCATTGCCAATTACCGAGGCGATTACTATATCTGTAGCTTTATAACTAGCCATACTACTTGGGGAATAGACCACTGCGATTCGGAAGGGGAGCACCATTAGCTCTTCCAATGCCTAATGATGCCAAGCTGGATGTTGCCAAAATGGACATCAACCCTATAGGTATTCCTAGACCACTTGGACCCTTCGTGACCCATCCACTGAGTGACACTCCAATACATTATATAGAGGAGTCGAATGAGGATGAGACATACATAAATCTTACATCTCATATGACAATGAGGGTAATCCCATCTTATTGGACTTTAGACTAGTATCGGTGATGGTGTTAGGTCGGGGGAAGGGGTAGAGGCCTAGGAGGGCAAAGCTAAGTCCCAATCTCATGCTAAACTTGCAGCCACCCAAGGCATATCTCATCTCGTTGCCCTAAATGGCAACAAGCTAACTAAGAAAAGGCTGATTTGAGATGCCCTGAATGTGAAATCACTCACTTGTATGCCAAATATCCCAAGCGAAAACCATCTACTAGCTCAACCATCGTAGCTTATGTACTTTGGGACTGTTTGGTGTCGAAACACTCAATGGTGAGGCCAATCCCATCTTGTTGAACATCATGACTAGGGCACAAATGAAGCAGATCGGTATTTCATTGCCAAGACCTAGCAACCTAGATGTGGCCTCGATAGGAAAGAAGAGTCCTTGAAGGAAGAAAAAGAGTACTAACACCAAAGTGACACAAAAAACAGACATTGTGACCGCACTAACGAGAGGGAAGCAAGTGGCGGATACAGAGGCTGAGACTTCATCACCTAAAACAACATAGAAGGGGAGTGCCAAGGTTGGGGAATATCTTGATCCAAATGCCAATTGGAAATAGTTGGCAAGGTTAAGGAGTGGGTGAGAGAAGACCAAGAGCATCTAAAGGATGTTGAGCCCATCTTGGAAGATGAGATCAAAGAGTTCTCTAGTGTAAGCATTGCTATCTCATTGAGACACATAAACTCAAGAGATGCATTCCACCTCACGCGAACCATGAAGACAAGGCTTAGACGCCATTGGTAGGCAAGCTGCTCAAGACTAGTGGCAAAAGAGTGTAGGGCAAGATGAAAGGCAAGTGGCTAATGGCCTGCTTATGACATTGCTATTGGCTTTTGTAATGTTGTTGATGGGGGATCAACCCTTCATTATGGCGAGAATTGAAGCGATGAGTAGAGGGATCTAACAAGCCAAGAGTAGATGACTTGCATGAGAATGACATAGTCACACAAATACCCTGCCTCACATTGAACTTAGTGCCCAAGTCCTTGCATGTGAATGCTTTCTAGGAAGGCATGGAGATGCATGTAGCCCTACCAGTGGTGGCAGCACTAGGAGATGTCACAAGAAAGGGGATTGTAGACACAGGAGTGAGAGATAATGTACTTAGCCATGCAGTTTTGTAGGTTTGGGGTAACTCACCGATGGAGACTGCAAAGTTTAATGTCAATCGGCTAATGGCATGAAAGTTAAGCCATTCAAAGTATTGAAGGACTAGCCCTTGAGGATAGCAAGTGTCCAGTCCTTGGTGAACTTCATCATTATGAAGGGAGTAGATTATGATAACTTGCTAGGCAAACCATGGATGAGAAATGCACGGGTAATTGAAGATTGGGGTAATAGCCTCATATTCCTAGGTTACAGATTGGAGGAGGCAGTAAGAGTTGAGATGGATACCTGGAAGACCACGCTGATTGACTTAGATGCCATCTCCTCTATCTTGAAAGGAGAAATCCAAGCCAAGAATTTGTGCCAACCCTTAACGAAGTACATTCCCTAACTTGAAGACGAGCAGGATTGGATGCACACGCTATTGACCTGCTGTGATGAGGAAGAAGAATATAAGTAGGTTGCTAAATGATAGCCAATGACTCCATAAAGCCACCCCACCTCAAATTCCAAAAGGTATGACCCTATCATTAGTGCCACTTTGTATGATGGCCAAAAATCCTAGCAGGCAACCAATACCCACCCCTTGCAGACTTGAACTCCAGGGGATTCTTGAGTATCTAACAAGGGAGCTAGTTGGTCACCCAACTGCTAATCTCAAGTCTCTCCAAGATCTCATGGATGAATCGAGATGAAGATGGACCAAAGTGCATGATCTAAACCTTGTGTACAATTGGGCACTGATCATGGATGAAAAGAGAGTCGAGAATAGAGATTTAGATAACGAGGAGTAGTCAGAAGGTAGCAATTCAAATGACGAGTACGAGAACTACTATTCCTCGAATGAAAGCAATGAAGAAGAGGTCGAGACGATAGAGTATGACACTGACGATCGAGTAATCAAATAAACAAAGGTAGACTCCAAGCTGCGGAGAGCCAACACATTCAGAATTGAAAGAGGAATCTTCAGAACTGAATGTGATCGCACTTGGTTGGATCACTTAGGTGTGGTGGACTATGAGCATGTAGGGCTAGTCCAGCCAAGTGTCATAGCTCTCTTTAGGATCGGAGTTAACCTCAGAGCTGTGACCACCGGGGGAAACTCCATCCTCTACTAGCGAGGGTTGTGAGTTCAACTCTTCATCAGAGGCAAGCTCTTTGAGAGCAATCTAGAGATACCCGACTACCTAAAACTAGATGCACCAGCTGATCCACCTAGACAATTGAAGGAGGAAAAGAGAGGACAACCAAAAGGGTCGAAAGTTGAACAACAAAAGAAACCCCAAGACCTACCAAAGCGCTTCACTAAATTCAAGAAAGGGGACATAATTGATCTTGTTGGGCGTAAAGAGACAAGGATAGACAAGTGAACCAATAGCCAAAGTCAATGAAGTTGACTTAGCAGGGGAAGGGGAGTAGCCTTGACCTGTGTCTATAGCTGATGACCTAACCAAGCAAGAGGAGGTTGATCTTATTGCTCTCTTGTTAGAGTACATAGATATGTTTGCCTAGTCCTTAGAAGAACTCAAAGGAGTCAATCCAAGGGTCATGACGCATAATATCCCAATGATTCCTGACACGCAACACCAGTAAAACAATGACCTTACTCGATGAATCCAAAGTATGATGTTATAAGATTCGAGATACATGCTCAACTTTCTTATATACTTAAGAGATATATGGTGAATATTATGTTGGCACAGAGAGAGGACAGATGAGAGAAAAGAAAGATGTAGAGAGAGAGAGAGAGAGAGAGAGAGAGAGAGAGAGAGAGAGAGAGAGAGAGAGAGAGAGAGAGAGAGAGAGAGAGAGAGAGAGAGAGAGAGAGAGAGAGAGAGAGAGAAAGAAAGTTATATTAACGTCTTCTAAAGACCAAAACTGGCCTATGAGACAAACTGTGATACAACTGATGAGGTCTAGCTATCCAAAATAAAAGTGCTGAATGAAAAGCTAAAAACTGGAAACTGAAAATACGGTGCTGTGAGTGTGATAAGTGTCGTGTATGTGTATGTGCGTATGTAGCTCTGGTACTCTAGATAATGGCTACAAAAGGGGAACAAATGTCGGATGTGATAGGGGAACAACTGTCGGCTGTGATAAAGTGGTGCGATGTGTATATGTAATAGATGCAGGGAGATATACTATCCTGGGATGTAGCAGCAGTCGTCGAAGTCGCTAATAGCAGGTGATCCCTCCTGGATGCAGGATGTGGTACATCGGCAATGGAGAAAGAGCAAACTGGAGGTCTGAGATCCAATGTGTCGAGTGTCGTCGAATCTCAGTTTGCTGTCGATGTAGATCAAGAATCCTCCAGATCTCCTGTCGGTGTGGCTGTGGGGTCCGAAACCCATGGATCCTCGTGCGGCGTCGGGTATGCTGGTCCTCAGCCTGCTGTAGTGTGAGCTCGGAGGTCTGGCTGGAGGCTGGTACAGTAGCTCTCACTCTGTCTGTCTGAAAGAACTGTGTAATAGTCGTCTGGGTGGGCCCCTCTCTGACTGGGACCCGCTGTGTGCTCTATTCTCTGATGTGCCATGCCTCTCCCAAAAAACGGCCAAATGATCTCTGATCCATATCAGTCATACATCCCTGAAGTGAGCTGCTCAATGTGTATCTAGATCTCAACTCTGAGTATGCCGGGCATCTGAGAACAAAATGCTCCTCACTCTCCACCTTTGATCTGCAAAGGGGGCATATCCTCTCCTCCCGTGGGATGCCACTGGCTTTGCCACTCTCAATCATAAGCTGATGTGATGATACCTTGAGCTATCCAATAAGAACTCTCAATCGATGTGGCATATAGATCTGCATATATCTCAGAATCTCTATGAATCCCTGCTCTGATATGCTCAAGAACTGTGTATAATAATGTGCCATCTTCGATGGCAGTGGTTGTGCAGGGCTGACCCATGTCCTCTGTATATAAATATGCCATATCTCCTGTCTGATGACTCTGTTCCTCTTAGAGAGAGAGAGGGTGTAAGTGGGAGCCTGAGTATCATATAGAAGAGGTGGGAGTCTATCAATGTCCAGCCCATGTCTGTCAAACCAAGCTCTAGTCTGTGCATACCATGATGTGGTATCCCCCGCTCGAGCCATCTCCTGAGATGCCATATATGCTCTGTATGCAATGGGATCTCTGTCCATATCCTGAAATCTGTGTAGGAAGCAGACTGTCTGAAATAATGCCTCGACTAGCATGGGCGGTGTGGCAAGCTCTGCTCGCACAATGTCATGTGGGACTGAGGCCTTGTTGCGAATCAATCTAGATATCATGATCACATGAGGTCTCTCCATCAATGTCCATACATAATCGGCAAGGCCTGGCCCCCATATAGCTGCTCCATACATCAGTGCTGGAGTGACTAGAGTATCAAAGAGCCACCCCTTGGTGCGGGGCTCCTAGAAATGTGCATGATGACACTGTCGCTCCATAAGAGCCAATGCTGAGTATCCTCCAGTGAGGCGGTCACGAGCTACCTGTGTCATCGAGAAAATCCCTGAAGCTGCTGTAAAGGTGACTCCCAAATATACATATGATCCAGTGACCTCAATACTCCCTCTTGCTGCCATGAAAATACTCTGTCTGCGTATCTGAGCTAATGTATGGAATATAAGAACCTTGGTTTTACCAAGGTTCACTGTCATGCCTCTTTGTATGCAGAAATCATCCAATGCTAATAAATGCTGCTGTAATCCCTGAGCTGAATCTGAGACCAACACAATGTCATCTGCATATAGTAAGATATGAACTGTGGCTCCACTGAGATCTATACCTCCACCGGCTCGCTGTTGAATAAACTCTGCTATCTCATCAATGTATAGCCCATATAGAGTCAGTGAGAGTGGGCATCCTTGTTTCACACCAATGGTGCTCACAAGGGGATCTGATATACCTCCCGGACATCTGACTCTGCCAGTAACCCGCTCATATAGTGCATAAATACCCCACATCATGTCATCATCCACCCCCATATCAAGTAGGCGTCTGAAAAGCCTCTCTCTCGGAACCGTGTCAAAGGCTTTGCGGAAATCCACAAAGCAACAATACAATCTCTGTTTCTTCACTCGTGTCTGGTCGATCAGACAACGGAGAGTGAAGATGTGGTCTATGGTAGAAAATGCCCGTCTGAACCCTGCCTGTCCGGGTGCGCGCATGCGCTCTCTCTCTGCCAGCGTGCTGAGCTCCTCCTCCATCACCGTGCCATAAAGTTTGGCCAAAACTAGCCCAATCATGATGGTCCTATACGTGTTAGGATCCATAGGATCCCCTGACTTGTGGATAGGTACAATGGTGTGCTTTGTCCACGAAGATCAAACTGGTCTCGAGTGTGGCCATGCTGTAACCGTGAGATAGCATGTTTCACCATACTAGTGGTGAAAAAGGATGAAATACCCGGTCTTGGTGTACATGGTGTGGGTATCAACGGCTGTGCGGGTACATGATATAAACTCTGTGCGTATCCATGCTATACTGCAGGGTCATGTATCGGTGTGGGTGAGCGTGGTTCTCTGATCTGCCTCCATGCCTCTGCACAATCTCTGCTCATAAGAAGGTGGTATATATCCCAATATCTCTCCTCCTCCCATTCCCGCTTTTTACGGCGGGTCAAGCGGTGCATGCGTCTCTGCGCCTGTCTGTGTGTGATCTCTCCTTTGGCCTCCAAATCGCGTAGCTGTCGACGTAGATCTCTGCACTCATCATCATACCACCTGTTCTGTGGCATGGTACCGGTCCGAGGGGGGTGCGTGTATGTGTGATGTGGAAAACTGAGTGTAGCAGAATCATGCAAAATGTGTGTGATATCAGTGGTCAGTGTATCAAGGGGTGCGTATGGATCAAGTGACATGATGTGCTCCTCCAGATGCTGTGAGTAAACATGTGAGAGCTCATGAGTGAAGTGTATGATAGTATGCATGTGGGGTATGATATCTGTAGGTGGTGATGGTAATGAGGTGAGGAGTGAGAAACTGAGAAAGGTGTGACCAACACCGAGTGGAAGTCTCCCAAGGCCGAAGGACTTGATAGTATGCATCCCATCGATCGGTCCGAGTAGATAATCTATAGTACTCTCGCCCCCCCATGTGGGAAGCATGTAAGACCTCCTGAATATGTCCATCTGCCATCCCGTTATAAATAACGAGATGATGTCTACTACCAAGCTCAAGTAAATGCCCTCCATACCCTGTGGCGTCTGGCCCAGTATCTGCTGACTCCCGACTGATCCCCAACTCCTCAGGGTCTAATGCTCTCATGATCTCTGGCTGCTCCATATCAAAACTCTCACACTGTCGGCTCTGTGTGCGCCCGTTGAAGTCCCCCATAAGGAAGACCTCACCCAAACTAGAATACAGAATAATGTCCTCTGAGAGTTGTGAATAAGGGGAGGGGGAATCTCTGGCCTGAATATCACCCTGCATAGTAGCATATCTGGACCCTCGTGGTGAAAAGTAGCATATTGCCATATAGATCCATCTCTCATCTGATATCTGCACTCTAATCCATATGTAACTGGCCTCCTCATCTCGTCTCACTAACTGGATATGTCTCTGTATCCCCTGACGGAATAGAACTTCCACCCCTCCTGAGCCCCTAGATGTACTCTGCCTAGTAGTAGCCCGGTATGTAGATACCCACTCAAATCCTGTAATGCGTGGAAGCCCTCTCTCTGGGCTCTCATGTGTCTCTGTGAGGCATATAACATCATGGTCGGGTAAAATCTCCTCAAGTCTGTCCGGTCGTGACCATAGGGAGCCGTTGCAGTTCCAAATTGCCACACGTATCGAGATCTCCTGTACAGTCCTCTGCCCCGTCTCATAGGCCACACCCCCCTATTTGGTGGGGCGTCCATCTATAAAAATCCGGCCATCTCGATAGAAGGCCTTACGGCCTTCTCTACGTGCTTGGAGTATCTGTGGCATGCATGCTCATCTGTGTGCAATCTGCATCTGATTCAGGTCCTGATCCATGAAGATGGGAGCCCCAGTCATCCCTCGGAGCGAAATCTGCTTCCGAAAGAAAGCGGCTTTGTCCTCCGGTGTGCTCATATGTAATATCAGAGCTCTGACCTTGGTAGTATCTTGTCCTGCACGCCATGCTTGAGTAAAGGGCATGCTCGTGTACCCTAGTCGGGTGCATAGCCCGCGTGCGTCCTCCTTCGGAGAGGCCCCTTCGGGGAGCCTAGTAATACGCACGTTCAATCTACGCGCATTCCTAAGCCTCTCCTCCTCTAAGGTCTCCTGAACCCAGACTACCTCCTCCTTTTTATTTTCTTCCTGGACCTCCTTCTTAATGTTCTTCTTCACTACCTCAATCCACCCCTCCTTATTCCCTTCTAATTCTTCCTTCATGTTTGCTTTGATTTTTTCCTCCCATCCCTCTCTCGAAGCCTCAACTTTGGTTTTAATGCATACCTGGAGGTCCTCTCGGCATTCCTTCATGATAGCCTCTCGGAGGTCCGCTTTGAAATCCGCGTCCTCTCTTGCCTCTCGTAGATGTGACACTTCCGTTTGTAGCTTGTCCAGGTTGGTTTTGAGATCCCTCTTCTCTTCCGTGAGTGTCTTCACCATCTCCTCCAGTCGCCGGATCCTCTCATGGAGCCGGCGGGTTTCTTGGTTCAAGGCATTATCCGCATCCTTCTTGAAATCTTTCTTCGCCTCCTTGATAGCCTGGCTGATTAGGAGCTCCACGTTATGGAGCTCGAGCGGCATGTCGCCTGCCTCATGTGCTACCTGACACCTTCGTCAGACCAGTGCAGGGTCTTTTTGTGAACAGCCGTTTGATCTGTTTGAGACTTGTCGTCAGACCAGCGCAGGGTCTTTTCTTCCCTTCTCAAGCCCTGGCCTCCGCTATCTGTAAACAGCCTGCTCGAACTGTCTTGTGAACTGCTGTGCATCATTCCATCCTGCAGAGCCCTCCCTGGCTGCGATCTCAACCTGGCTTCTTGCGCCTGTCTTGGCCTGACCTGCACATGCGCTGCCCTGTAGTAGTCTCGCAGTGTGCCACAGAACCAGGGAGAGAGGGAGCGCCTATTCATTGCCACTGTGCCCACAGGCCTGTGCGCTGCTCTCTTGACTCCACCGACCTATTGATTGAGACGAGGACACGCAAGACGTTGACCCTTTCAAAAGCAACTCACAGCAAACACAGAGTCCGATCATACTTGTTGTTGACGATCCTGGATGAGTAGGCAAGGGCGATGATAGCTGATGAAAAGCCTCTTAACATATCTGATTGAATGGAAGTGCACAGCGGCCTCGCTAGAGAGAGACAATGAGAGAGAGAGAAAGAGAGAGAGAGAGAGAGAGAGAGAGAGAGAGAGAGAGAGAGAGAGAGAGAGAGAGAGAGAGAGAGAGAGAGAGAGAGAGAGAGAGTGTGTGTGTGTGTGTGTGAATGGCCCGTTCCTGCTCGTCCCCTGCCCCAGAACGCTTGCTGCGACCAGTCGACCTGCCTAGCTATTAACCCTGCTCTGTGGCCTGCGTGTCTGCGCCTTTTGCACAGGGAGCTCGCTTGTGTCCTGGCGACTGTTGGCAGGCCTGAGGGTCATCCTACATGCGGATTGTGGCTCCCCATCCGACCCGTGCAGGGTCTGTTCGTGGCGTCCTGTTTTGCTTTCGGGCAGAGCTTCAGCAGAGAGAGAGAGAGAGAGAGAGAGATTGACAACACGCTAGGGACTGGAAGATGGGCCAGTCCCCCCCTTGTGGAGTTAGATTATTGACAAGGAGCAAGCTCCTCTGTTACACATAAACCAGTTCTTAACTTGTAGATCTTGGGAACAAGATCGGTTCCTTGCGTAGTATACAATCGGCTAACACTTTGTGCGTTATTAGTTGAATATGCAATATTAGTTCCTCGAATGGAAAAACATCCAAGACAAAAGTTGTAGATCTTGCCGTTTCCAATAACCCTAGCAAGCCATTTTTAGAGATCAAATTTCTATCGCGAGATATTTTAAAAGTGGATTCACCATGTCTATTTTAAGAAAATCAACTTTTTAAACTCTAGTCTTAACTTATGGTCTATGCAACCACCTTGAGCCATAGATAAGGAGAGTTCATTAGATTGCCTTGGGCCTCAACCTTAAGATTGACTTCCCACAAAATCTTGTGTCATCTTAGGCCTTAGAAAGAGAAAATCACTTCTCTCCTCACTTCCAGAGGATCATGTCTCTCGTCTTTTTTAGTGAGAGAATTACCTCTCTCATTTTTTCTTAGTGAAAGAATTACTTCTCTTCTTAATTCATTAAGAGAGAAAAGACTTTAAACCTTAATTTGTAAGGGAGAGGATGACCCCAAATTAATGCAATGCTCATTACATACAAGTAAACATTCCCAGGCGTCCTCGGATGCACACATAAATACATATACACAATGCTAATGCACTTCCTCTTCTTAGAACTCAATCCATCTTCATTTATGTGTAACTCCTTGGTTCCTGTGTACATTCTTACACTTGGTAGACACTTCCTTCCCCCTTCATAACTTGTACTGCTTGTACCAGATATCCCCGTTACAGTGCTTTGATCACCCCATTAAGTGATGCACTAGGAATACTGGTCTCTAAATGGTCTCATGGCCATGCTAGATCATCATTAACACTTAAAGAAAAGTGACTCAGTAGTTTATTGATATAAATTTACTAAATAGAGAATGCGTAATAAGCAATCAATTTAGTGACATATGCTCACGCCATGAAGGAAGAGATCGATAAGCTATTGAAGGTAGGATTCATCTATGCAATTGAGCACATGGACTGGGTGTCACCCATTGTGATCGTCTTGAAGAAGAATAGAAAAATCCAAGTGTGTGTGAGAACTACAAGAAAGTCAACCCCAGACTAAGAGAGATAATTATCCGTTGCCTCTTACACAGAGCACATGCTTGAGAGAGTAGTAGGAAAAGAGGCTTATAGTTTCTTGGATGGCTTCTTAGGTTACAACCAATTTCAAGTCATACCTCGATGACAGGCATAAGACAACGTTTGCCATGGAGTGGGGTGTGTTCACGTACATAGTCATGCCATTTGGGTTGATGAATGTGCATGCTATCTTTTAGCATACATTGAATGTGTGCCATCTTCAAGGACATGCTTAGGTGAGAGCTAGAATACACTCTAGGTGGAAAGAACACTTGGAGGAAAAGCTTCATGGAGTCTTTAAACAATCTAGTCTCTATAGTCTCTCTTTGAACCCCGTAAAGTGCCAATTCTGGGTGAAACACGGATGTATCTTAGGGCACGTGGTGTCCAAGAACGGCATTGCCATTGACTCCTCTAAGATCAGGATTATTGTCGACTTGCCACCACCAACTAACTATAGGGGAGTTTAGTGCTTCCTAGGACACACAAGGTACTATCGATGCTTCATTTTGAGCTATGCATTGATTGCTAGACCACTCTACAAGTTGCTGATTGTATTCCAGTGGATCGTCTAGTGCCAATGCACTTATGAGGAATTAAAAAAGGCTCTCACTACTATGCTAATTTTACGATCCCCAGACTGGAACATAACATTCCATGTGCATATTGATGCATCAAAGTTTGCTGTTGGAGCCATTTTGTGCAAGTCTGGTGAACATAACCTTGATTATCTAGTGAGCTTCGCTTGCAGACAACTCACAGATACGGAGATGAACTACTCCACAATGGAGAGGGAGGGTTTGGCCATGGTATTTGTTGTAAAGAATTTTTGGCATTATCTTTTGGCTATGCCCTTTACCTTCTTTGTTGACCATCAAGCCTTGCTTTATCTTTTTAACAAACCTTACACTATTGGATGCATAGCTCAATGGTTACTTTTGCTTTTAGAGTTTTGTGGTTTTACGCAAAGCACACAACATTACATGGTAGATCACATGTCCTGCATAACCACATGAAAGATTGTTGGATAGGGCATTATAGATGACCTACCTGATGCACACCTTTTTAGCATGTCTAGTAAAAAGGATTTATTTAGAGCTGACCTGATGCCTTATTGGGTTGATGACATAGTCTAGATCCTAGAGCACAGACTACCAAAGAGACCTATTGAGAATGCTAGGCTAAGGCACCTTATCCTTAAGATTCAACCCTATCAATTGATCATTGGCCAACTCTATAGGTTAGGACAAGATGGCTTGTTGTAGAGATGCATATGCGAGCATGAAATTCATGATGTGCTGACAGAGGCGCATGGTGGAATTGCAGGAGGACACTTTAGTGGAGATACTATGGCCCACAAGGTGCTACAATCTGAATTGTGGTGGCCCACCCTATTCCGTGATGCTGCTAAATTCATAAAGCATTGTGAAGAGTGTCAAAGGACTAAGGTTTCTATTCGTAAGGATAGGATGGAGTTAACCCCAGTCATAGTACACCAACCATTCAAAAAATGGAGCATTGACTTCATTGGGCTAATCAGTCCCATAGCATAATACTCCCAAGCCAAATACATCATTGTGGCAATGGACTACCTTACAAAATGGGCTCAAGCCACGAGAAAGAATGATGCTAGAACCATGGCTAAGTTCCTTTAGGAGCAAGTGATCTCATGATTCAGTTGCCCCATCGAACTAGTCAGTGACCATGGTATTCATTTCATTAATGAAGTGATTTCCCATGTACTATCCACCTTCTTGATCATCCTTAGGAAATCATCAACTTACTAAACTCAAGCTGATAGTCAGACAGAGTCCACAAACAAGATCATAGTGAATGTCCTGACTAAGGTAGTCTTTGTGACAGCAACCCTCCCACGGTAGAAAATGAACATGAAACCAAGGTAGAAGCATGCAAAATCTATGCACATGGCTAAGCCATTAATCTCAAAACTGAAAAGAAACCATAAATCTTCCACTTAATAATGAACAAACTCGTTATCTTCATCATCCTGCATCTACTCATTCTAGCGCCTACACTTGTCCGAGGCACAGGATTTGTCTATTGCTCATGATAAGACAGATTGATGTTCCAATCATCACTACAAGCTCAATCTGTCTTCCCTGGCTGCGCACCAAAATGACAGCAACCCTCCCACGGTAGAAAATGAACATGAAACCAAGGTAGAAGCATGCAAAATCTATACACATGGCTAAGCCATTAATCTCAAAACTGAAAAGAAACCATAAATCTTCCACTTAATAATGAACAAACTCGTTATCTTCATCATCTTCATCCATAGCTTCAACCATTATACAAGAACAAAAGGGAAAATATGACATTTTGCACAAAGACAGAGGAGAGAGGAGAGAGAACAAATTTTTGGCACCACCAAAAAGGGAACATGCAATTGGACAAGAGAGGGAAGGGAAAGAGGCACATAAGCACTCGTGCACTCCACCCCACCTCTTCCCCAAAAAGCACACCCCTTCGTATTTTTATTATTTCTTTGAAACTTTGATACATTTGATATTATAAGACCTTTAGCCTTTAATTTTGAGTATTCCTACCCTTTACAAATGCATGCACGTAACACTTTTGTGTATACCATTTATTTATTATGGTGGATGTGGATGTGGATGTGGATGTGGATGTGGCCCCCTCATATCTCTATCTCTTTTTGGCGATTTTGTAACAATGTAAATGTTATCCCCTTTACAAAAGATGAAATTATGATATATGCATGGACATTTTTGTGCCTTGTTTTTATGCTTCTTTGGGTGTCATCACTCTGCCTCGTGCAGTGACTAGGATAACAAACTCATGGTAGCACTATGAACCTACAGAACAACATATAAGATGGAAGTTGGGCAAACACCCTTCAAGAAAACCTACGAAATCAAAGCAATTGTGCCAGTAGAGTTTTTTGTCCCTAGCTTAAGAGTAGCAGTACAAGAGCAATGGGATGGGAAAGAAGCATGGACCAAACACTTAGTAGAGCTGGAATGTCTCTCCAAGACACAACTCCTAGCTACTCATGTGCTAATATGTGAGAAGGAAAGATGCGAGAGTTGGTTTGACAAGCATATTAAACAGCATGACTTCGAGTAAGGGGACCTAGTATTGCTACACTCAGTGAAGGGCCATAAGTAGAATATTAAATTTAGAGGATTAGGGCATTTGAGAGTCCGCAATATTAGTTGAATAGGCAATGTAGAGCTTGAAACCTTAGAGGGAGAGGGCATATGCTTCTTTAATAGTAGTTGTCTCAAGAAGTACTACCCCCCAACCCATCCATTGCATGAGCTGCCAATGCTTCAAGTCCGTAATGCCATCGATAGTAGTACTTAACACAAAGTCTAAGGAGGGGGGTTGTGATTTGTATTGCCTTACCAAATCCTGACCAATAGCAACCAAAGGGAAATGCAACCAAGACCACTAATCAACAGCTAAAATGGGTATCTAAATGCCAATCACTGCCATCTAAGAGCCGAATTGCATGGACCCATAAGTCCTGAACATCATGTCCTAAGCGTAGCAGACACATTTGGTGTTCTAAAACTCGACAAATAGTCAAGCAATGATAGGTACCTATGGCCTTATTGTGTGCACAAGGCTACTATGAGGGCAACAACTAGATTTGGGTGCTTAGACCAAGAGTAGCACATGTGTCCGTTAGCGATTGGCTACTAACCCATCTCCAGAGATTGGTAAGCCACCTAAAACTACTAAACTGCTTGAGTCACAAACCAAACGTGTTGAACCTCAATAGGTCTATTGACCAAAATCACAACTGGTTTTCCCTAAACTAACTCAACCTAGTGTTGCTAGCGCCCCAATGGCTTCACAACCAGTTAGCATCACAAAATTTGAGTCCCAAACCATGCCCCTCACACAATCCTAAGGATTAGCTAAAGTGGCATACACAACTTGTTGAGCTATCCAGCCCACCCCAACCTCTAAAACAGGCCTTAAACCCTCTTATGATTAGAGATCTATTCTTACAGTGGCCTCTGCTCTTGCTGTTGAGAACATGAGGGATGACTTGGTCACATGCATTAGACACTTGGATGCTACCTTCACAATGCTTGCTAAAAGCTACGAATGGTTGGGACCTAAGCCTCGTAGATGAGCCTTTACCTGATGTACACATGATGCCATGTACCTGGGAAGAGTTTGAGTTCATGTTCATTAAAGTCCCCATGGTAGTTGAGGAATTGATCGTTGGTGAGGTCTCTCATGAGAAAGCTCACAAACGAATGCTAATCACCTCCTATAGCAAGAGCAAAGACTCTGCCACAAACCAAGAGCTAGAAGAACTTTAAATGCTGGCCGTCATCACTGACTCCTCCTTTCGATGTAAATGGTACGCTCTTTATTTTCAATGGAAACAAGAGGGCTGCCCAATCATGATCAATGCCAAGCAGAGATGTGCATCAAAACCTCTAAGTATGACCCTACTTATGTAGCTCCTACCTCCTTTGGAATATTGGCCATCACTTGCAATTGACCCTTAGAAGATTATAACATGGGCCTACCCCTATTTAGATCGAGTCCTTACCAAGGAAGAGCTACACATTGCTAGTAGGATCAACTCCGGTGACTTCTTAACTGATGTTCTGACCTACATTACACATGTAGGTACTAGACCTCATGACATGGACCCTCATGCTCACTTGGAGTATAACCCACACTTCTATGAATGGCTAATGCAAAATTGAAGCACAGAAAGCATGTGATTAATGCCCTTAACCCTTCATTCTCCAATCCTAGGAAGGATTCACATCATTCCTAGGGGGGAAGCGGTAAGGTGGAAAAGAAACCATGTCTCAAACCTCAACCAATGTCTAAAGGAAAGGACAAATAAAAATCAACTTATGGTTGAGTAAAACTGTCATAAATTTTTTGGATTGTATGGACTGCTTGAAGCAAAAGTTTTTATTTTATACTAGAGCACTTCTCCTTTCCATAGCTTACATTCATTATCTGCTTATCGTCTTGCAAGAGTTATCTCAATAAAACTAATGGTAAGTTGTGGTATTGTGATAGGAACCTACGATGGTAGGCCAAGACAAAGGCAAGCTTCCATTCATAGAAGAAGAAGTGAATTACAGCCTAATGTTGAAATAAGGGCCTTCAACTGGTTCAAGTTCAAGTTCAAGAACATCATGAACTTGGAAAACGTGGTCATGGAAGAACTGATCGTGAAGTGTCTTGTCGACCAATCATCAGGAAAAAAAAGAACTCACAAATGGGCCCTTAAAAATAATATAGTTTAAAATGCGGGCCTTTTGGATTGTCTAATAGGAAGGCTAGATGTTAACATCCATGGAGGGTGAATCTTCTCTCTCCAAATCTTGGGTTTTTTATTAAAAAAAAGGATAGTGGGGGATTTAAAAAAAAGGGAATGAATAGTACACAAAAGTTGAGTTTCTCTCACCTCATATTTTCCCCCTTTTTTTGGAGAGTTTTCTATTTTGGTTTTTTCTCTCTCACAAAATCAAATTGACCCAAAAGTTGAGTACCAGACCACTTTCCATCTCTTCTCTATAATGGTGAATTTTCCTCTCCATTGAAGCTCCCTGGTGAGAGTAATTAGGGTTTTGAGCGTTCTGCTTACCTCTGCACTTTCTTCTCTGTGAAGCTCTAGATTTTGGGCAAAACACAGATGCCCATCTCTCTTTGCATTTTCTCTTGTTTCAATAGGGTTTGATGTCATTTCTTACTATTATTGTTGTTTCATTATGGAGGTTGTTTTGGGCCAGCACGAGGCACAAGTGCTCATCTCTCTCTCACATTTCTTCCCCCCGTCTCTCTATGTGTTGTTTCTCTTTTATGTTGTGTTTTCAATAGAATTTGATGTTAGTTCTAATTGTTGTTTTCTTGTAGAGTTTATTTGGGGCAAGAGGCAAAGGTGTTAATTTCTCCCTCTCTCTCTCTCTCTCTCTCTCTCTTTTTGTTTTTTTTTTTACTGCATCTTTTCAATATGCATGATGTTAGTTCTAACCCTTGTTATTGTTTTATTGCGGAGATAATTTTGGGTGACATTGCATAAGTGCTCATCTCTCTCTCCTTCTCTCTTTCTCTCTCTATGTCTCCTCTTTTCTACTGTTTTTTCAGTATACCTTCATGTAAATACTAACTCTTGCTATTGTCTTTTGCAGGAGATCAATTTGGGCAACATTGGATAGGTTCTTATTTCTTTCTCTCTCCCGCGTACTCACACACACTCTCTTTCTTCCTCAAGATCATCAGATTTAGATTTCACAAACCTAAACCACTGTAGAGGTTGTGAGAAGGGTCTCTTCATTTTACATGGACCATCCACACATCCACCATGGGTAGATCATATGCCCAAGGGTAATGTAAAAGAGAGGAAGACCAATCATAGGAGGGAAATGGTTAAGAAGTGTTAAACCAAAAGCAATTCCTATGCATATAATGTGAAAGTGAATGCAAAACCCTCATTCTTGTGCATGCAAACATTTAAGAGCCTCTTCTTGCCTATGCCTATCTTTAAGAGAGAGAGAGAGAGAGAGAGAGAGAGAGAGAGAGAGAGAGAGAGAGAGAGAGAGAGAGAGAGAGAGAGAGAGAGAGAGAGAGAGAGAGAGAGAGAGAGAGAGAGAGAGAGAGAGAGAGAGAGAGAGAGAGAGAGAGAGAGAGAGAGAGAGAGAGAGAGAGAGAGAGAGAGGCTCCATTTTCTTGAGCATTCTATATCCTCCTTTTTGTCACTTTCTCCATTCTCAACTAATGGATTGTGAGACCATTGGTACCTTTTCCACCATTTGGACACTTGGTGAGTCTACTACAACTCATGAATCTTCTTGGTTACTTTCTTTTCATGGGCTTGAGTAGAGAGAGCATAGATGTTCCAAATCAATAGTACAAGATGACCATTGGAGAGGTACCTTGGACCCTCCTTGAACCATAGGTTGGATTGAATTTTTGAAAGGACACAAGCTCAATCAATGTCTTGTTGTAAGTTAGAACATTTGAGGTCATTATTTTTGGTAAAATGTAGTGTGCTACATTTCCTAAGATGATTCTATTTATAGCCAACCAAGAAGATACAACTACTATATAGTGTTGGTTATGGTCTTATAAGTTGGCTATGTGAGAGATAGCTTGAACCATAGGTTGGGTTGAACTCTTGAATGGATGAGAGCTAGATCAAGATCCCCTTCTTGTGTGTGAGCCATGACATTTGTTCATGTGAATTATGGTTCCTTCTTGCATCTTGTTAGGTCAGATATCGTGTCTAGATTTTCACATTACATGTTCTTACAAAATATAAGTGCAAAATTTTTATTCTTGGTAAAATGCACTATGCTACTTCTCCTAGGATGTTTCCATGTATTAAGTTGTGGAGATGGCAAGCTCAGCATGTGCATATATTAATAATGGATAGTGTGGTTAGATGGGTTTGCGTATCTACACTTAGCACATCAATGGTCATTATGATCCTCACATGGCCATTGACTTATCACTTATTGTATTTAATTTGTTGCACCTACCTACAACTAGCATAGTTACAATGTCAGCCAATTAGTATAGCCAATTATGCACTATTTCCTTTATATTGTGGTGAAACAAACCACCAAGAAAATGTTTTGGCTTCCATCTCTCTCCTTGTGTTCTTGAGTGACCTTCCTCTTGTGTGTATGGTGTATGTTTGGTGTAGTAGCTTAAGCAAGTCCCCCATGACATGACTTGTGACATGGTATCAGAGCAATACCATTGAGAGAGACTAGTTTTGAAGGTTGAAGTGAAGGAAATGAAGCAAGGATTCGAGCAAGCAAGCAATGGATAAGAAACTCTCCCATTCTTCCACTCTTTCTCTTAGATAGTGTCTGTGCAAGAATTGGAAGTAGACTAAAGCAATAATCTCAAACTATTATGAGATTTGGTGTGCAAGCAGAGCATTGTATATTCTGCAGATGAGAGCTTTAGGGCTATCTTGTTGCTTTTTTGGCCATGTGAGGCCATTTTAGACTCTGTTTTAGACTTGTAAAATTACAAACAATAGTTTCAAGGTATATTGTGATTTGGATTGTGTTGATTGAAAGTACGTGCACATGCTACAAATTTCGAATATGTAAGTTTTGAGGTGTTTTCTAGGAAGCAAACACAAGTTTTATCTACTAATAGGTTGTAGATTACATGTACTATTGAACAATCGGTAAAAAGGGCTGCTTGATATTTTGTTGTGCACTTGTTATAAATGATTGTAGAAGACTTCCTTGCTGATTTATATCAATTTTTTGATAATGGCAGGGAACTGTGGAAACCCCATCATTAACAAGCTAGACAAGGACAACTATCCATCATGGAAGTTTTGTGTGACAAACTTCCTTATTAGAAAAGGCCTCGATGAGGTTGTTTGGTGAAGAAAAGGACCTAGAGCTTAGTAATCCTATGATTGTAGAAGAATTAAAGGTGTGAAAAGAATGGAATGCAAAAGTAAAAATGTAATGTATTGGCTATCTATAGTAATAATTGATAACACTATGTTGGGGCATATAAAAAAATGCAAAAACTTAATATGCAACTTGGACAATATTCAATAATATGTTTTTAGTAAACACAAAGGCATAGAAGATTCAACTCAATACTTTGAAGAAAAGAAAGATGTCCATAAATGAGTATGTTTTAAAAATGACTGGTAGATGCATCATTACCATCCAACACTTTCTTCTTTCCTTTGTCCTTCCCTGCAACACTTATAGATCCACCTGAAGATGTGGGGCTACTCCTTAGTCTCCCAGACCAAGGGCTCACTATAGGTGTAGTACCAGATGATGTTTCTGGTCCACTAAGACTCTGTGATTCTTGTTTATCTTTCTGCACATAGCTGTCCTGATCATTATCATCATCCAAAATATCACCAGCAGGTGTATACCAATTTCCCATCTCATCAAAGATAACGTCCCTTGTCACTCTGAACTCACCTATGACAGGGTTATAATAGCGATACCCTTTCAGCTCTAAAGAGTATCCAATAAAAACACATTTTTTTGCTTTCGATCAAGCTTCTTCCGTAGCTCATCTGGCACATGAACGTATGCAACACAGCCAAATATCAATTGACAATTATTTATATCTTGATACATTCATAGGTGATTACAACATATTTACATGGACTAACGTCAAAGGTGTTTATATGATTTAAGTTGTGCTTATCTTTTGATGACAATGATCTAGTTTGTACCCTTGGTATGCTATATACAAACTATATTATGTCAAAAGACTCTCCTCTTGCTATGGTGTGGTAGTTGTAGGTGGACTAAGGGATGACAAGTGACAAATTGGAGGAGCTTCACTTGGATTGTGAACCCACTAATACCTTCTTCTCCATTCAAACTATAATGATAGAGCAAAAAGATAGGCGAGTCTTAGTGAAACCCGTGAAGCTTCTAACTTTCTTTCTTTGCATGGGATTGAGTAGAGAGAGAGCATAGATGGTTTAGAGAAAGAGTACAAGTTACCTATGTGAGAGGTAGCTTAAATCATATATGGAATTAAGTAGAGATAGAGCATAGATGGTTTAGAGCAAGACGTAATCATAACAACAAATTAGTAAGGAGAATCTTGCAGACTTGAAGAGAACGTGACATGGGACATACTGGTGATAATCAACAAAATAGATTAAATCAATAGTTTTGTGAAATACAGATTTCAAGAGGTTGTGGTAGAGGTAGGGGGAGCTCTAGAGAAAGTGGTTGAATGCAGAATAAAGGTTTTAGTAACTCTAGTATTGTTATCATTATTACGGCAAAATATGCCATATTGTAGCCCAGTGTTATGCTAAGAAGGATGTTATCCACAATGGTAAATTGCAACAAGGAAACTATGCATTGTCTTCACGATAGAATGAAGATAAAAATGAGTATCTGTTTGTTATACAACATATGTTGAATGCTAATATAGAAAAGGGGACATATGATGATGTATAGTATATTGATTCAAGTGCATCTAATCGTATGACCAGCCATATTGTTGAATGGTTTGGAGAGATTCACGACTTACAAAATCTAGTTGTGCATAGACAAGTGATGATTTGTGGCACCCAATTTCACATATTGGGAAGGTTCATCCCTTGTCCTTGCATGATGGTCAATAAACAAAGAGTTTGTCAAATATATTATTTATGCCATCTATCACAAATAATTTAGTATCTATTGGTTAGATCATCATAGAGCAAGGACTATAAGTTTGATTTCATACAAAGGTTATTTTGTAGAAGATTTTAAAGATAAGTGCAAGTTGGTCACAAAAGAAAGTAGAGTTGGCCACATGTTTACTTTTGATGCTAAAATTCTTGCTATGAATACTATTATATATGCTAAAGGCAAAGGAGTGGTTTGCAAACATTGAAATGTGGCACAAACATATTAGACATGCAAATTTGCAAATGTTGAAATTAATATAGTCCAAAGGATTGATTATAAGGTTGTTTCTTGTTAGAGTTATAGAATTTCATAAAGTATGTGAAGAATGCCAGTTTGGTAAGCAAGCAAGACAACCTTTTTTGCATGATAGAGATGTGAATAGGAATATACTTGATGCTGTGCATATAGATATTTGGGGACCTACACATAACATATCTCTTGGTGGCAGTGAATATTTTGTCACGTTTATTGATCATTGTTCAAGAAAGTTGTGGGTGTACTTTATGAAGACAAAAAGTGATGTGTTTGAGCACTTCAAAACTTTCAAGGCTACTGTTGAAACACAAATAGGCTTGCAAGTACTTGAGATGAGATAGAGGGAGAGAGTACCTCTCTAATGAGTTTAGTGACTTCAAAGGTCTCATGGGATAAATAGACAATTTACTTGAAGTATACCCCACAAAAAAATGGGGTTGCAGAAAAAAAAAGGCAGATTGCTAAAGTTGCATGGGCATTGATAGATAAAAAGAAAAATAGGTAGATTGCAAAAGTTGCACAAGCATTGATAGATAAAAATAATTTGCGAAAATATTTTTAGTCTGAAGATGTTCATAATGTTCCCTATATCATGAATAGAATGCCCATAGTTATAGTTCATGGGATCACTCCCAAAGCATGCTTTACAAACAAGAAGCTCGATGTGTCACACTTGCAAGTGTTTGGTCGTATTGCATATGTTCATGTGCTAAACGAGTTGTGAAAGAAGTTTGATACCAAAGGATGAAAAATGTATTTTCATTGGATACACTTTAGAGCAGAAAGGATATTGTTATTATAACTCTATCACATGTGAGTTTAGAGTGAGTAGGGATGTTATTTTTTATGAGATGAGTAGTTGGTATGTATCTACTGGTGATGCATTGGATGCCGATGATGATAGTTATATGCATATGGAATAGCAAGAATCACAGAGCCTTGGTGGACCATAAACATCATTGGTACTATATCTACACTTAGCCCTTGGTTTGGGAGACTAGAGAGTATCCCTACATCTTCAAGTGCATCTACAAGTGTTACATGTAAAGACAAAGGAAAGAAGAAAGAGCCATTATAGTCATCTATGTGGATGACTTGATTATTACAAGTGACACTTTGATAGTGCGATTGGGATTGCTAAAGTCAATGACTTTTTGAAGAAGAAGTTTGAGATGAAGGGTTTGGGTGAGCTAATATACTTTCTTGGTATTGAGGTAATTAAATGTGATGATGGTATATGGCTATCCCAAAGGTAATATGGCTTGGATATGTTTCCCAAGTATGGTATGATAGCATGTTAGTCTCTTTCAGTGCCATTGGTGTTGGGGTAAAAGGCCCTTGGGCCTGCCCGTGTACAGTGACCGCCCATATTCTTTATTCATATATATATATGAAAGTGCAATAAGGTTATCATAACATTGTTGACAACACCTACATTGTGTGTGCTCTTTTCTCCCGCGCCTCCTGCATCCCTTTCAACTAGTATTAGAGCCACTCCTTCGCGAGCTCTTCCCGGCATCTACACAAGGTATGAGATCTTCTTCTCTCTCATTCATTTCAGTCCACACAGGTACAGCAGGGTTTACAAGTTGGGGCAACCATTGATGAGCTTCCCCCTTGAAGCTTGAAGCTTCCCGCCTTGCTTGGCTTGTTGAGGCTTTGTTTGGGCCTTCATTGGTACCTATTGAGCCCCCTTGTGGCTCCCTTGAGCCCCCCTTCATAAAAAACGTGATCAGTACCATTCAGGAGAGTTTATGCCATTTTTTGGCAGGCCTTGGACCGCATGTGATCATTCTCCAGCTTCCTCACCCACTTGGCTACTCATTGGCACTTGATCTTGGTCCATTAGACCCCCCGACACTTGGCATTTGACTTGGCATTGATTTTCGGGCTTATTTGCTTTAGTCCAGGACTGTTCACAGATAGTTTACAATAGTGCTACATTAGCATTTTATGTTTGGGCCACATTGGCATTGACATTGGTCGCCTGGTTGGTCCCAAATGCTCCCCGAATGATGTGGGAATGTATGCCTGTCATGTGAGATGGTTTTGGAGCTGTCTCAGCCATTGACTGTTTTACACAGTCCACAGGCAGCCCAAAATAGGGCAGCCCTTGTCATTACATTTTATGCTCATACTACATGGTCATTTGATTCCCGATTATGCCCGGTTGGTGCCTACATGTCTGGGAATTTATGCCTATGAGTTGGCACTTGATTTGAGCTTGGTTTGAGCATTATTTTACTCAGTTTTGGGCTGTTATTCGCTGTTGGAAAATTCAAGGGTGAAGATATTTATGCTATAGTTGGGTTATGCCTATTGGTCACGGGGTGCTCCTGGCTACTCGGTATGATGTCATGATGTATTTGGACTATGCCACATGTCTTGTTTATGCTCCGAAATTTTTTTGAGCTGAGATTAGAGCTCGATTTGGGTTTGACTATCAGTTCTTTGCAGCTGGCATTTCATCTATGACATGGTTTATGCCTAGGCTACCCAGTATGGGTTATGATGTCTTGGTGAATGCTTTAAGCTTTGGCTGTGGATAGCAGTTGTTTGAGCTCGTCTTGACATTCATTTGAGTATTCCCTTGAGCAGTTGGACATTGACTTGGCTTTTTCCATTACGACTTGGCTTTTTCCATTATGACCTTGGATGCTATATGGGATTTGATGCTCTGATTATGGATTTTGGCTATTACTTGGATGCACTTACAGGTATTGAGCAGTGAACTGCTCCCTTGTTTTGGCAGTTGCCTATTGAGTTGTGATTGCTCATTTGCATTTGATATGCGGGATACTTATTGATCAGTGGACTTGGATAGTGCTTGGGATTTATAGTTATGGCCATCCTACTTCTCTGTTGTATGGCATCTATGCTATTTGGGCTGCTATTGCCCGTGTATGTTAGGAAGTAGTTGATCTTTATGGCCACCCGTGTATACACATGGTCTGCTGCTATGTATTTTACAGAGCCTCTTACATGGATGCTGTTACATAGATATTTGGGCTTTTATTGGAGCTTGATTCTTGCAGGTTTATTTGCCACTTGTTGTTCTTGGCTGGACATGTATGTCAGTACATGGTATGAGACACCGCAAAGTTATGTATACTCCTATGTTTCGGGGATGCTTATGCATTTATGGCTTCGAGGCATGCTTATGCTTTTGTGGTTGCAAGCTATAGTGGTTGGATATGTCATGCTTTTGTTTGCTAGGCTTATCCGTGTGGGAGCTTTTGCATTCGTGGTTGATGCCTTTGTGTTCTCCCCTTCTGGTTTGGATGAGTCCCCTTTGTAGTATGCTATGATGAGTTCCAGCTCTTCTGGTCATGCAAACAGTCCTCTTGATGAGCTTGCTCTCTTTGATAAGAGTTCCCCTGATTCTTTGAGCTCCTTGGATTTATTGGACAGCCCTACTCATGCTATTACAGAGCAGTTGTTCTCTTCTACAAGTTTTACAGGTTTTGTTTGCTTTCATTGTGGAAAGACAGGGCGTGTGAAGCGTAAATGCTTCAAGTGGATTAGAGAGTAGAAAAGATTACGCGGCACTAGACATGACAACAGAGTCAGTGATATAGTAGGTAAGACCACTATTGATAGTGGTATGGTGCATGTAGTTACCCATGATGATGCAGCTGAGCCTAAACTCCTGGCATCGCGTTACCTTGTAGATTACTTGCTCAGTGATATGGCCTATACCTTTGATTGGATTTTAGACAGCATGGCATCTTGTCACGTTACTCCGCATAAAGCTTGGTTCTCTTCTTACAGGGAGGTTGACGGATGCATTTATTTGGGCCTTGAGCAAGATTGTCATGTTATTGGTACAGGGGATATACACTTGGCTTTGCCAAATGGGTCTTCTCTTATGCTCTGTGATATCTTGCATATACCTACGCTCAGTAAGAGCATGATCTCAGTCAGTCAGTTGCATGGTGCAAGATATTATGTCTCTCTTGGGGATACTTCATGGAAAATCCATCGTGGTTGCTTGGTATTGGCCAGAGGTGCTAGATATGGCAGTGATTATGTAGTGCATGTCTCTCATGTGGGAGATTCTATGGTTGCAATTACGCAGATACCACATGCATTGTTATGGCATTGTCGCCTAGGCCATGTACGACACACTGAGATGGATGCTTTATGTGATATGGGCTTATTGCCTGCTCTTCCCCATGCCACTTGCCCTCATTGTACTCATGGTCCGTGGAGAGCCTCTTTGGCTTATGGTGATCATGTGAGGCATGCTCCTCTAGATCTAGTCCATGTTGCAGCATATGGATCTATGCCTTCCTAGTGACTTGGTGGAGCGTCATATTTTGTGACCTTCATGGATCATGCTACCCACCATGTTTGGGCTTACCCTTTGGTACGGATTGAGGATGCTGTTACTATACTTGCCATGTTTATGGATTCTGCTGGTAGCAAGCCTAGATGCTTGTAGATGGATTATGAGAGTCATGCTATCTCTCCCAGCTTACGGATCTCTTGTCAGCAATATGGCATTGATTTCTTATGCCCACGGTATTATGGGATTGCTTATGGCATGTGCCTGACTTTACAGACAAAGGTTACTTCTATGCTTACCACATCTAGGTTGTCTTATGGCTTTTGGACTGAGGCCCTTATGATGGCAGCCTACTTGGTTAATCAGACATTGTGTTTCTCTTTGGATGTTATTACTCCGCATAAGGCATGGAGTGGCATGAGACCCTTCTATGATCACTTGAGGATGTTTGGCTACCAGGTATCTGTCAGTATGCCACATGAGCCTATGTCACACAGATGCATACTCCTTGGTTATGGAGATGGTGACTTTACGGCTTACAGGTTTTGGGATTTAGATGCCTAACAGGTTCTACGCAGCCGTCATGCTATCTTTTATGAGACGCAAACACCTCTCAGGCCTCTTGATGCACGTTCAGTGCGCTTTATGGCTAATTCTATAGCCGTATGTCAGTCTTCCACTTTGCTGAGGCTGCATACTGTCTTGAGACTCCATTTGACTTGTGTTTGGGATGTTGACCCTCTTTCGATGATTGACCTTGGAGAGTCTGTATGCTCTCCGCTATCTTTTATGCGCTGTGCTGATGCTATGCGCCACTTTGATGCTTTACAACCATGCACTTATGAGTTGTGTTGCTTGCTTCATGGGTAGCAGTCATGGATTGCTCTATTGTCTAGAGCTATGGGATCGCTTATCTCTTGGATGTCATGGACTCAGGGATGCTTGACTCTTCTTATGAGGAGGTTTCCGCCACTTATTGCACATCTCGCTTTCCAATTGGGCATTGGGTGAGATGTCATGATTCCTCACCCTGTCTCTTTTCTTTTGTTTTTTTTTTTCACTCCCTGGCCTATTGGCCTTTTAGTGGGAGGTTGTTGGGGTAAAAGGCCCTTAGGCCTACCCGTGTACAATGACCACCCATATTCTTTATTCATATATATATGAAAGTGCAATAAGGCTGTCATAACATTGTTGACATCACCTACATTGTGTGTGCTCTTCTCTCCCACGTCTCCTGCATCCCTTTCAATTGGAGCAAAATGTAAAGTTGGGTATTGATGTTAGGGATGAGATATAAGACCCTACTGTATTCAAGAGGATAGTAGGGAGTAGCAAAAAGCAGCCTACATTTACTTTATCAAGTACAAAGGCTAAGTAACAGAAGGCTAAGTACAGAGGTGTTGCTATGGCAACATGTAAGGTGGTATGGCTGCAAAAGTTATTGGGTGATTTGGATGTGCAGGGAGATGGTCCAATTGTCATTCATTGTGACAACATGAGCAGCATACCATTAGCTAGGAACCTAGTGTTCCATGCTAGGACAAAACACATTGAGGCACATTACCATTTTGTGAGAGAAAAGATGCTTATAGAAGAGATTAACTTGGCATCACATATGATTAGATAGCTGATATTTTCACGAAGGCATTGGGTGTAGAGAAGCTTTGAAAATTTCGAAGCCTACTTGGAGTTGTAGCAATACAATTGAGCTTGAGGAGGAGTGTTGAGATGGCAAGCTCAATACATGTAGACATTGATGTGATGGACCACCTTGTTAGATGCGTCTACACATCTACACTTAGCACCTTGGTGGTCATTATGATCCTCACACGGCCAATGAATTATTACTTATTATATTTGGTTCATTGCATCTACCTAAACTAGTATAGTTACAATAGCAATTGATTAGTATAGCCAATTATGCATTATTTGACTTAGTAAGCCACTTTCCTTTATGTTGTATCTTATCTATACCTTATGTACATTGTATTGTGCGTGAAAGAAAAAGAAAAAACTAGCAAGAAAACATTTTTGCCTTCATCTCTCTTCTTGTGTTCTTGAGTGGGCTTCCTCTTGTGTATATGGTATGTGTTTGGCGTAACGACTCAAGCAAGTCCTCTCACCATCCAATTCTTGACATGGGTGATAGAAAAAGTTACAAAATTGGTAGGTACTGATATTAGTAGTCTTATGAAGATAGCTCCAACTTGCTGCTATTTGTATTTTGTTACATGTTTTGATTATTACAATAAATTTACATGGGTATATTTGTTTAAGGTTGAACTCATAGATATTTATGTTTTTAAGTAGTTCTTAACTAATGATGAGATTGATCTAGGTTATATTCTCAGTATGTCATGTACAAACCATTACATATCCAAAGAGGTTCATGGTTTTTGATTGAAAATGAAATTAAGATCAATGTACAAGCATACCATCAAACATCTCCCCATCTCATAATCACACACATCTAGGAGTTTGGTATGAGTTGAATCATAGATGGATATGGATTTCTTGCCTAAAGAAGAAAGTCTAAATAGATGTTTGGTGGGGTGCCTAGAGGGGGACATGATGTGCTTTTCCTTTATTCATTCCATTATTTTATTACATGAAAAGCATGTTCTCACTTTTTCTTGTGGGTTTAGCCTACTATGCTCCGTATGTTGGATAAGGTTTTGAAAAGTCATACAGTGACTAATTTTTTGAGATGAATGCATCACACAAATGATCTTACCCCTTTTTAATGTTAAATGTTTTTTTTTGAGTAGTTTTTTGTTTTAATAGCATATTTCTATTAACTATGCATGTGTTTAACAACATGTACATGTGCAAATGCACTACTAATTCACATTTTATTAATAAGAACACTTGCTTGATACTTTCTTGTACATTCATTTAATTGTTTCAAAATCTCACATTTTTTAAAGCCATGTAATAGGGACATTACATCTTTTCTACACCTATGTTATCAAAAGCCAAGGCAAAGTTGACACTAGGGTTTGGAGATACTAATGGAATGTTTGAGCATGCAATTGGTAGGGACCAAGGCACATGGAGTGCTTGTAGTGAGAAAAACAAGATCTTTAGTGATTGCTTTTGGGTATGACAAAGTAGTGGCAAAGCAGATTGTTCAAAATTGGAAGAATGAAGAATTGTAGGAGGTGAATTTGTGCTTTATTTGGTTGGGTTCTAATGATGAGAGCACACACACAATCTAACTAAAAGAAAGCAAAGCTAAACTAGGAAAGAGAATCTTGAGCACATGTTTTTGGTAGTAGGATCTACATTTTCTAGTGGCATTGTGATTAGAATGTTAGCTAAGTAGAAGATTAGTAGCTCAGCACAATAGGTCTAGGTAAGCAAATGTTGTAGAAGATAGAGGTCATAGAGCTTTCCATTACATTAAATATACTTGAGTATATGTGTTTATCTTGGGAATGACCGGTAGCTCCATGGAGGATGTGGAAGCACTTGCACAAATAAAAGATTATAAGAAAATGAGGTGTCCAAGGCAACATGATCATTTACATATTTAGAAAAATGCCAACTTGATCATGCTAAGCACAAGAAAGAATTGCAACAAAAAGTAGAGGAGTTGCAACAAGTATTGTAGGGGCAATTGTCTACAAAATAATCTACACAATGGTTGGAAGAGTTGAAGTCCAAAGTAGATCAAGAGTATTTGCTACTAGCACAACTATTGGTAGTATTGGAGATGCTAAAAAGAGACTATTACAACTATAGTAGACCAAAAGGCAAGCATAGCCTTGAAGTGGAAGTAGAAAGATTAGTATCGATAGGCTATCGAGGAGCATATTTGAAGGAGAGCCTTTTAATGGTTGCAAAACAAGCTTGGAATGTATATCAAGGCTAGGAATAGTTAGTTAATACTAGACTTTATGAGGCATTTGCAAGGTTTGTTTATTTCTGAAAATATGGAGTAGTTGAATTTAGAAAAAGAGACTAAAGTTCAACATGTTGATAATCTCTAGTAGTAGGCTTGGGAATTGGAGGAAAAACTTCAAAATGCCTTCAATGCTAAAAGGGAAGCTAAGGATGCTATATCAACATTGATGCTAAAATTATAGAATAAAGCAGTGGATGTTCAAGTTGACTTAGCAACTTCCTTGATAGATATTCAATAGGAGTATGAATATAAGGGGAATTTAATGTTGCAAATCAATGCATAGTAATGTGGTTGAGGTGGGGATTGTTGATAGTAATGTGGTTACAGTAGGGTTTTTTGAAAGTGAAACATTTAGTGAGCTTGTTATGTTGAACATTTAAGAAACATTTGTAAATGAAAAACTTCAGGCATAGAGGACCAAGGTAATGACATGGATGGAGCATGGATGATGATATATTTGGCTTTGTTCTAAACCCGTATAAATGTTTTAACCATTTTGATATGGGGCAAGTGAGAGAAGTTGCGAAAGAGTCTGACTTTTTTGTTTTACTTTTGATGTTACATGTTGATGTGAATTTTCAAGTGTTGCATGATGATGCCATTGAAGACACTATTGATGATGCTACGCCAATGGAAATTGAAAGTAAAGCTATGGAGGTGGGAGTTTTTGAGTAGGAAGAAAGAAAGATACAGGTGCAAATGTGGACATCATGGAGAAAACACATGTTACTACTACAATTCATTAGGGATTGTAGATTGTTTAATCTTTTTTCATATTTTATTAATTAGTACATGCATTTCATGTAGTTTTTCATCTTCATCCACGTAATGCATTTGCTAGACAATGCATAAGAGGGTCATAAGTACTTTTAGTATTACATCTAGGATCTACTAATGACTTCTCATCAATGTGGCTCGTTTTGGGGTACAAGGATCTAGTTGAGGTTCAATTGATTGCTTAGCCTTAGTTTGCATTAAAGTGTTAAGGGATATGTGGCTTCAAGCCATGGCTACAACATAACCATCCACCATGCTATGCTAGGTGTTGAGGCTTAATGATGCCTTCATTCATGTAATGCATTTGCTAGACAATTGCATAAGAGGGTCATAAGTACTTTTAGTATTACATCTAGGATCTACTTATGACTTCTCATCAATGTGGCTCATTTTGGGGTACAAGGATCTAGTTGAGGTTCAATTGATTGCTTAGCCTTAGTTTGCATTAAAGTATTAAGGGATATGTGGCTTCAAGCCATGGCTACAACATAACCATCCACCATGCTATGCTAGGTGTTGAGGCCTAATGATGCCTTCATCCATGTAATGCATTTGCAAGACAACTGCATAAGAGGGTCATAAGTACTTTTAGTATTACATCTAGGATCTAGTTATGACTTCTCATCAATGTGGCTCATTTTGGGGTACAAGGATCTAGTTGAGGTTCAATTGATTGCTTAGCCTTAGTTTGCATTAAAGTATTAAGGGATATGTGGCTTCAAGCCATGGCTGCAACATAACCATCCACCATGCTATGCTAGGTGTTGAGGCCTAATGATGCCTTCATCCATGTAATGCATTTGCTAGACAACTACATAAGAGGGTCATAAGTACTTTTAGTATTACATCTAGGACCTACTTATGACTTCTCATCAATGTGGCTCATTTTGGGGTACAAGGATCTAGTTGAGGTTCAATTGATTGGTTAGCCTTAGTTTGCATTAAAGTATTAAGGGATATGTGGCTTCAAGCCATGGCTACAACATAACCATCCACCATGCTATGCTAGGTGTTGAGGCATAATGATGCCTTAGTATGTCATGTGAATTTGTTGGTTTCTTGGTATCTTTGCAGTTTAGATAAAGTAAGTGCATTGTCTTTTTTTATAATATGACAATTTGGGAATATAATGTTTTGTTGTGCCATTCTCTACGTGATCTCTAATGTTCACATGATGTTCTAGTTCTACAAAATGTTTGCTTACTTAATATTCATTCGTTCCTATAATATTCAATGTTTAGGGTTTTGGTGCTTTATCTATTAATTCATTGATGGAAAAGAGGGCAAAAAACTATAAGGATGTTGTCTTTTTTGAAAATGCAATTCAACACTTTCTCGCATGTAAATGGCAACAATATGTAATTACAAAATATATCTTTTATGCTTTCCTTCCCTTTTTTGGTACTAAACATATTTGTGTCAATTGTGGCTCTTTGCCATCTACATAATCCATTTTGCAGCTAGAGATGTTTCCTGATGATGATCAATTAGTTGATAAAATGCATTTAGATGAGGTAGTTAGAGTAGTCATTGGTGAGTCAAAATAGTTGCCAAAATGGGTCTTAGAAACTATTAAAGATAGTAAATTGGCTACTCCTTTTCCTAGGAGGACATAGGATATGATTTCTATTCATGCTTCATTTGTTGATGACCACTCCCTTGTTGCCTCTATTTGTGATTGGGAGGATCATTTGAACAAGAAATTACTCGCTAGATGCATGGCATGCATATATGATTTGATACTCAAAATGCCATTACTACTCACATAAGAACATTGTGTAAATAATATATTCTTTGCAAGTGCATGGATAATGGTAGTCTAGTCTATTTAGCCAAGTCTTCAACCATTTGTCTTATTGTTTACTTTTGGCAATTGGGCTTCAAGGTATCAGGAGGGTTGGATTTAGATAGGTGTACTTGATTACCTATTTACTTAGCCTCTACTATTGTACCTAAGTCATGAAGGCTTTAACATCTTTCTTACTAGTTACAATTGTGGCCACCAATGCTTGAGATTGATGTGTGTGCTAGTTGGCCTTTGTAGTGGGTGCTTCTTGGGATATGCTATTTGGGTCTAGGTTGGATTGAGATGGACGTGTGTAATACTAGTTGGTGGGTGCTTCCCTTTGGGGACTTGATATTTGGATTTAGGCTAGGTTGGTGCATGTTTAGTTTTAGGTTCTTTAGACTTTGTTGTTGGGACAATTAAAAAGGTTTTCCTTAGCCCTAATTTGGTTAGATGGTGCAATTTCCCTTATGATAACTTTGTGTGTATAAAAGACTCTTTGGCACCTAACTTGGTGCTATACTTGGTTACATGTGGCATCTCATTCACTTGAGTATTTGCCTCCTCATTCTCCATTCCTTTGAGTAAGGCCTTAACTTTTGTGGTGGTTTTGCAATTCTTTATATGCTTTTCCTTCATTGCTTCTTAATGATTCTAATATGACTTTTATTGGGGTTGCTAGCTTGGGGTTCTTTCATATAGCTTCATAGGTCAAGGTGTATTCTCTAGTTGTATAATCTGCATTGCAACTTAGATTTGAAATAAGTTGCGTGTAATATAACACTTCCTTCTCAACACCTTCTCACCATTTAGATAGCTCTTGTGATAGAAGAAACATCATGAGACTTTATTGGTATTGTGAAGACACAAAGATTATTGAGTTTGAAATATACTTGTTCTCAAGTCTTTCTACTTTCATACCTTTTCATAGCTAGATCTCATATTCTTAATACTATGGTGTGAGATACACAAGTTAGAATCCCATGATATTTTCTCAAATCAAATTGGATGAAGACCTCTTATGTTAGGAGCTAAAAAAAGACAATCTACATATAAGTAAAATGTACTAAAAGGCTCAAAAATGATGTTTGATTGGCCAAATTTATGACCTTATTAAGCCTCCAAATCATGCATACTATTAGTAGTTCTTGCATCTTGACCATAAATTTGATTACAACTTACATAGTTAGCCTAGTCCAAGGTGCCCATAAGAACATAACTTAACAAATTTGCAAATAGGTTATACTATAGTCCCATGTGCTCTCCATGTGCTAAGCACATTAATAAGCACTAACATTTGTTTAGTGATATTCTAACTACATGTCAACATAACTTTGAATATGTTGAATATTAAGTTAGCTCAAATATCTCTCTATGAAATTATCTATCTTTGTTGCTCACTACCTGTTGCCAATAGCATTGCTAGAGTTATTTAAACTACGTTACCAACCCATAATAGCACACCTACTATATTGGTGGCTATGGTATCAAATAAGGTAAACTTGTTTGAGAAGGTGACAAAAACTATTACCAATATGAGAGTATATATTTAGTTACATTGCTAGAGTTAGTTAATCCACATTACAAATCGAGAGCAACATTCTTCCTACTAGTGCCTATGGAGTGAAACAAGTAAACTTATTTGAGAAGGTGACAAAGATAGCAAATAGATAGTACTTTTGTCACTTGTTATGCAAGTCTGTAAAATTAGTTTTTAGAAATGATAAATCAATTTGATTTTGAATGTAAATATCAGCTCTATCCCTCCTTCTCTTGCAATGCTCTTGGTTTGATATGGCCTTGAAGAAGTATTAACTATGGAAACACTTGTAATGCTTCAATGTAACTTGATTATATTTTGAATAAATGGAAAGAGAGTTATCAATTCCTTTGTTCACTTCTTCTCCCTCATGAGGATAATAGGATAAATTTTTCATGCTAAGTCACACACACATGGATGCACACATGTGCATGTGCACGTGCACACACACACACACACACACACACACACACGCACGCACGCACGCATGCACGCACGCACGCACACATACACGCACGCACGCACGCACGCATGTGCGCGCACATGCATGCACACGCACACACGTGCGCGCGCGCGCGCGCACACACACACACACACACACACACACACACACACACACACACACACACACACACACACACACACACACACACACACACACACACACACACACACACACACACACACACACACACACACACACACACACACACACACACACACACACACATACACATGTGAAATCAAGTGTACAAAGAGTTATAATTGAAATGTAAGACAATAAAGTTGTTAAGGCATAGAATCATTTAATGTAATATCAATATTTCTCTTTCAACAAATGTATTACTAAAAAAAGAGAGTTACAACGCTATTAAATACATCCTCTAATAATACTATTAAACAAAGGTGACTTACTATGTATAACAAAGAGAGAATGTGCTACTACTTTTCTATGTGAAAAGTATAGGATATTTGTGTCTAGGCTCTAATCTACATTATCCTATTCTCAATGGGCCAAATGCCTCCAAAATATGGGCATTAATCAAAATTAGAACAAACTAGATAAGTCTAGAAAAAGTTTGTAATGTCCCTCCTTCACTCACAGTAAATCTTACAATTATGACTAGTAACACACCTTCTTAGATCCTCCTTTGCATCACAATGGTAACAAATGCTAACTCTACATGTTGTTGAAATTGGCTCCTCTATGATAGTATCAAGTCCAATTTGTTAGGATAGAATTGATCTTTCCTTCTATGAGAATCTAATATTTAATTATTTTATGGCATGATTTTTATTGGCTAGATTTAAAAATCGTATATGCAAAAATCCAAGTGCTGGGACCTCTCTTGTACAAATTGTAGAATGTTTTAAGAAAATTGTGACCATCAAAGTCCCATTGCCCAAGAACTAAGAATTATAATAATAATGAAAAGAGGGCAAAATAGGCTACATGGAAGGGTGAAGACCCTAACTATATTCCAAACTTTTGTCTAAAATCAAAACCCACATTATGAAGAGTTAGTCCTTGTGCATACAAACTTGTGTGGAGCTCCTTTGTCTATCATTTTTTCTTTATCTTTCATAGGTTGTGAGCTAGAGTGAGCACACATTAAGAGGAGCTATTAGAGCATATAGAGAGCATATATCATAAAACAAAGAGACCATTAGAGCTCCTCTTCACACCATCTAGACTCCAATGGTGGAGTTCGAGGTACCAAGATGTGCTGATGGAGCTTTTGCAGTTTCTTCTTCTTTCTAGCTTGAATTCATGGAATATAAGTGAAGTAGGAGAAGAGGGAGTGAGCAACCTAGGTGAGAGATAGGTGAGCCTTTAAGTATGTGTAATCCTTAGTAGAATAGGTTATTTGTCAAGCTTGTGATATTCAACTTGTGTATCTCATGTGTCTCAACACATAATATTAAATTTGGTTTAAATTCATTTAGATATTTAAAGGAATGTTCAAACTATTCATGAAAAATTTTAAATTATTTTATTTGAATTTCAATAGTCACAAAATCTATCCACAATGCAATCATGATCAAAACCAAGAGTGCAACATTTGAGGACAGTAGCACAAACTATTGTAGCTTGCCACTCCCAGCCCTGCTTTGGTGACATAATATATTTATGTATCTCACTTATGATCTCAATTTATACAATGGCTTTGTTTAAATAAAGTAGAATGCTTTATGATTATATGCAACCTTATGGGAAGTGTGTTAATGCAATAGATCTTTGGATGATTATTTTCTTAATTGGATCAATTTGATTGCCATAAGTAAGAAAGTTTGAGTGAAATTGATTATTTAAAAGACCTAGAGTCTAGCTATTGTAATGCATGGATACTTCTAATATCCCCTATATGTTAGTTTTGTGAGATGGTGTAGGGATGGTTAGAGATTTTCAAATATCTAACAATGAGGCCATTGCCATAAAGAAGGGATACACGTAAAAATATTGGTATGCATTGTAACCCATGCTAAGGGTCATGTTCATGGAATGCATGAATCCTTTATGAAGTAAGAATTTCATTCAAAATCTTTAATTTCTTGATGGAATTATCATATCTTCTTATTCTATTTCAAGTATCTGCATTATTTAGAAAATCCTAACTACTTGATAGTGCAAAGTTTCATTCAAAAGTGGTATTCACATTTGTGTAAGTGGTCCATGAGTGAAAATTACATTTTGGGTTTTGAACCTTGGGCTGGAGGTTTTTGAACCTTAGGCTAGACTTTTGAACAAAAAGTTCTAAAATTCATGTTCCTTAATTTAGTGAGGTTGGTGCATAAGTATTTAGTTGGGTATGATTGTGTTCAAGTTATAGTAATGATGTAATGAAACAATGATCTTATTTGTGTAGATTACAAACTACAACACACACACATTGATGAGAGAACAAATAATTTATAAGCTACCACAACAACCTTCTTATTCTCCATGATGGTGTTTGCATTAATGATTTTCCTTTGTTAGCTTAGCTATTACAAATATGACATCATCTCACAAAAATAACATCATTCTCTAAGATTGGTTTTTGTATCAATGAATTTGATTTTGTAAGCTATTACAAAATATAGTATAATCTCACAAATGGATATCTTAATCACATGACTATATAGATCTCGTTAATGGAGTCATTGTTGGAATATCAATTCCTAATGTAATAAGTTCCCAATATGATTATTGTCATAAAGTAAGTTCCCAATACAATAGGAGGCACATGAGGGCACATGCCACATACTCTGATAATTGGAAGCTTGAACTTTGAGAAACTATAATACCCTTAGCAAAATTGTACCGTTGGACAATAGTGATTCGTTTTCTGAAGAGTACATATTTGGTTGAGCAATGATCTACCTCATAAGAGATGATTTGAAAGTAATAGCTACTAGATTCCATATGAAATATCTTTATCGTCCCATTTTCTCCAATGACAAATATTTGAGTTTCCTAAAATTAATGTATGTTTTGAATTTCTGTTGTTTTTGTTAGTTTAAGAGATCATAGGTGTCCCATTAATGTAACAATGTATTTCTTTACAAAATGGAAAAAGTAGTGAACCATATCATATTGAAACATCATTACTATTAATATTTTCTTTCTTGTTGAAAGGCAATAAAGGAAAAAAGGGTGTACATAACAACAAGAATGATTAACACTACAAAAAGTGTCACACCAACCTTTTTCCACCTATCCTTTGTTTCTTGAATTACACCAGCCTTACATGAAGAACAATTATAACAAAGTAAGGATGGATCATTGTCCCAATACTTGCAATCTTCACTAGCACTCGAAGTGGCTGGACCCACCCAATGTGTGCCATCCACATATCCAAAGTTACATGCATTAGGGGGTTTGCAACATCCTGACTACATATCAATAATGTGAGAAAGTTAGTTTAAAGAAGCTCAAAAAGTCAATAAATCTTAGCATCCAACAAACCCTCATTTGTGAAATGTATAGAAGATCTTATGTTTAACATGTAATGTGTTCCAAATTCAAGCATAGATACAATTGAGAATTCCTTAAATGTAAAGTTTTCATAATTATATATATGTCACACCATGGTTTGAATCTAGTCATGCAATGAAAATAAACTTTATGATACGTGTAATTAGGAAAGGAAATGTAACTTTATAAATAAAAGAGGTATTCTTCTAGACCACACTATGAAAGTTATCTCTACCATATATGTAATCAGTGAATGAAACCTAGCTTTTAAAAGAAAATACAAGGATACATCTTTTAGGAGATATGTGACACATTAAAACCGTTCTCAATACAAGAGAAAACTATGGTTTAATGTGCCAAATTGCTAGTACAAATCAACCAATTAGTTATAAGTGGTAATTTTGTTACCACAATTTTCAAAATTTTCAAAATGAACTTGACTAACACTATAGTTGCATTGACTTCATTAGGATGGCATTGAAATTGCATTTATAATGTAGATATTGACATGTTGAGGTGACCCATTGTCACAAGAAAACTTAGGAATATGTTTGAGTTTCCTTTGTTTAGAAAGCCTTTACATAGTGCCCTAATATGTGTTCTTCATCAAGATTTACTTGCTTCAATTTTGAAAGGATGTGTTGTTTTAATAACTTTTAGAATTACTACTATAGATGGTTTGAGTCAAATCGACAGTTGGATCATCACTTTCATATATGGTTTATAATCATATGCTGTACATCACTTGGTTCCCTCATACTCGAGCATATAGTGTGATTTGTGTGGTTTGATGATGACAAAACAAAGAGGTCATTTGTAGAGAAACCCTTACATTTATAATATTGGTTAATATAGATTAGTCTGCATGCGAACCTGAATTGCAGAGAGCGGTGATTGGTCGTATATGGACTTATTTGTGCCATTGTATGGCATGTCATTGCAAAATCCATTCCTTTGTAAGCATTTAACAACCTTCGTAGGCATAAAAAAGACAAAAATATTATGACCAATGTTACTATTATATTTTCAAGACATATGATGTTAAGCTCAAATATTGGAGCCGCAAAGCCTTTAGTTATCATGATTTTGATGTATAGGCCCAATCTGAAAATATTTGAACTAACTAATGTGTAGACTTGAAGCCCAATGGAACTTAAGGGATTTATTTAGACGACAAATTTCTCAAAAACATGAAAACATTGATAAAACACACCCACAAATACCTATTAGAAACTTAAAGGTTAGGTTATTTTTTAATTTGTTCCAACCTATCTTTATGGGTATTAGTCACATATCGATCTATCCAAGTAGTGTTTTCAAAATACTCGAGAAGAAGGTCCTCAAGGTACATAATGACATGAAGTCAAACTTTCAAAGTCATTTCGGCATTTGTAATTTGTTTTTATTTCCTATTTGTGTGCCATTTGACTAGAAATAGAAATGGCAAGAATTGAACTCAAGCCTTATCGACATGCAACCTAGTGTAGACCAACAAAGAGAGCAAACATGTCTTGCCAAAGAGTGGTAGTTTACTTGGTTGCCATGGTGTGTGAGTTGCTAATCAAGTATTTGGTTCAATGAAGTGACTCCATGGTGTCTTATCCTTTGGGGCTGCTCTACTCTTACATGAATAAAGGTTGGGTTTGTGATCAACAATCTCAAAGTCTATGTTGAGAGAGAGAGAGAGAGAGAGAGAGAGAGAGAGAGAGAGAGAGAGAGAGAGAGAGAGACATAAAAAATGAAAAGGAAAAAACAAGAAAGAATAACAAGTTTGTGACTAAGAGATAAGTAGCATAATAGAAGCAAAGGAGATATACAAATTAGAGTGTTCTAGTAAGAAGTGCATGGGAGGTCCACACACACACACACACACATACACACACACACACACACACACACACAATTATCATTTCATGCAAATAAAACAAAATTTTGACTATTGGTTCAATCACACTAGTCTCATTAGCTCCACTAAACTCAATGTAGATTTTGCAAACAAGCCAAACCATTATCTAAGCATACGCTTAGGGGCTATTGCTGTAGAACTAGGTCTATATTTATACAAGGTTGAATTACCTCCTTCCACTCTCTCCTTCGTTGGACCTTATGGCGCATCCAGGGAGGATAGTCGCCGAGTGAGTACTCAGTGTAGGCGAGATTGGCAGCAGGCGCAGGCTGTTGGCCACCAGCCGATGCTGATGAGGATTCGCCGCTGGTGATATCGACAGTGAGGATGGCGAAGCACAACATCAGCAGAGCCAGCAGGAGGATGGTGCCCACGTACACCCACTCCAGCCATGGCCGCCACCTTCTCATCGTCATCACGATCAACCCTAATTACAAATATAACGACAGCCCCATATCATTATTATTGCCCTGATTATTATTATTATTATTATTCACAATAATAATAATATTGTTATCGTAATTATTATTGCCCTGATTGCGACGATGATCTGATGATGTCGCCACCTTGTCGTTGTCGTCATCATCGTCATCATCATCATCATCCCTAATACATACAATGATGACCTGATATTATTGTTACCGTTATCATTATTGCCCTGCATGATACTGTGGCGACTATCCTTCAATGATGATGCCGCCAGCCCGACCCCCGCCAATGACGCCGCCATTAGTAGCGCCCCTATGCTTATGACCGGCTTCTCTATGAAGGTTATGCACGCATGCTTGTGGCTCTCCACCGCTGCCACCACCCCTATCGCTATTATTGGCACTGATAGCACCATCCCCGCCACACTTATCGCGCACAATAGACGCCCATGCATGACACATCCTCTTCCTCTTCCTCCTCGTGGCCCCCTTACTATCACCTCGTGATGGTTAGGATTATAACGCTGCTGATTACAATAATGTTGGTGACCTAATTGTTGTTGTTGTTGTTGTTGTTCATGATGATGGTCCTCCGGTGTATCATGATTGTAATTGCAAACATCTTCACGGTGCATTTCATTAGCCACATAGACACCATGACCAACATCAAGACCCTCACGATCAGGCCCATGGTATGTCTCATTAGCCACATCACTACCCCTTGCTGGTCTATCCATAGCCATTGTTCCTCTTTAGTGTCTTCTCCCCAATCGGAAAGTGATAAAAATTTAGATCTTTGGAGCCGAAATCAAAACTCCATGAAATTAGAAAATGAAATTGCACTCAAACTTGTCAAGATTCCTACTTGTCAAGGAGTAGGCTCAAAGAAGAGGAAATCAATGCATATCTGTACCAGAGTAAGACCAAAATCAAAACTTCTAAAATAACCTCAAGATTGAAGAGTTGGAAATTCATTCAATAAGGAACTCTTAAAGGTTTGGTTAGTGCAACAACCCAGTACACATTAACTCAAAACACTACTCTAGTTGCACAAGGGGAGGGCATGATCATTATTATAGGCTATAGGGTGCTACTTCAAAGTTTGAAGAGAATTTAAAAAGAGGAAAAGATCACTTGTCTTTACAAGAAAGTCACGATTTTCTCTAGACACAATAATAAAGTTGCATACTTTTAAGCAAAAGTACACAACAAGTTTGAGTAAATGGAGCTTGAAAGTATGCTTGTGGTTAGAGCTACGTGTTGCATGTAAAGTAGCAAAGCTTGAAAGTATAGTGTGATATAAGACACCATCAACAAAAGTTTTAATTCAAAGTTTGAAACGTACTCTTTTTGGGAAGAATATACTGTACGTGGAGACTTTCATCATGGGTAAAGGATGCCCTTTTGCTTTGAATACATCAAAATATGGGATGGATCATCACGTCAACTCCTCTTTGATTTTCAATTTAGAAATGTGAAAATTTTAAACATTTGAACACCTTTTGCACCTTCTTTTCTTGCTTTTTCTATGGACAAACAACCTTGTTATCTCTACCATGCATACCATAAAGTGCTTTTTCAAATCTTTAGCTAGTGAATTCCATAATAATCAAAAGTGTTTGTGTAAGACATGAACCTTGTAGTGTATTCTTTAATACATTAATTTGCATATCCTAAATGGAAAGAATAATGAATCCACCATGTACCATGTCTTACACTACAAGGTTTGATTTTGATTTCCTCTCTTTAACATATCTCTCATGAAAAATTTAGACATTGCGTCTTAAACTTCAATACATCTTAGTTTGGCATCTCCAATAGATGGTATGGTTCACATAAACTCCACAATCTTCAACATTTCCAATCATTTGGACACCTTTTGTTTCTTATTTTCTAACTTTTGATACTAATAGGTTATCTTATGAGCTTGTTGCCATGTGTAAGAGATTCAAGGTCATAATTTGTCTCCTGCAATTATCTCTAGATCAAAGTTCTCATTTACAATAATAACTTGATTATCAACAACTAGTCTTGGCTCTAATCTTAATAGTAACAAACTTGCTAAGCTCATTGGGATAATGGGAAGCCCATTCCTATCTCTACCACTAAAATCTCTCTACTTTTGGTTAGAGATCATCAAATATTTTATGCTTCTTATTAGGCTTAACTACATCTATAAAATAAATAATAATTTTGATACTCTTTTGAGACCAAAATCTTACAACATCTAGTTGATCCTAATCTCAATTTATGAGTGGTTGCATTTAAAGCTACTTTTTGCATCAATAGCTTGATCAATAAAAAGATCAATAGAGCATAAAATCTCAATGGCAGTAACAAATTAAAGAAGTGTGTTTAGATCCTCTCTTTATGAGGAAGCGCAAAACTTGGTTATTAAAAGGCCATTTATAAGGTGAATATTTCACTAAATTACCCAAAAAAAAAGTGAAAACCTACAAAAGCTCTAGCAACTTTTCATCTTCTCCTTGCTCTTCTTGTCCTTGTCCTTGTTCATATTCTTGGTCTTATTCTTCTTATTCTTGTTCTTCTCTTTCTTCTCTCTCTCTCTCTCTCTCTCTCTCTCTCTCTCTCTCTCTCTCTCTCTCTCTCTCTCTCTCTCTCTCTCTCTCTTTCTCTCTCTCTCTCTCTCTCTCTTTTATGCTCGTTGAAAATTTCAAGTGTCTTATTCTTAACTGAATATTTTCAAACAATCATGAGGGTAAAGAGACTTTATGCCCCTTAAAATTTCTAATGTCTTATTCACACATACACACATTCATTTTTTATGACCGTTGAGAATTTCTTATTCTCAACTAAGTGTTTTTTTAGAGAGAGATGTCAAGGAGACTTTATGAACTTGCAAATTCATTAAGACACAAATTAAGAAGCTGGAAGAGGAAGATGTGAGAAATGTAAAGAGCTAGAGTTGAGGATGAATTGAATAATTTGAAGAAAAGAATAGCCAAGTTAGATAGTACCAAGAGGGTTACATAAGAAACCTCACTTTTTACCCCAAAATTTCCCAATGTATTTAGGAAAATTTAAACTATACTTAGAATTTATATCTATATCTATATTATCTATAATCTATAATATATATTGCTAGAAGGTTTTTTAGCCTTTATATATATTAACACATGAGGAAAGAGAGTGGAAGTTGAAGCAACATAGAGATAGAGAGAGTGTATTTATGAAAAGAGAGAGAAATATTCAAATGAGTGAAGAGGAGAGCCAAACTAGAGTGGAGCATGCACACACAAGGAGAGAGACACTACAAGATACATGCCTTATATCGACATTCAAAGCGACGAAAATGTTCATAAAGAAATTTGCCCTTGTCGTCACAAAAAACATCGGTATTAGCGACGCCATAGAACAATCGCTATTAGCGTCGCTGATAGTGACACAAATAGCGACGATGATAGAGACGTTTTGCGATGCATATTGCAACGCTAATAGCGACGCGTTGTCGTATTGCTGCGCATTCGAGGTGTGAAAACCACCCGAAAGTTGTGTGTGTGATTTGATACTTTGTACATACTTAGTCGTTATGTTTGCTCTTTCATTATATGCGGGAAATATAGTAAAGAGGGTTTGGAGCAAGAGGAATTAATCAACAATGCTCTGGTTGACATGTATGCTAAATGTGACATGCTTGTAGAAGAACAGGGAGTGTTTGATAGATTGGTAACTCGAGATGCAATCTCATGGACTACACTTATTTCAAGATATGCCGATTATGGGCTTTGTGAGGAAGTACTAAACTATTTCCAAGAGATGCAAATCGAAGTACATTGGTGGATATGTATGCCAAAGGTGGGAGCTTGCTTGATGTTCAGCACACGTTTAACTACATGCCACAACGCAATGAGTATTCTTGGAGTTCCCTTAACCTTGGCTATAGGTGGCATTATCAAGTTGCATACGGATATTGACAATGTGGAGTGCATTGGTCAGCTGACTAACGAGGGGGAGCTGCATCTTAGAGAATGTGGGCCTGAAAAACAATTTATTGCCCTTGGTATCACAGACTTGACGAAAATAAGATGGTTTCACCTAAAAATAGATGACTTTCCTGCTATTTCTCGGAGTGTTACAATTGCAGATGGGGAGAAAAAGTATCTGTGGTTATTGGCATGTAAAACCTGCTATGTTAGGAAAAAACGTGGCGCTGAATATATTTTAATCTGCCATTTTTCTTGGAAGGAAAAAAAGCACTTGGTTCCGGCTTGACGAGCCATGGCTATCTTGTTGAAGGATCAGGCAGCAGATTTGCAGTGAAAGTCCACGATTATTATTTTTGGATCTGAGTCAAGATATTCAATATCTTAAACACTTGAGGAGAGTGATTCAGGGAACCAGAAAAAAAAACTCCGCCTGGGGGCGAAAAACAAAAAACAACATGGGAGCCCAAATTCAGACCATTTTTGCGTAAAAGAAGAGAGATTTCGGGGAAGGCCTGGGGAAGATGGGCAAAAAGCTAAAGATGGATTGAAGGCAGAGGACGATGATGAAGAGTGGAAGGAGAAGCCAAGAGAGACGCTCACGGAATCATTAGAGGACGACAGTGATAACGAAGGGAGGAATTGAAATCGGAGGACTCTGCAATTTTTACAACTTGGGGAGGAATTCTGAGAAGAGAAGAACAAGAAGGGAAGACCAGGAAAAGCAACAGGAATTGTAGTGGATGAGGGGAACAACTATCAGAAGAACTCTGAAGGTGATAATTAAAGGGATCATGATGAAGAAGATGAAGCGATGATCAAAGTAGAAGACTTATCAGCTTACTGTTATGCAGATGACAGTGATGGAACGATTCTAAAGAAGGAAGAGGTTACAACGATGAAGCATTGTCTATCGAGAAAGGAATGAGAGTGGCTTTTGTTTATTCGTGACTCACTGGGTCAGAAGAGGCGGAAGACCTGCTGTGACCGAATCTCTTTGGCCTTTGCATATAGCCTCTTGAGCTATCTGAAGACACACAAGGCAATATAGAACTTGTAATAGGTCCAACTACATCTGTTGCTGTGATTGGGAGTCCCTCAGGGAGCAGCTCTTCCAGATAGTCGTAATAGTGGCTATTGTAGCCACAGTAGCTTTCCTCGGCATCACCATCATCGAGTGGAAAAAACGATAGTCCTTACCTTTCTGTGACAGCTTTTCAGATGATGGTGCATGCTCCTGTTTGTAATGAAGGAGCTGAAGCTGCTTACGAAAGGAAACCTGAAACTGTTCTTATTAAAACTGTAAACAGGCAATGTTCTTCAGGTTTGTAAGTTGTGGCCGGTGTTGTGGCTTCTATCAAAGCAGGGTATTATGAAATAGGTATTGGTGCTGGGTTGGAGCCGATGACAATCAATCTGATGTCTTGGAGATCTGAACTGTGAATGAGGATTAATTAACCAATCAATCTCTGCCTGTATCACGCAGTGCCACTCCTAAAAACAGTATATCTCCCTCAAATGTTGTACGGGAAAAGCTACTTATAAGCTCCACTGATCGAAGCTCTACACCTCCTATTTCTGGTGCAAATATCTCAGCTACAAGGGCTCTCCATATGCCGCTTTTTCACCCCATCTACTCCATCACCAAAGCACATTCATTATTCTGACAGTAGTGCAGATAAAGAGAGACACAGATGAATAGATCATTTACACAGGATGAGCCTCTTTTAGGCCACTTATTTGACATACCTCCTCCAGTTGAGGACGCTGAGATAAGCCTGGAACCCGTATAAATATAGCAGCATCTCGTTGGACAGAAAAGACTGCATCAAAGTTGGAGACTGAGGGATTTAGCAGCTCTAATGTTTTGGTGTATTGACTTCTCCATACTCATAACCACACTTGCTAAATTCATGGAAATGAAACCTATTCAAACTGTCAAGAAGTACAGGGACATTTCTGCTTATACAAACCCTGTGTTGCAACATGTGAAGAATGTTCACTTTGTTGGAGTGCAATCACTGATCAGAGAATAGCTTTGTCAGTTTGATAAAAACTAGAGAATCCTGAAGTGTCAAGTTTTGATCCTTAAGAACTGGCTGAAGTATTTCATGGTTACTTGAAACAAAATTTCTGCATAGAATTCTGAGTGGAAAGACAGTGAATTTACAGTAAACACATGATATATACTATGCAGAACTCTTCTATGTTTTTGAAGGTAGTTCATTCAATACAAAGACTTCTATATGATCATGAACATTTTTGATCTTCCCAACTGATCAACATCACAGGAAGTATTTGCAGTCATAACAGATTTGACTTCATTCTCTTGCTTGATCTTCTATCCTGAAATTTATCAAGGACTTCTGAAGTTGCGACATTGCTTTCGAAACCCTTCGACATCTTTGGTAAACCCGACGTGAAAGCGTCGCAGAAATTTCAGGATGGGAGATACTTCAGCCTCTATTTCAGCCTCTTCTACAATTCCAGCTACGTCTTCTACTTGAGCTCCATCAATGACTGCTGCGTCAAGTACTTCAACAGAGGATCTAAAGCAGATGTTGCAGAATATGTCCATGTATATGCAGCTCCAAAATCAGCAGACACAATTGTATATGCAGCAACAGCAACAATTGCATCAACAGCAGTTGTCTCAGCAAAGGCAACTCTATTCGGAGCAGGAGAATGCAAACAGCGCGACTAAGGCTATTGAAGCAGTTGAGAATGAGAAGAAGCTATTTGATGGCCGTAATGTTTCAGCATATTTGAAGACATATGAGATCAAGATGGGGTTTTTCGGAGTTCTAGCTGGACTTATGAGTAAGTATTTCCTTCGTCTTGTCACACCCGCTTTGAGGGCAAAAGTGACTGATCTTTTTATTCAAAATACACATTGGCAAGATTTTAAGAAGGCCTTGAAAGAAGAATATTTCCTTGAGGACTTTGGTATGGCTACTCGACGGTCATTCCGAGAGTGGGTCTACATGCCAAACAAAGGTCTATGAGCATTGGATGTTGAAAAAGTTGAGCTTTTCTTGCAAGCTGCAGATCCTGCTCTTCAGGAAGAGTTGGGTGAGCTTCTTGAGGATCGCACGAAGCCTATGGGTCTTAAAACGGATTGGCACGATGCTCAGGATGCAGTCTCGACTTTGACTTATGTGACAGCTAGAGGTGATGCTTCTGCATATGGAGTCCAGATTGAGAAGGGATCAGAGACTCAATCAGCGCTATGGACATATGCTATGGAGACTGCAAACAAGGGGAAAATTCAGCAAACTGTTTTGACTAGTGCAGGCTCTAGCATCAGATCAGAGACAGGTTGGGACTCGCCTGTTGACAAGTACTCTATTTATGCTTATTTGGCTAAGTCTCAGGGAGCAGATGCACTTGTTGAGGAGAAGCGTAAGAGGGATGAAGAAAATCCAAGTGCAGCTAAGAAGACTAGAGGGGGTGAGTTTGTTACTCCACCTACTGCAGGACCGTCTTCAAGACCAGGGCCAGATCGACAGATGGAAGATGCTCAAAAGAGAGAAAAGAGGCAAGAGCCTAGAGAGAGAAAGCAGCCAGGGTTTAGAAGCATTTGCTGGACGTGCCATCTATTCTTTAGGTGATTTGTATTCAGGATATGATCAGTTTTAGCTGGCTTTGGAAAGCAGGGACATAACCACCATGAGAACTCCTATTGGGCTTGTCAGGATGTGTGCCTTGCCTCAAGGTGCCACTAATTCTGTTGCGCATATGATGAATGCCATGCATAAGGTCCTTCGTGATTATATACCTCAGCTTACCATGCCTTTCTTGGATGATGTGCCCATTAAGGGGTGTGCAGAAGAAGAGAAGAATGAGAGTCTAAATGAGCAGGGATGCAGATACTTTGTGGCTGATCATATTTCAGCATGTGAGAAGATTTTGGCCAGGTTAGAAGAAGTGAACTTGACACTTTCAGTGCAAAAATCTGTTTTTGGAGTGAATGAGGTTGTTATTGTTGGACATATGTGTGGGTATTATGGCAGGAAACCCTCACCTGATAAGGTGAATGCTATAGGCAAGATTGCCAAGTATTGTTCTACCACTTCAGAGGTACGGAGATTCATTGGAGCTTGTGTGTTTTATATGATTTGGATACCTCATTTTGCACACATAGCAGATTGTTTATATCAGCTGCTTCAAAAAGGGCAGAAATTCTATTGGGATGAGAGCCACACTAGAGCCATGCGGAAATTGAAGAAGTTATTGCAGAATGCTCCTACTCTCAGGAAAGCGGATTATAATTGTGGAAGGCCTATTGTATTGACAGTTGACACTAGTCCAATTGGCATAGGTGCTGTGGGTTAAGATGATGCAGATGGAAATAGGTATGCTATTCGGTTTGGGGCGAAAGTCCTAAACGAGAGACAGAGGAGATATCCGAAATCAAGAGGGAGCTACTGGGGATTGTCACGGCTCTCAAATGTGACAAGGAGTACTTTATTGGAGCTTCAGTTGTGGTAGAGAGAAATTGCTTGCCATTGATTGGTATGATTACGAGTTGCTCTACTCCGGATATAGCTATGCTGAGATGGATTGCATACATCAAGTCATTAAATCTGGAATTTAAACACATAGCAGGGAAGGATAATCCAGTGGCAGATATGTTGTCTAGAGCCAGATATGACGATGAGGAGACTCTACTTGCAGAAGAGAATGATGCAGAAATTTCAGCCACTATGGTTGATCATGTTTGTCATGTCTATGATATTGTGGCTTTCATAGAAGAACTCTATGTTGGAGATTGGTTGTTTCTCAAGGACGGATTTCTTTGGAAGCATCCGAAGAAAAGAGGTGGATTACCTTTGCGGGTTGTCTGCGATAGAGAGACACAGTTACAGGTGATGAGGGAGTTTCATGAGAGTCCTTGGGCTGGTCATAGAGGAGTGTGGGCTACTTATGAGAAAATCAAGGAGAAATATTGGTGGAAAGGCATGTATAGAGATGTTTCTCACTTTGTTGAGACTTGCAGAGACTGCCAGATGTATTCGGTAGTGCGTCATCGAGATGAGCTTCATCCGACCTATCCGCTATGCATTCATTATAAGTGGATAGTTGATTTGGTTACTATGCCTATGGGTCTATGGCAGATGAGATACATTGTTTTGGCTAGAGAGGATCTTACCAATCATGTTGAGGGCAGATCTTTGAGAACGAAGACCACTAGTGCAGTGTGTAAGTTCTTATTGGAGGAAATTTTCTGCAGGTATGGTTGTGTGGGTAAGATCACTGCGGATCGTGGTGAATTGGATGCAGATGAAGCTAGGGAGTTTTTCTCTCAGCTAGGAATCAAGTTGGCTCTAACTACAGCATATAATCCAGAGGGAAATGGAAAGAGTGAAAGAGGACATCTGCCGATAGTGAAAGCATTAGCCAAAGCATGCAGAGGACGGATTGGAGAATGGCCGAGACTTCTACCATTTGCTTTGTGGGCTGATCGTATGACTCATAGTGTTACCACAGGATATATGCTTGCAAAGTTGATGTATGGACAGAAACCTATTATGCCGACTGAGACTTGTGCTTTGACTTGGTCAGTTTTACCTTGGCAGGAGGATTTGACGAGAGAGGAGCTCTTAGCTATTCGGATTCGACAGTTGGAGAGAAGACCAGAGGATATTCAGCTAGCTACTGACAGGTTGAAGGTTGCTAGACTAAGAAATAAGGACAGGTTTGACAGCAGGCATCGCTTGCGGCCTAGAGCAATAGAAGAGGGAGATTGGGTATTGGTCTTTGATAGCAGCCTTGAAAATTAGCATACTGCACTTCGGAAGATGGTGAAAAGATGGTTTGGGCCGTACATAGTTAGACATGTTTTTGATAATGCAACATATGAAATTGACAGAATTGGATGGGATAATACTTAGAGTGCCTATTGCTGGAAAAAGAATCAAAATTTTCAAGAAAAGAGATGATGAAGATTATGCATTGGAAGAATTTTCAAGAGAAGATCAACGAGAAGAAACTCCAATGGAAGAGACAGATGATATGACAGATAATCTTGTTGATATACCGGAAATGCATAATGAAGAGATTGATCTGTTTGTGGATCTTGATGATAACGATCATGGGTAGTTGGCCCATCCGGAGGATGCACAGGATTAGAGGGGGTGGATGTCGTATTGCTGCGCATTCGAGGTGTGAAAACCACCCGAAAGTTGTGTGTGTGATTTGATACTTTGTACATACTTAGTCGTTATGTTTGCTCTTTCATTATATGCGGGAAATATAGTGAAGAGGGTTTGGAGCAAGAGGAATTAATCAACAATGCTCTGGTTGACATGTATGCTAAATGTGACATGCTTGTAGAAGAATAGGGAGTGTTTGATAGATTGGTAACTCGAGATGCAATCTCATGGACTACACTTATTTCAAGATATGCCAATTATGGGCTTTGTGAGTACTAAACTATTTCCAAGAGATGCAAATCGAAGTACATTGGTGGATATGTATGCCAAAGGTGGGAGCTTGCTTGATGTTCAGCACACGTTTAACTACATGCCACAACGCAATGAGTATTCTTGGAGTTCCCTTAACCTTGGCTATAGGTGGCATTATCAAGTTGCATACGGATATTGACAATGTGGAGTGCATTGGTCAGCTGACTAACGAGGGGGAGCTGCATCTTAGAGAATGTGGGCCTGAAAAACAATCTATTGCCCTTGGTATCACAGACTTGACGAAAATAAGATGGTTTCACCTAAAAATAGATGACTTTCCTGCTATTTCTCGGAGTGTTACAATTGCAGATGGGGAGAAAAGTATCTGTAGTTATTGGCATGTAAAACCTGTTATGTTAGGAAAAAACGTGGCGCTGAATATATTTTAATCTGCCATTTTTCTTGGAAGGAAAAAAAGCACTTGGTTCCGGCTTGACGAGCCATGGCTATCTTGTTGAAGGATCAGGCAGCAGATTTGCAGTGAAAGTCCACGATTATTTTTTTTGGATCTGAGTCAAGATATTCAATATCTTAAACACTTGAGGAGAGTGATTCAGGAAACCAGAAAAAAAAACTCCGCCTGGGGGCGAAAAACAAAAAACAACACGGGAGCCCAAATTCATACCATTTTTGCGTAAAAGAAGAGAGATTTCGGGGAAGGCCTGGGGAAGATGGGCAAAAAGCTAAAGATGGATTGAAGGCAGAGGACGATGATGAAGAGTGGAAGGAGAAGCCAAGAGACGCTCACGGAATCATCAGAGGACGACAGTGATAACGAAGGGAGGAATTGAAATCGGAGGACTCTGCAATTTTTACAACTTGGGGAGGAATTCTGAGAAGAGAAGAGCAAGAAGGGAAGACCAGGAAAAGCAACGGGAATTGTAGTGGATGAGGGGAATAACTATCAGAAGAACTGTGAAGGTGATGATTAAAGGGATCATGATGAAGAAGATGAAGCGATGATCAAAGTAGAAGACTTATCAGCTTACTGTTATGCAGATGACAGTGATGGAACAATTCTAAAGAAGGAAGAGGTTACAACGATGAAGCATTGTCTATCGAGAAAGGAATGGGAGTGGCTTTTGTTTATTCGCGACTCACTGGATCAGAAGAGGCGGAAGACCTGCTGTGACCGAATCTCTTTGGCCTTTGCATATAGCCTCTTGAGCTATCTGAAGACACACAAGGCAATATAGAGCTTGTAATAGGTCCAACTACATCTGTTGCTGTGATTGGGAGTCCCTCAGGGAGCAGCTCTTCCAGATAGTCGTAATAGTGGCTGTTGTAGCCACAGTAGCTTTCCTCGGCATCACCATCATCGAGTGGCAAAAACGATAGTCCTTATCTTTCTGTGACAGCTTTTCAGATGATGGTGCATGCTCCTGTTTGTAATGAAGGAGCTGAAGCTGCTTACGAAAGGAAACCTGAAACTGTTCTTATTAAAACTGTAAACAGGCAATGTTCTTCAGGTTTGTAAGTTGTGGCCGGTGTTGTGGCTTCTATCAAAGCAGGGTATTATGAAATAGGTATTGGTGCTGGGTTGGAGCCGATGACAATCAATCTGATGTCTTGGAGATCTGAACTGTGAATGAGGATTAATTAACCAATCAATCTCTGCCTGTATCACGCAGTGCCACTCCTAAAAACAGTATACCTCCCTCAAATGTTGTACGGGAAAAGCTACTTATAAGCTCCACTGATCGAAGCTCTACACCTCCTATTTCTGGTGCAAATATCTCAGCTACAAGGGCTCTCCATATGCCGCTTTTTCACCCCATCTACTCCATCACCAAAGCACATTCATTATTCTGACAGTAGTGCAGATAAAGAGAGACACAGATGAATAGATCATTTACACAGGATGAGCCTCTTCTAGGCCACTTATTTGACATACCTCCTCCAGTTGATGACGCTGAGATAAGCCTGGAACCCGTATAAATATTGCAGCATCTCGTTGGACAGAAAAGATTGCATCAAAGTTGGAGAGTGAGGGATTGAGCAGCTCTAATGTTTTGGTGTATTGACTTCTCCATACTCATAACCACACTTGCTAAATTCATGGAAATGAAACCTATTCAAACTGTCAAGAAGTACAGGGACATTTCTGCTTATACAAACCCTGTGTTGCAACATGTAAAGAATGTTCACTTTGTTGGAGTGCAATCACTGATCAGAGAATAGCTTTGTCAGTTTGATAAAAACTAGAGAATCCTGAAGTGTCAAGTTTTGATCCTTAAGAACTGGCTGAAGTATTTCATGGTTACTTGAAACAAAATTTCTGCATAGAATTCTGAGTGGAAAGACAGTGAATTTACAGTAAACACATGATATATACTATGCAGAACTCTTCTATGTTTTTGAAGGTAGTTCATTCAATACAAAGACTTCTATATGATCATGAACATTTTTTATCTTCCCAACTGATCAACATCACAGGAAGTATTTGCAGTCATAACAGATTTGACTTCATTCTCTTGCTTGATCTTCTATCCTGAAATTTATCAAGGACTTCTGAAGTTGCGACATTGCTTTCGAAACCCTTCGACATCTTTGGTAAACCCGACGTGAAAGCGTCGCAGAAATTTCAGGATGGGAGATACTTCAGCCTCTATTTCAGCCTCTTCTACAATTCCAGCTACGTCTTCTACTTGAGCTCCATCCATGACTGCTGCGTCAAGTACTTCAACAGAGGATCTAAAGCAGATTTTGCAGAATATGTCCATGGATATGCAGCTCCAAAATCAGCAGACACAATTGTATATGCAGCAACAGCAACAATTGCATCAACAGCAGTTGTCTCAGCAAAGGCAACTCTATTCGGAGCAGGAGAATGCAAACAGCGCGACTAAGGCTATTGAAGCAGTTGAGAATGAGAAGAAGCTATTTGATGGCCGTAATGTTTCAGCATATTTGAAGACATATGAGATCAAGATGGGGTTTTTCGGAGTTCTAGCTGGACTTATGAGTAAGTATTTCCTTCGTCTTGTCACACCCGCTTTGAGGGCAAAAGTGACTGATCTTTTTATTCAAAATACACATTGGCAAGATTTTAAGAAGGCCTTGAAAGAAGAATATTTCCTTGAGGACTTTGGTATGGCTACTCGACGGTCATTCCGAGAGTGGGTCTACATGCCAAACAAAGGTCTATGAGCATTGGATGTTGAAAAAGTTGAGCTTTTCTTGCAAGCTGCAGATCCTGCTCTTCAGGAAGAGTTGGGTGAGCTTCTTGAGGATCGCACGAAGCCTATGGGTCTTAAAACGGATTGGCACGATGCTCAGGATGCAGTCTCGACTTTGACTTATGTGACAGCTAGAGGTGATGCTTCTGCATATGGAGTCCAGATTGAGAAGGGATCAGAGACTCAATCAGCGCTATGGACATATGCTATGGAGACTGCAAACAAGGGGAAAATTCAGCAAACTGTTTTGACTAGTGCAGGCTCTAGCATCAGATCAGAGACAGGTTGGGACTCGCCTGTTGACAAGTACTCTATTTATGCTTATTTGGCTAAGTCTCAGGGAGCAGATGCACTTGTTGAGGAGAAGCGTAAGAGGGATGAAGAAAATCCAAGTGCAGCTAAGAAGACTAGAGGGGGTGAGTTTGTTACTCCACCTACTGCAGGACCGTCTTCAAGACCAGGGCCAGATCGACAGATGGAAGATGCTCAAAAGAGAGAAAAGAGGCAAGAGCCTAGAGAGAGAAAGCAGCCAGGGTTTAGAAGCATTTGCTGGACGTGCCATCTATTCTTTAGGTGATTTGTATTCAGGATATGATCAGTTTCAGCTGGCTTTGGAAAGCAGGGACATAACCACCATGAGAACTCCTATTGGGCTTGTCAGGATGTGTGCCTTGCCTCAAGGTGCCACTAATTCTGTTGCGCATATGATGAATGCCATGCATAAGGTCCTTCGTGATTATATACCTCAGCTTACCATGCCTTTCTTGGATGATGTGCCCATTAAGGGGTGTGCAGAAGAAGAGAAGAATGAGAGTCTAAATGAGCAGGGATGCAGATACTTTGTGGCTGATCATATTTCAGCATGTGAGAAGATTTTGGCCAGGTTAGAAGAAGTGAACTTGACACTTTCAGTGCAAAAATCTGTTTTTGGAGTGAATGAGGTTGTTATTGTTGGACATATGTGTGGGTATTATGGCAGGAAACCCTCACCTGATAAGGTGAATGCTATAGGCAAGATTGCCAAGTATTGTTCTACCACTTCAGAGGTACGGAGATTCATTGGAGCTTGTGTGTTTTATATGATTTGGATACCTCATTTTGCACACATAGCAGATTGTTTATATCAGCTGCTTCAAAAAGGGCAGAAATTCTATTGGGATGAGAGCCACACTAGAGCCATGCGGAAATTGAAGAAGTTATTGCAGAATGCTCCTACTCTCAGGAAAGCGGATTATAATTGTGGAAGGCCTATTGTATTGACAGTTGACACTAGTCCAATTGGCATAGGTGCTGTGGGTTAAGATGATGCAGATGGAAATAGGTATGCTATTCGGTTTGGGGCGAAAGTCCTAAACGAGAGACAGAGGAGATATCCGAAATCAAGAGGGAGCTACTGGGGATTGTCACGGCTCTCAAATGTGACAAGGAGTACTTTATTGGAGCTTCAGTTGTGGTAGAGAGAAATTGCTTGCCATTGATTGGTATGATTACGAGTTGCTCTACTCCGGATATAGCTATGCTGAGATGGATTGCATACATCAAGTCATTAAATCTGGAATTTAAACACATAGCAGGGAAGGATAATCCAGTGGCAGATATGTTGTCTAGAGCCAGATATGACGATGAGGAGACTCTACTTGCAGAAGAGAATGATGCAGAAATTTCAGCCACTATGGTTGATCATGTTTGTCATGTCTATGATATTGTGGCTTTCATAGAAGAACTCTATGTTGGAGATTGGTTGTTTCTCAAGGACGGATTTCTTTGGAAGCATCCGAAGAAAAGAGGTGGATTACCTTTGCGGGTTGTCTGCGATAGAGAGACACAGTTACAGGTGATGAGGGAGTTTCATGAGAGTCCTTGGGCTGGTCATAGAGGAGTGTGGGCTACTTATGAGAAAATCAAGGAGAAATATTGGTGGAAAGGCATGTATAGAGATGTTTCTCACTTTGTTGAGACTTGCAGAGACTGCCAGATGTATTCGGTAGTGCGTCATCGAGATGAGCTTCATCCGACCTATCCGCTATGCATTCATTATAAGTGGATAGTTGATTTGGTTACTATGCCTATGGGTCTATGGCAGATGAGATACATTGTTTTGGCTAGAGAGGATCTTACCAATCATGTTGAGGGCAGATCTTTGAGAACGAAGACCACTAGTGCAGTGTGTAAGTTCTTATTGGAGGAAATTTTCTGCAGGTATGGTTGTGTGGGTAAGATCACTGCGGATCGTGGTGAATTGGATGCAGATGAAGCTAGGGAGTTTTTCTCTCAGCTAGGAATCAAGTTGGCTCTAACTACAGCATATAATCCAGAGGGAAATGGAAAGAGTGAAAGAGGACATCTGCCGATAGTGAAAGCATTAGCCAAAGCATGCAGAGGACGGATTGGAGAATGGCCGAGACTTCTACCATTTGCTTTGTGGGCTGATCGTATGACTCATAGTGTTACCACAGGATATATGCTTGCAAAGTTGATGTATGGACAGAAACCTATTATGCCGACTGAGACTTGTGCTTTGACTTGGTCAGTTTTACCTTGGCAGGAGGATTTGACGAGAGAGGAGCTCTTAGCTATTCGGATTCGACAGTTGGAGAGAAGACCAGAGGATATTCAGCTAGCTACTGACAGGTTGAAGGTTGCTAGACTAAGAAATAAGGACAGGTTTGACAGCAGGCATCGCTTGCGGCCTAGAGCAATAGAAGAGGGAGATTGGGTATTGGTCTTTGATAGCAGCCTTGAAAATTAGCATACTGCACTTCGGAAGATGGTGAAAAGATGGTTTGGGCCGTACATAGTTAGACATGTTTTTGATAATGCAACATATGAAATTGACAGAATTGGATGGGATAATACTTAGAGTGCCTATTGCTGGAAAAAGAATCAAAATTTTCAAGAAAAGAGATGATGAAGATTATGCATTGGAAGAATTTTCAAGAGAAGATCAACGAGAAGAAACTCCAATGGAAGAGACAGATGATATGACAGATAATCTTGTTGATATACCGGAAATGCATAATGAAGAGATTGATCTGTTTGTGGATCTTGATGATAACGATCATGGGTAGTTGGCCCATCCGGAGGATGCACAGGATTAGAGGGGGTGGATGTCGTATTGCTGCGCATTCGAGGTGTGAAAACCACCCGAAAGTTGTGTGTGTGATTTGATACTTTGTACATACTTAGTCGTTATGTTTGCTCTTTCATTATATGCGGGAAATATAGTGAAGAGGGTTTGGAGCAAGAGGAATTAATCAACAATGCTCTGGTTGACATGTATGCTAAATGTGACATGCTTGTAGAAGAATAGGGAGTGTTTGATAGATTGGTAACTCGAGATGCAATCTCATGGACTACACTTATTTCAAGATATGCCAATTATGGGCTTTGTGAGTACTAAACTATTTCCAAGAGATGCAAATCGAAGTACATTGGTGGATATGTATGCCAAAGGTGGGAGCTTGCTTGATGTTCAGCACACGTTTAACTACATGCCACAACGCAATGAGTATTCTTGGAGTTCCCTTAACCTTGGCTATAGGTGGCATTATCAAGTTGCATACGGATATTGACAATGTGGAGTGCATTGGTCAGCTGACTAACGAGGGGGAGCTGCATCTTAGAGAATGTGGGCCTGAAAAACAATCTATTGCCCTTGGTATCACAGACTTGACGAAAATAAGATGGTTTCACCTAAAAATAGATGACTTTCCTGCTATTTCTCGGAGTGTTACAATTGCAGATGGGGAGAAAAGTATCTGTAGTTATTGGCATGTAAAACCTGTTATGTTAGGAAAAAACGTGGCGCTGAATATATTTTAATCTGCCATTTTTCTTGGAAGGAAAAAAAGCACTTGGTTCCGGCTTGACGAGCCATGGCTATCTTGTTGAAGGATCAGGCAGCAGATTTGCAGTGAAAGTCCACGATTATTTTTTTTGGATCTGAGTCAAGATATTCAATATCTTAAACACTTGAGGAGAGTGATTCAGGAAACCAGAAAAAAAAACTCCGCCTGGGGGCGAAAAACAAAAAACAACACGGGAGCCCAAATTCAGACCATTTTTGCGTAAAAGAAGAGAGATTTCGGGGAAGGCCTGGGGAAGATGGGCAAAAAGCTAAAGATGGATTGAAGGCAGAGGACGATGATGAAGAGTGGAAGGAGAAGCCAAGAGACGCTCACGGAATCATCAGAGGACGACAGTGATAACGAAGGGAGGAATTGAAATCGGAGGACTCTGCAATTTTTACAACTTGGGGAGGAATTCTGAGAAGAGAAGAGCAAGAAGGGAAGACCAGGAAAAGCAACGGGAATTGTAGTGGATGAGGGGAATAACTATCAGAAGAACTGTGAAGGTGATGATTAAAGGGATCATGATGAAGAAGATGAAGCGATGATCAAAGTAGAAGACTTATCAGCTTACTGTTATGCAGATGACAGTGATGGAACAATTCTAAAGAAGGAGGAAGAGGTTACAACGATGAAGCATTGTCTATCGAGAAAGGAATGGGAGTGGCTTTTGTTTATTCGCGACTCACTGGATCAGAAGAGGCGGAAGACCTGCTGTGACCGAATCTCTTTGGCCTTTGCATATAGCCTCTTGAGCTATCTGAAGACACACAAGGCAATATAGAACTTGTAATAGGTCCAACTACATCTGTTGCTGTGATTGGGAGTCCCTCAGGGAGCAGCTCTTCCAGATAGTCGTAATAGTGGCTGTTGTAGCCACAGTAGCTTTCCTCGGCATCACCATCATCGAGTGGCAAAAACGATAGTCCTTATCTTTCTGTGACAGCTTTTCAGATGATGGTGCATGCTCCTGTTTGTAATGAAGGAGCTGAAGCTGCTTACGAAAGGAAACCTGAAACTGTTCTTATTAAAACTGTAAACAGGCAATGTTCTTCAGGTTTGTAAGTTGTGGCCGGTGTTGTGGCTTCTATCAAAGCAGGGTATTATGAAATAGGTATTGGTGCTGGGTTGGAGCCGATGACAATCAATCTGATGTCTTGGAGATCTGAACTGTGAATGAGGATTAATTAACCAATCAATCTCTGCCTGTATCACGCAGTGCCACTCCTAAAAACAGTATACCTCCCTCAAATGTTGTACGGGAAAAGCTACTTATAAGCTCCACTGATCGAAGCTCTACACCTCCTATTTCTGGTGCAAATATCTCAGCTACAAGGGCTCTCCATATGCCGCTTTTTCACCCCATCTACTCCATCACCAAAGCACATTCATTATTCTGACAGTAGTGCAGATAAAGAGAGACACAGATGAATAGATCATTTACACAGGATGAGCCTCTTCTAGGCCACTTATTTGACATACCTCCTCCAGTTGATGACGCTGAGATAAGCCTGGAACCCGTATAAATATTGCAGCATCTCGTTGGACAGAAAAGATTGCATCAAAGTTGGAGAGTGAGGGATTGAGCAGCTCTAATGTTTTGGTGTATTGACTTCTCCATACTCATAACCACACTTGCTAAATTCATGGAAATGAAACCTATTCAAACTGTCAAGAAGTACAGGGACATTTCTGCTTATACAAACCCTGTGTTGCAACATGTAAAGAATGTTCACTTTGTTGGAGTGCAATCACTGATCAGAGAATAGCTTTGTCAGTTTGATAAAAACTAGAGAATCCTGAAGTGTCAAGTTTTGATCCTTAAGAACTGGCTGAAGTATTTCATGGTTACTTGAAACAAAATTTCTGCATAGAATTCTGAGTGGAAAGACAGTGAATTTACAGTAAACACATGATATATACTATGCAGAACTCTTCTATGTTTTTGAAGGTAGTTCATTCAATACAAAGACTTCTATATGATCATGAACATTTTTTATCTTCCCAACTGATCAACATCACAGGAAGTATTTGCAGTCATAACAGATTTGACTTCATTCTCTTGCTTGATCTTCTATCCTGAAATTTATCAAGGACTTCTGAAGTTGCGACATTGCTTTCGAAACCCTTCGACATCTTTGGTAAACCCGACGTGAAAGCGTCGCAGAAATTTCAGGATGGGAGATACTTCAGCCTCTATTTCAGCCTCTTCTACAATTCCAGCTACGTCTTCTACTTGAGCTCCATCCATGACTGCTGCGTCAAGTACTTCAACAGAGGATCTAAAGCAGATTTTGCAGAATATGTCCATGGATATGCAGCTCCAAAATCAGCAGACACAATTGTATATGCAGCAACAGCAACAATTGCATCAACAGCAGTTGTCTCAGCAAAGGCAACTCTATTCGGAGCAGGAGAATGCAAACAGCGCGACTAAGGCTATTGAAGCAGTTGAGAATGAGAAGAAGCTATTTGATGGCCGTAATGTTTCAGCATATTTGAAGACATATGAGATCAAGATGGGGTTTTTCGGAGTTCTAGCTGGACTTATGAGTAAGTATTTCCTTCGTCTTGTCACACCCGCTTTGAGGGCAAAAGTGACTGATCTTTTTATTCAAAATACACATTGGCAAGATTTTAAGAAGGCCTTGAAAGAAGAATATTTCCTTGAGGACTTTGGTATGGCTACTCGACGGTCATTCCGAGAGTGGGTCTACATGCCAAACAAAGGTCTATGAGCATTGGATGTTGAAAAAGTTGAGCTTTTCTTGCAAGCTGCAGATCCTGCTCTTCAGGAAGAGTTGGGTGAGCTTCTTGAGGATCGCACGAAGCCTATGGGTCTTAAAACGGATTGGCACGATGCTCAGGATGCAGTCTCGACTTTGACTTATGTGACAGCTAGAGGTGATGCTTCTGCATATGGAGTCCAGATTGAGAAGGGATCAGAGACTCAATCAGCGCTATGGACATATGCTATGGAGACTGCAAACAAGGGGAAAATTCAGCAAACTGTTTTGACTAGTGCAGGCTCTAGCATCAGATCAGAGACAGGTTGGGACTCGCCTGTTGACAAGTACTCTATTTATGCTTATTTGGCTAAGTCTCAGGGAGCAGATGCACTTGTTGAGGAGAAGCGTAAGAGGGATGAAGAAAATCCAAGTGCAGCTAAGAAGACTAGAGGGGGTGAGTTTGTTACTCCACCTACTGCAGGACCGTCTTCAAGACCAGGGCCAGATCGACAGATGGAAGATGCTCAAAAGAGAGAAAAGAGGCAAGAGCCTAGAGAGAGAAAGCAGCCAGGGTTTAGAAGCATTTGCTGGACGTGCCATCTATTCTTTAGGTGATTTGTATTCAGGATATGATCAGTTTCAGCTGGCTTTGGAAAGCAGGGACATAACCACCATGAGAACTCCTATTGGGCTTGTCAGGATGTGTGCCTTGCCTCAAGGTGCCACTAATTCTGTTGCGCATATGATGAATGCCATGCATAAGGTCCTTCGTGATTATATACCTCAGCTTACCATGCCTTTCTTGGATGATGTGCCCATTAAGGGGTGTGCAGAAGAAGAGAAGAATGAGAGTCTAAATGAGCAGGGATGCAGATACTTTGTGGCTGATCATATTTCAGCATGTGAGAAGATTTTGGCCAGGTTAGAAGAAGTGAACTTGACACTTTCAGTGCAAAAATCTGTTTTTGGAGTGAATGAGGTTGTTATTGTTGGACATATGTGTGGGTATTATGGCAGGAAACCCTCACCTGATAAGGTGAATGCTATAGGCAAGATTGCCAAGTATTGTTCTACCACTTCAGAGGTACGGAGATTCATTGGAGCTTGTGTGTTTTATATGATTTGGATACCTCATTTTGCACACATAGCAGATTGTTTATATCAGCTGCTTCAAAAAGGGCAGAAATTCTATTGGGATGAGAGCCACACTAGAGCCATGCGGAAATTGAAGAAGTTATTGCAGAATGCTCCTACTCTCAGGAAAGCGGATTATAATTGTGGAAGGCCTATTGTATTGACAGTTGACACTAGTCCAATTGGCATAGGTGCTGTGGGTTAAGATGATGCAGATGGAAATAGGTATGCTATTCGGTTTGGGGCGAAAGTCCTAAACGAGAGACAGAGGAGATATCCGAAATCAAGAGGGAGCTACTGGGGATTGTCACGGCTCTCAAATGTGACAAGGAGTACTTTATTGGAGCTTCAGTTGTGGTAGAGAGAAATTGCTTGCCATTGATTGGTATGATTACGAGTTGCTCTACTCCGGATATAGCTATGCTGAGATGGATTGCATACATCAAGTCATTAAATCTGGAATTTAAACACATAGCAGGGAAGGATAATCCAGTGGCAGATATGTTGTCTAGAGCCAGATATGACGATGAGGAGACTCTACTTGCAGAAGAGAATGATGCAGAAATTTCAGCCACTATGGTTGATCATGTTTGTCATGTCTATGATATTGTGGCTTTCATAGAAGAACTCTATGTTGGAGATTGGTTGTTTCTCAAGGACGGATTTCTTTGGAAGCATCCGAAGAAAAGAGGTGGATTACCTTTGCGGGTTGTCTGCGATAGAGAGACACAGTTACAGGTGATGAGGGAGTTTCATGAGAGTCCTTGGGCTGGTCATAGAGGAGTGTGGGCTACTTATGAGAAAATCAAGGAGAAATATTGGTGGAAAGGCATGTATAGAGATGTTTCTCACTTTGTTGAGACTTGCAGAGACTGCCAGATGTATTCGGTAGTGCGTCATCGAGATGAGCTTCATCCGACCTATCCGCTATGCATTCATTATAAGTGGATAGTTGATTTGGTTACTATGCCTATGGGTCTATGGCAGATGAGATACATTGTTTTGGCTAGAGAGGATCTTACCAATCATGTTGAGGGCAGATCTTTGAGAACGAAGACCACTAGTGCAGTGTGTAAGTTCTTATTGGAGGAAATTTTCTGCAGGTATGGTTGTGTGGGTAAGATCACTGCGGATCGTGGTGAATTGGATGCAGATGAAGCTAGGGAGTTTTTCTCTCAGCTAGGAATCAAGTTGGCTCTAACTACAGCATATAATCCAGAGGGAAATGGAAAGAGTGAAAGAGGACATCTGCCGATAGTGAAAGCATTAGCCAAAGCATGCAGAGGACGGATTGGAGAATGGCCGAGACTTCTACCATTTGCTTTGTGGGCTGATCGTATGACTCATAGTGTTACCACAGGATATATGCTTGCAAAGTTGATGTATGGACAGAAACCTATTATGCCGACTGAGACTTGTGCTTTGACTTGGTCAGTTTTACCTTGGCAGGAGGATTTGACGAGAGAGGAGCTCTTAGCTATTCGGATTCGACAGTTGGAGAGAAGACCAGAGGATATTCAGCTAGCTACTGACAGGTTGAAGGTTGCTAGACTAAGAAATAAGGACAGGTTTGACAGCAGGCATCGCTTGCGGCCTAGAGCAATAGAAGAGGGAGATTGGGTATTGGTCTTTGATAGCAGCCTTGAAAATTAGCATACTGCACTTCGGAAGATGGTGAAAAGATGGTTTGGGCCGTACATAGTTAGACATGTTTTTGATAATGCAACATATGAAATTGACAGAATTGGATGGGATAATACTTAGAGTGCCTATTGCTGGAAAAAGAATCAAAATTTTCAAGAAAAGAGATGATGAAGATTATGCATTGGAAGAATTTTCAAGAGAAGATCAACGAGAAGAAACTCCAATGGAAGAGACAGATGATATGACAGATAATCTTGTTGATATACCGGAAATGCATAATGAAGAGATTGATCTGTTTGTGGATCTTGATGATAACGATCATGGGTAGTTGGCCCATCCGGAGGATGCACAGGATTAGAGGGGGTGGATGTCGTATTGCTGCGCATTCGAGGTGTGAAAACCACCCGAAAGTTGTGTGTGTGATTTGATACTTTGTACATACTTAGTCGTTATGTTTGCTCTTTCATTATATGCGGGAAATATAGTGAAGAGGGTTTGGAGCAAGAGGAATTAATCAACAATGCTCTGGTTGACATGTATGCTAAATGTGACATGCTTGTAGAAGAATAGGGAGTGTTTGATAGATTGGTAACTCGAGATGCAATCTCATGGACTACACTTATTTCAAGATATGCCAATTATGGGCTTTGTGAGTACTAAACTATTTCCAAGAGATGCAAATCGAAGTACATTGGTGGATATGTATGCCAAAGGTGGGAGCTTGCTTGATGTTCAGCACACGTTTAACTACATGCCACAACGCAATGAGTATTCTTGGAGTTCCCTTAACCTTGGCTATAGGTGGCATTATCAAGTTGCATACGGATATTGACAATGTGGAGTGCATTGGTCAGCTGACTAACGAGGGGGAGCTGCATCTTAGAGAATGTGGGCCTGAAAAACAATCTATTGCCCTTGGTATCACAGACTTGACGAAAATAAGATGGTTTCACCTAAAAATAGATGACTTTCCTGCTATTTCTCGGAGTGTTACAATTGCAGATGGGGAGAAAAGTATCTGTAGTTATTGGCATGTAAAACCTGTTATGTTAGGAAAAAACGTGGCGCTGAATATATTTTAATCTGCCATTTTTCTTGGAAGGAAAAAAAGCACTTGGTTCCGGCTTGACGAGCCATGGCTATCTTGTTGAAGGATCAGGCAGCAGATTTGCAGTGAAAGTCCACGATTATTTTTTTTGGATCTGAGTCAAGATATTCAATATCTTAAACACTTGAGGAGAGTGATTCAGGAAACCAGAAAAAAAAACTCCGCCTGGGGGCGAAAAACAAAAAACAACACGGGAGCCCAAATTCATACCATTTTTGCGTAAAAGAAGAGAGATTTCGGGGAAGGCCTGGGGAAGATGGGCAAAAAGCTAAAGATGGATTGAAGGCAGAGGACGATGATGAAGAGTGGAAGGAGAAGCCAAGAGACGCTCACGGAATCATCAGAGGACGACAGTGATAACGAAGGGAGGAATTGAAATCGGAGGACTCTGCAATTTTTACAACTTGGGGAGGAATTCTGAGAAGAGAAGAGCAAGAAGGGAAGACCAGGAAAAGCAACGGGAATTGTAGTGGATGAGGGGAATAACTATCAGAAGAACTGTGAAGGTGATGATTAAAGGGATCATGATGAAGAAGATGAAGCGATGATCAAAGTAGAAGACTTATCAGCTTACTGTTATGCAGATGACAGTGATGGAACAATTCTAAAGAAGGAGGAAGAGGTTACAACGATGAAGCATTGTCTATCGAGAAAGGAATGGGAGTGGCTTTTGTTTATTCGCGACTCACTGGATCAGAAGAGGCGGAAGACCTGCTGTGACCGAATCTCTTTGGCCTTTGCATATAGCCTCTTGAGCTATCTGAAGACACACAAGGCAATATAGAACTTGTAATAGGTCCAACTACATCTGTTGCTGTGATTGGGAGTCCCTCAGGGAGCAGCTCTTCCAGATAGTCGTAATAGTGGCTGTTGTAGCCACAGTAGCTTTCCTCGGCATCACCATCATCGAGTGGCAAAAACGATAGTCCTTATCTTTCTGTGACAGCTTTTCAGATGATGGTGCATGCTCCTGTTTGTAATGAAGGAGCTGAAGCTGCTTACGAAAGGAAACCTGAAACTGTTCTTATTAAAACTGTAAACAGGCAATGTTCTTCAGGTTTGTAAGTTGTGGCCGGTGTTGTGGCTTCTATCAAAGCAGGGTATTATGAAATAGGTATTGGTGCTGGGTTGGAGCCGATGACAATCAATCTGATGTCTTGGAGATCTGAACTGTGAATGAGGATTAATTAACCAATCAATCTCTGCCTGTATCACGCAGTGCCACTCCTAAAAACAGTATACCTCCCTCAAATGTTGTACGGGAAAAGCTACTTATAAGCTCCACTGATCGAAGCTCTACACCTCCTATTTCTGGTGCAAATATCTCAGCTACAAGGGCTCTCCATATGCCGCTTTTTCACCCCATCTACTCCATCACCAAAGCACATTCATTATTCTGACAGTAGTGCAGATAAAGAGAGACACAGATGAATAGATCATTTACACAGGATGAGCCTCTTCTAGGCCACTTATTTGACATACCTCCTCCATTTGATGACGCTGAGATAAGCCTGGAACCCGTATAAATATTGCAGCATCTCGTTGGACAGAAAAGATTGCATCAAAGTTGGAGAGTGAGGGATTGAGCAGCTCTAATGTTTTGGTGTATTGACTTCTCCATACTCATAACCACACTTGCTAAATTCATGGAAATGAAACCTATTCAAACTGTCAAGAAGTACAGGGACATTTCTGCTTATACAAACCCTGTGTTGCAACATGTAAAGAATGTTCACTTTGTTGGAGTGCAATCACTGATCAGAGAATAGCTTTGTCAGTTTGATAAAAACTAGAGAATCCTGAAGTGTCAAGTTTTGATCCTTAAGAACTGGCTGAAGTATTTCATGGTTACTTGAAACAAAATTTCTGCATAGAATTCTGAGTGGAAAGACAGTGAATTTACAGTAAACACATGATATATACTATGCAGAACTCTTCTATGTTTTTGAAGGTAGTTCATTCAATACAAAGACTTCTATATGATCATGAACATTTTTTATCTTCCCAACTGATCAACATCACAGGAAGTATTTGCAGTCATAACAGATTTGACTTCATTCTCTTGCTTGATCTTCTATCCTGAAATTTATCAAGGACTTCTGAAGTTGCGACATTGCTTTCGAAACCCTTCGACATCTTTGGTAAACCCGACGTGAAAGCGTCGCAGAAATTTCAGGATGGGAGATACTTCAGCCTCTATTTCAGCCTCTTCTACAATTCCAGCTACGTCTTCTACTTGAGCTCCATCCATGACTGCTGCGTCAAGTACTTCAACAGAGGATCTAAAGCAGATTTTGCAGAATATGTCCATGGATATGCAGCTCCAAAATCAGCAGACACAATTGTATATGCAGCAACAGCAACAATTGCATCAACAGCAGTTGTCTCAGCAAAGGCAACTCTATTCGGAGCAGGAGAATGCAAACAGCGCGACTAAGGCTATTGAAGCAGTTGAGAATGAGAAGAAGCTATTTGATGGCCGTAATGTTTCAGCATATTTGAAGACATATGAGATCAAGATGGGGTTTTTCGGAGTTCTAGCTGGACTTATGAGTAAGTATTTCCTTCGTCTTGTCACACCCGCTTTGAGGGCAAAAGTGACTGATCTTTTTATTCAAAATACACATTGGCAAGATTTTAAGAAGGCCTTGAAAGAAGAATATTTCCTTGAGGACTTTGGTATGGCTACTCGACGGTCATTCCGAGAGTGGGTCTACATGCCAAACAAAGGTCTATGAGCATTGGATGTTGAAAAAGTTGAGCTTTTCTTGCAAGCTGCAGATCCTGCTCTTCAGGAAGAGTTGGGTGAGCTTCTTGAGGATCGCACGAAGCCTATGGGTCTTAAAACGGATTGGCACGATGCTCAGGATGCAGTCTCGACTTTGACTTATGTGACAGCTAGAGGTGATGCTTCTGCATATGGAGTCCAGATTGAGAAGGGATCAGAGACTCAATCAGCGCTATGGACATATGCTATGGAGACTGCAAACAAGGGGAAAATTCAGCAAACTGTTTTGACTAGTGCAGGCTCTAGCATCAGATCAGAGACAGGTTGGGACTCGCCTGTTGACAAGTACTCTATTTATGCTTATTTGGCTAAGTCTCAGGGAGCAGATGCACTTGTTGAGGAGAAGCGTAAGAGGGATGAAGAAAATCCAAGTGCAGCTAAGAAGACTAGAGGGGGTGAGTTTGTTACTCCACCTACTGCAGGACCGTCTTCAAGACCAGGGCCAGATCGACAGATGGAAGATGCTCAAAAGAGAGAAAAGAGGCAAGAGCCTAGAGAGAGAAAGCAGCCAGGGTTTAGAAGCATTTGCTGGACGTGCCATCTATTCTTTAGGTGATTTGTATTCAGGATATGATCAGTTTCAGCTGGCTTTGGAAAGCAGGGACATAACCACCATGAGAACTCCTATTGGGCTTGTCAGGATGTGTGCCTTGCCTCAAGGTGCCACTAATTCTGTTGCGCATATGATGAATGCCATGCATAAGGTCCTTCGTGATTATATACCTCAGCTTACCATGCCTTTCTTGGATGATGTGCCCATTAAGGGGTGTGCAGAAGAAGAGAAGAATGAGAGTCTAAATGAGCAGGGATGCAGATACTTTGTGGCTGATCATATTTCAGCATGTGAGAAGATTTTGGCCAGGTTAGAAGAAGTGAACTTGACACTTTCAGTGCAAAAATCTGTTTTTGGAGTGAATGAGGTTGTTATTGTTGGACATATGTGTGGGTATTATGGCAGGAAACCCTCACCTGATAAGGTGAATGCTATAGGCAAGATTGCCAAGTATTGTTCTACCACTTCAGAGGTACGGAGATTCATTGGAGCTTGTGTGTTTTATATGATTTGGATACCTCATTTTGCACACATAGCAGATTGTTTATATCAGCTGCTTCAAAAAGGGCAGAAATTCTATTGGGATGAGAGCCACACTAGAGCCATGCGGAAATTGAAGAAGTTATTGCAGAATGCTCCTACTCTCAGGAAAGCGGATTATAATTGTGGAAGGCCTATTGTATTGACAGTTGACACTAGTCCAATTGGCATAGGTGCTGTGGGTTAAGATGATGCAGATGGAAATAGGTATGCTATTCGGTTTGGGGCGAAAGTCCTAAACGAGAGACAGAGGAGATATCCGAAATCAAGAGGGAGCTACTGGGGATTGTCACGGCTCTCAAATGTGACAAGGAGTACTTTATTGGAGCTTCAGTTGTGGTAGAGAGAAATTGCTTGCCATTGATTGGTATGATTACGAGTTGCTCTACTCCGGATATAGCTATGCTGAGATGGATTGCATACATCAAGTCATTAAATCTGGAATTTAAACACATAGCAGGGAAGGATAATCCAGTGGCAGATATGTTGTCTAGAGCCAGATATGACGATGAGGAGACTCTACTTGCAGAAGAGAATGATGCAGAAATTTCAGCCACTATGGTTGATCATGTTTGTCATGTCTATGATATTGTGGCTTTCATAGAAGAACTCTATGTTGGAGATTGGTTGTTTCTCAAGGACGGATTTCTTTGGAAGCATCCGAAGAAAAGAGGTGGATTACCTTTGCGGGTTGTCTGCGATAGAGAGACACAGTTACAGGTGATGAGGGAGTTTCATGAGAGTCCTTGGGCTGGTCATAGAGGAGTGTGGGCTACTTATGAGAAAATCAAGGAGAAATATTGGTGGAAAGGCATGTATAGAGATGTTTCTCACTTTGTTGAGACTTGCAGAGACTGCCAGATGTATTCGGTAGTGCGTCATCGAGATGAGCTTCATCCGACCTATCCGCTATGCATTCATTATAAGTGGATAGTTGATTTGGTTACTATGCCTATGGGTCTATGGCAGATGAGATACATTGTTTTGGCTAGAGAGGATCTTACCAATCATGTTGAGGGCAGATCTTTGAGAACGAAGACCACTAGTGCAGTGTGTAAGTTCTTATTGGAGGAAATTTTCTGCAGGTATGGTTGTGTGGGTAAGATCACTGCGGATCGTGGTGAATTGGATGCAGATGAAGCTAGGGAGTTTTTCTCTCAGCTAGGAATCAAGTTGGCTCTAACTACAGCATATAATCCAGAGGGAAATGGAAAGAGTGAAAGAGGACATCTGCCGATAGTGAAAGCATTAGCCAAAGCATGCAGAGGACGGATTGGAGAATGGCCGAGACTTCTACCATTTGCTTTGTGGGCTGATCGTATGACTCATAGTGTTACCACAGGATATATGCTTGCAAAGTTGATGTATGGACAGAAACCTATTATGCCGACTGAGACTTGTGCTTTGACTTGGTCAGTTTTACCTTGGCAGGAGGATTTGACGAGAGAGGAGCTCTTAGCTATTCGGATTCGACAGTTGGAGAGAAGACCAGAGGATATTCAGCTAGCTACTGACAGGTTGAAGGTTGCTAGACTAAGAAATAAGGACAGGTTTGACAGCAGGCATCGCTTGCGGCCTAGAGCAATAGAAGAGGGAGATTGGGTATTGGTCTTTGATAGCAGCCTTGAAAATTAGCATACTGCACTTCGGAAGATGGTGAAAAGATGGTTTGGGCCGTACATAGTTAGACATGTTTTTGATAATGCAACATATGAAATTGACAGAATTGGATGGGATAATACTTAGAGTGCCTATTGCTGGAAAAAGAATCAAAATTTTCAAGAAAAGAGATGATGAAGATTATGCATTGGAAGAATTTTCAAGAGAAGATCAACGAGAAGAAACTCCAATGGAAGAGACAGATGATATGACAGATAATCTTGTTGATATACCGGAAATGCATAATGAAGAGATTGATCTGTTTGTGGATCTTGATGATAACGATCATGGGTAGTTGGCCCATCCGGAGGATGCACAGGATTAGAGGGGGTGGATGTCGTATTGCTGCGCATTCGAGGTGTGAAAACCACCCGAAAGTTGTGTGTGTGATTTGATACTTTGTACATACTTAGTCGTTATGTTTGCTCTTTCATTATATGCGGGAAATATAGTGAAGAGGGTTTGGAGCAAGAGGAATTAATCAACAATGCTCTGGTTGACATGTATGCTAAATGTGACATGCTTGTAGAAGAATAGGGAGTGTTTGATAGATTGGTAACTCGAGATGCAATCTCATGGACTACACTTATTTCAAGATATGCCAATTATGGGCTTTGTGAGTACTAAACTATTTCCAAGAGATGCAAATCGAAGTACATTGGTGGATATGTATGCCAAAGGTGGGAGCTTGCTTGATGTTCAGCACACGTTTAACTACATGCCACAACGCAATGAGTATTCTTGGAGTTCCCTTAACCTTGGCTATAGGTGGCATTATCAAGTTGCATACGGATATTGACAATGTGGAGTGCATTGGTCAGCTGACTAACGAGGGGGAGCTGCATCTTAGAGAATGTGGGCCTGAAAAACAATCTATTGCCCTTGGTATCACAGACTTGACGAAAATAAGATGGTTTCACCTAAAAATAGATGACTTTCCTGCTATTTCTCGGAGTGTTACAATTGCAGATGGGGAGAAAAGTATCTGTAGTTATTGGCATGTAAAACCTGTTATGTTAGGAAAAAACGTGGCGCTGAATATATTTTAATCTGCCATTTTTCTTGGAAGGAAAAAAAGCACTTGGTTCCGGCTTGACGAGCCATGGCTATCTTGTTGAAGGATCAGGCAGCAGATTTGCAGTGAAAGTCCACGATTATTTTTTTTGGATCTGAGTCAAGATATTCAATATCTTAAACACTTGAGGAGAGTGATTCAGGAAACCAGAAAAAAAAACTCCGCCTGGGGGCGAAAAACAAAAAACAACACGGGAGCCCAAATTCAGACCATTTTTGCGTAAAAGAAGAGAGATTTCGGGGAAGGCCTGGGGAAGATGGGCAAAAAGCTAAAGATGGATTGAAGGCAGAGGACGATGATGAAGAGTGGAAGGAGAAGCCAAGAGACGCTCACGGAATCATCAGAGGACGACAGTGATAACGAAGGGAGGAATTGAAATCGGAGGACTCTGCAATTTTTACAACTTGGGGAGGAATTCTGAGAAGAGAAGAGCAAGAAGGGAAGACCAGGAAAAGCAACGGGAATTGTAGTGGATGAGGGGAATAACTATCAGAAGAACTGTGAAGGTGATGATTAAAGGGATCATGATGAAGAAGATGAAGCGATGATCAAAGTAGAAGACTTATCAGCTTACTGTTATGCAGATGACAGTGATGGAACAATTCTAAAGAAGGAGGAAGAGGTTACAACGATGAAGCATTGTCTATCGAGAAAGGAATGGGAGTGGCTTTTGTTTATTCGCGACTCACTGGATCAGAAGAGGCGGAAGACCTGCTGTGACCGAATCTCTTTGGCCTTTGCATATAGCCTCTTGAGCTATCTGAAGACACACAAGGCAATATAGAACTTGTAATAGGTCCAACTACATCTGTTGCTGTGATTGGGAGTCCCTCAGGGAGCAGCTCTTCCAGATAGTCGTAATAGTGGCTGTTGTAGCCACAGTAGCTTTCCTCGGCATCACCATCATCGAGTGGCAAAAACGATAGTCCTTATCTTTCTGTGACAGCTTTTCAGATGATGGTGCATGCTCCTGTTTGTAATGAAGGAGCTGAAGCTGCTTACGAAAGGAAACCTGAAACTGTTCTTATTAAAACTGTAAACAGGCAATGTTCTTCAGGTTTGTAAGTTGTGGCCGGTGTTGTGGCTTCTATCAAAGCAGGGTATTATGAAATAGGTATTGGTGCTGGGTTGGAGCCGATGACAATCAATCTGATGTCTTGGAGATCTGAACTGTGAATGAGGATTAATTAACCAATCAATCTCTGCCTGTATCACGCAGTGCCACTCCTAAAAACAGTATACCTCCCTCAAATGTTGTACGGGAAAAGCTACTTATAAGCTCCACTGATCGAAGCTCTACACCTCCTATTTCTGGTGCAAATATCTCAGCTACAAGGGCTCTCCATATGCCGCTTTTTCACCCCATCTACTCCATCACCAAAGCACATTCATTATTCTGACAGTAGTGCAGATAAAGAGAGACACAGATGAATAGATCATTTACACAGGATGAGCCTCTTCTAGGCCACTTATTTGACATACCTCCTCCATTTGATGACGCTGAGATAAGCCTGGAACCCGTATAAATATTGCAGCATCTCGTTGGACAGAAAAGATTGCATCAAAGTTGGAGAGTGAGGGATTGAGCAGCTCTAATGTTTTGGTGTATTGACTTCTCCATACTCATAACCACACTTGCTAAATTCATGGAAATGAAACCTATTCAAACTGTCAAGAAGTACAGGGACATTTCTGCTTATACAAACCCTGTGTTGCAACATGTAAAGAATGTTCACTTTGTTGGAGTGCAATCACTGATCAGAGAATAGCTTTGTCAGTTTGATAAAAACTAGAGAATCCTGAAGTGTCAAGTTTTGATCCTTAAGAACTGGCTGAAGTATTTCATGGTTACTTGAAACAAAATTTCTGCATAGAATTCTGAGTGGAAAGACAGTGAATTTACAGTAAACACATGATATATACTATGCAGAACTCTTCTATGTTTTTGAAGGTAGTTCATTCAATACAAAGACTTCTATATGATCATGAACATTTTTTATCTTCCCAACTGATCAACATCACAGGAAGTATTTGCAGTCATAACAGATTTGACTTCATTCTCTTGCTTGATCTTCTATCCTGAAATTTATCAAGGACTTCTGAAGTTGCGACATTGCTTTCGAAACCCTTCGACATCTTTGGTAAACCCGACGTGAAAGCGTCGCAGAAATTTCAGGATGGGAGATACTTCAGCCTCTATTTCAGCCTCTTCTACAATTCCAGCTACGTCTTCTACTTGAGCTCCATCCATGACTGCTGCGTCAAGTACTTCAACAGAGGATCTAAAGCAGATTTTGCAGAATATGTCCATGGATATGCAGCTCCAAAATCAGCAGACACAATTGTATATGCAGCAACAGCAACAATTGCATCAACAGCAGTTGTCTCAGCAAAGGCAACTCTATTCGGAGCAGGAGAATGCAAACAGCGCGACTAAGGCTATTGAAGCAGTTGAGAATGAGAAGAAGCTATTTGATGGCCGTAATGTTTCAGCATATTTGAAGACATATGAGATCAAGATGGGGTTTTTCGGAGTTCTAGCTGGACTTATGAGTAAGTATTTCCTTCGTCTTGTCACACCCGCTTTGAGGGCAAAAGTGACTGATCTTTTTATTCAAAATACACATTGGCAAGATTTTAAGAAGGCCTTGAAAGAAGAATATTTCCTTGAGGACTTTGGTATGGCTACTCGACGGTCATTCCGAGAGTGGGTCTACATGCCAAACAAAGGTCTATGAGCATTGGATGTTGAAAAAGTTGAGCTTTTCTTGCAAGCTGCAGATCCTGCTCTTCAGGAAGAGTTGGGTGAGCTTCTTGAGGATCGCACAAAGCCTATGGGTCTTAAAACGGATTGGCACGATGCTCAGGATGCAGTCTCGACTTTGACTTATGTGACAGCTAGAGGTGATGCTTCTGCATATGGAGTCCAGATTGAGAAGGGATCAGAGACTCAATCAGCGCTATGGACATATGCTATGGAGACTGCAAACAAGGGGAAAATTCAGCAAACTGTTTTGACTAGTGCAGGCTCTAGCATCAGATCAGAGACAGGTTGGGACTCGCCTGTTGACAAGTACTCTATTTATGCTTATTTGGCTAAGTCTCAGGGAGCAGATGCACTTGTTGAGGAGAAGCGTAAGAGGGATGAAGAAAATCCAAGTGCAGCTAAGAAGACTAGAGGGGGTGAGTTTGTTACTCCACCTACTGCAGGACCGTCTTCAAGACCAGGGCCAGATCGACAGATGGAAGATGCTCAAAAGAGAGAAAAGAGGCAAGAGCCTAGAGAGAGAAAGCAGCCAGGGTTTAGAAGCATTTGCTGGACGTGCCATCTATTCTTTAGGTGATTTGTATTCAGGATATGATCAGTTTCAGCTGGCTTTGGAAAGCAGGGACATAACCACCATGAGAACTCCTATTGGGCTTGTCAGGATGTGTGCCTTGCCTCAAGGTGCCACTAATTCTGTTGCGCATATGATGAATGCCATGCATAAGGTCCTTCGTGATTATATACCTCAGCTTACCATGCCTTTCTTGGATGATGTGCCCATTAAGGGGTGTGCAGAAGAAGAGAAGAATGAGAGTCTAAATGAGCAGGGATGCAGATACTTTGTGGCTGATCATATTTCAGCATGTGAGAAGATTTTGGCCAGGTTAGAAGAAGTGAACTTGACACTTTCAGTGCAAAAATCTGTTTTTGGAGTGAATGAGGTTGTTATTGTTGGACATATGTATGGGTATTATGGCAGGAAACCCTCACCTGATAAGGTGAATGCTATAGGCAAGATTGCCAAGTATTGTTCTACCACTTCAGAGGTACGGAGATTCATTGGAGCTTGTGTGTTTTATATGATTTGGATACCTCATTTTGCACACATAGCAGATTGTTTATATCAGCTGCTTCAAAAAGGGCAGAAATTCTATTGGGATGAGAGCCACACTAGAGCCATGCGGAAATTGAAGAAGTTATTGCAGAATGCTCCTACTCTCAGGAAAGCGGATTATAATTGTGGAAGGCCTATTGTATTGACAGTTGACACTAGTCCAATTGGCATAGGTGCTGTGGGTTAAGATGATGGAGATGGAAATAGGTATGCTATTCGGTTTGGGGCGAAAGTCCTAAACGAGAGACAGAGGAGATATCCGAAATCAAGAGGGAGCTACTGGGGATTGTCACGGCTCTCAAATGTGACAAGGAGTACTTTATTGGAGCTTCAGTTGTGGTAGAGAGAAATTGCTTGCCATTGATTGGTATGATTACGAGTTGCTCTACTCCGGATATAGCTATGCTGAGATGGATTGCATACATCAAGTCATTAAATCTGGAATTTAAACACATAGCAGGGAAGGATAATCCAGTGGCAGATATGTTGTCTAGAGCCAGATATGACGATGAGGAGACTCTACTTGCAGAAGAGAATGATGCAGAAATTTCAGCCACTATGGTTGATCATGTTTGTCATGTCTATGATATTGTGGCTTTCATAGAAGAACTCTATGTTGGAGATTGGTTGTTTCTCAAGGACGGATTTCTTTGGAAGCATCCGAAGAAAAGAGGTGGATTACCTTTGCGGGTTGTCTGCGATAGAGAGACACAGTTACAGGTGATGAGGGAGTTTCATGAGAGTCCTTGGGCTGGTCATAGAGGAGTGTGGGCTACTTATGAGAAAATCAAGGAGAAATATTGGTGGAAAGGCATGTATAGAGATGTTTCTCACTTTGTTGAGACTTGCAGAGACTGCCAGATGTATTCGGTAGTGCGTCATCGAGATGAGCTTCATCCGACCTATCCGCTATGCATTCATTATAAGTGGATAGTTGATTTGGTTACTATGCCTATGGGTCTATGGCAGATGAGATACATTGTTTTGGCTAGAGAGGATCTTACCAATCATGTTGAGGGCAGATCTTTGAGAACGAAGACCACTAGTGCAGTGTGTAAGTTCTTATTGGAGGAAATTTTCTGCAGGTATGGTTGTGTGGGTAAGATCACTGCGGATCGTGGTGAATTGGATGCAGATGAAGCTAGGGAGTTTTTCTCTCAGCTAGGAATCAAGTTGGCTCTAACTACAGCATATAATCCAGAGGGAAATGGAAAGAGTGAAAGAGGACATCTGCCGATAGTGAAAGCATTAGCCAAAGCATGCAGAGGACGGATTGGAGAATGGCCGAGACTTCTACCATTTGCTTTGTGGGCTGATCGTATGACTCATAGTGTTACCACAGGATATATGCTTGCAAAGTTGATGTATGGACAGAAACCTATTATGCCGACTGAGACTTGTGCTTTGACTTGGTCAGTTTTACCTTGGCAGGAGGATTTGACGAGAGAGGAGCTCTTAGCTATTCGGATTCGACAGTTGGAGAGAAGACCAGAGGATATTCAGCTAGCTACTGACAGGTTGAAGGTTGCTAGACTAAGAAATAAGGACAGGTTTGACAGCAGGCATCGCTTGCGGCCTAGAGCAATAGAAGAGGGAGATTGGGTATTGGTCTTTGATAGCAGCCTTGAAAATTAGCATACTGCACTTCGGAAGATGGTGAAAAGATGGTTTGGGCCGTACATAGTTAGACATGTTTTTGATAATGCAACATATGAAATTGACAGAATTGGATGGGATAATACTTAGAGTGCCTATTGCTGGAAAAAGAATCAAAATTTTCAAGAAAAGAGATGATGAAGATTATGCATTGGAAGAATTTTCAAGAGAAGATCAACGAGAAGAAACTCCAATGGAAGAGACAGATGATATGACAGATAATCTTGTTGATATACCGGAAATGCATAATGAAGAGATTGATCTGTTTGTGGATCTTGATGATAACGATCATGGGTAGTTGGCCCATCCGGAGGATGCACAGGATTAGAGGGGGTGGATGTCGTATTGCTGCGCATTCGAGGTGTGAAAACCACCCGAAAGTTGTGTGTGTGATTTGATACTTTGTACATACTTAGTCGTTATGTTTGCTCTTTCATTATATGCGGGAAATATAGTGAAGAGGGTTTGGAGCAAGAGGAATTAATCAACAATGCTCTGGTTGACATGTATGCTAAATGTGACATGCTTGTAGAAGAATAGGGAGTGTTTGATAGATTGGTAACTCGAGATGCAATCTCATGGACTACACTTATTTCAAGATATGCCAATTATGGGCTTTGTGAGTACTAAACTATTTCCAAGAGATGCAAATCGAAGTACATTGGTGGATATGTATGCCAAAGGTGGGAGCTTGCTTGATGTTCAGCACACGTTTAACTACATGCCACAACGCAATGAGTATTCTTGGAGTTCCCTTAACCTTGGCTATAGGTGGCATTATCAAGTTGCATACGGATATTGACAATGTGGAGTGCATTGGTCAGCTGACTAACGAGGGGGAGCTGCATCTTAGAGAATGTGGGCCTGAAAAACAATCTATTGCCCTTGGTATCACAGACTTGACGAAAATAAGATGGTTTCACCTAAAAATAGATGACTTTCCTGCTATTTCTCGGAGTGTTACAATTGCAGATGGGGAGAAAAGTATCTGTAGTTATTGGCATGTAAAACCTGTTATGTTAGGAAAAAACGTGGCGCTGAATATATTTTAATCTGCCATTTTTCTTGGAAGGAAAAAAAGCACTTGGTTCCGGCTTGACGAGCCATGGCTATCTTGTTGAAGGATCAGGCAGCAGATTTGCAGTGAAAGTCCACGATTATTTTTTTTGGATCTGAGTCAAGATATTCAATATCTTAAACACTTGAGGAGAGTGATTCAGGAAACCAGAAAAAAAAACTCCGCCTGGGGGCGAAAAACAAAAAACAACACGGGAGCCCAAATTCAGACCATTTTTGCGTAAAAGAAGAGAGATTTCGGGGAAGGCCTGGGGAAGATGGGCAAAAAGCTAAAGATGGATTGAAGGCAGAGGACGATGATGAAGAGTGGAAGGAGAAGCCAAGAGACGCTCACGGAATCATCAGAGGACGACAGTGATAACGAAGGGAGGAATTGAAATCGGAGGACTCTGCAATTTTTACAACTTGGGGAGGAATTCTGAGAAGAGAAGAGCAAGAAGGGAAGACCAGGAAAAGCAACGGGAATTGTAGTGGATGAGGGGAATAACTATCAGAAGAACTGTGAAGGTGATGATTAAAGGGATCATGATGAAGAAGATGAAGCGATGATCAAAGTAGAAGACTTATCAGCTTACTGTTATGCAGATGACAGTGATGGAACAATTCTAAAGAAGGAGGAAGAGGTTACAACGATGAAGCATTGTCTATCGAGAAAGGAATGGGAGTGGCTTTTGTTTATTCGCGACTCACTGGATCAGAAGAGGCGGAAGACCTGCTGTGACCGAATCTCTTTGGCCTTTGCATATAGCCTCTTGAGCTATCTGAAGACACACAAGGCAATATAGAACTTGTAATAGGTCCAACTACATCTGTTGCTGTGATTGGGAGTCCCTCAGGGAGCAGCTCTTCCAGATACACAAGGCAATATAGAACTTGTAATAGGTCCAACTACATCTGTTGCTGTGATTGGGAGTCCCTCAGGACTCTGCAATTTTTACAACTTGGGGAGGAATTCTGAGAAGAGAAGAACAAGAAGGGAAGACCACGAAAAGCAACGGGAATTGTAGTGGATGAGGGGAACAACTATCAGAAGAACTGTGAAGGTGATGATTAAAGGGATCATGATGAAGAAGATGAAGCGATGATCAAAGTAGAAGACTTATCAGCTTACTGTTATGCAGATGACAGTGATGGAACAATTCTAAAGAAGGAAGAGGTTACAACGATGAAGCATTGTCTATCGAGAAAGGAATGGGAGTGGCTTTTGTTTATTCGCGACTCACTGGATCAGAAGAGGCGGAAGACCTACTGTGACCGAATCTCTTTGGCCTTTGCATATAGCCTCTTGAGCTATCTGAAGACACACAAGGCAATATAGAACTTGTAATAGGTCCAACTACATCTATTGCTGTGATTGGGAGTCCCTCAGGGAGCAGCTCTTCCAGATAGTCGTAATAGTGGCTGTTGTAGCCACAGTAGCTTTCCTTGGCATCACCATCATCGAGTGGCAAAAACGATAGTTCTTATCTTTCTATGACAGCTTTTCAGATGATGGTGCATGCTCCTGTTTGTAATGAAGGAGCTGAAGCTGCTTACGAAAGGAAACCTGAAACTGTTCTTATTAAAACTGTAAACAGGCAATGTTCTTCAGGTTTGTAAGTTGTGGCCGGTGTTGTGGCTTCTATCAAAGCAGGGTATTATGAAATAGGTATTGGTGCTGGGTTGGAGCCGATGACAATCAATCTGATGTCTTGGAGATCTGAACTGTGAATGAGGATTAATTAACCAATCAATCTCTGCCTGTATCACGCAGTGCCACTCCTAAAAACAGTATACCTCCCTCAAATGTTGTACGGGAAAAGCTACTTATAAGCTCCACTGATCGAAGCTCTACACCTCCTATTTCTGGTGCAAATATCTCAGCTACAAGGGCTCTCCATATGCCGCTTTTTCACCCCATCTACTCCATCACCAAAGCACATTCAGTATTCTGACAGTAGTGCAGATAAAGAGAGACACAGATGAATAGATCATTTACACAGGATGAGCCTCTTCTAGGCCACTTATTTGACATACCTCCTCCAGTTGATGACGCTGAGATAAGCCTGGAACCCGTATAAATATTGCAGCATCTCGTTGGACAGAAAAGACTGCATCAAAGTTGGAGAGTGAGGGATTGAGCAGCTCTAATGTTTTGGTGTATTGACTTCTCCATACTCATAACCACACTTGCTAAATTCATGGAAATGAAACCTATTCAAACTGTCAAGAAGTACAGGGACATTTCTGCTTATACAAACCCTGTGTTGCAACATGTAAAGAATGTTCACTTTGTTGGAGTGCAATCACTGATCAGAGAATAGCTTTGTCAGTTTGATAAAAACTAGAGAATCCTGAAGTGTCAAGTTTTGATCCTTAAGAACTGGCTGAAGTATTTCATGGTTACTTGAAACAAAATTTCTGCATAGAATTCTGAGTGGAAAGACAGTGAATTTACAGTAAACACATGATATATACTATGCAGAACTCTTCTATGTTTTTGAAGGTGGTTCATTCAATACAAAGACTTCTATATGATCATGAACATTTTTTATCTTCCCAACTGATCAACATCACAGGAAGTATTTGCAGTCATAACAGATTTGACTTCATTCTCTTGCTTGATCTTCTATCCTGAAATTTATCAAGGACTTCTGAAGTTGCGACATTGCTTTCGAAACCCTTCGACAGCGTGCAATTTGCGATGCTAATAGCGATGGTAACAGGGAATTTTTTTTTTGGGGGGCAGGGCAGAATCATGGCAAGATACATAGTACATAGAAAATGCCTACACAAATTACATGACAAAAAAAAAGAACATATGCGCTCCACGGATCTAAGGGCGAGCTATAGATCCTCGCCATCCGAAACCTTGTCCTGCCACCACAAAGGAGCATTGAACAGACCCTGGAAAAAAAGAAACAACTACACATCAGTCCACCATACAATAATGCATTTTAATTAAAATTAGTAACTACGGACAAGAAAGATGAGTGACTTATAGGGCCACCGTGTCCATACAATCGGTTGATCAATGCAGTGAGACTGTGTCTCTCTGCATATCGAGTCTCTAGGCTAGTGGGATCGTGGTTTGTAATGGAGTGCTACAAAGAAAACAAAATACAATTGTTAGAAACATGATTGTCAGTATAAGGGATATTGCAAAAAAATAAGCAAGCAAAACAAAAGAAAAACTTACAAAGTCCTTCAGATATGTCCTGTGGCCACCACTCCCAAGATGATGGACCACTCCTACCTCCAGTCATCCCCTCGTTGCCTCGTGTTGCTGTCTCCAACGTCCTAGAGAATTATCTATAGCCTCCTCCTTGAGTCGGCGCCAGTCGTCCGCGTCTAGCCACTCGAGCTTTGAGGCTCCACTGTTAAGTGCCTTGTTGTGTGCGTTCAATCGTCTGTGTGACATATATGCACACATGCACTCCATCATCCAGCCTATGGAAAACCTATCTGCTACAGTAGGTACCGAAAAATCCCCATACACGGATGCTACTATGTAGTCCTTACTCCCCTTCGGTATGTTCTTCCAATGATCTGAGACGTTGTGCCGAAAAACTTATTGTCACAACTCTCTCATACGAGCCATCACCCTCCTCCTCTCATCATTCATGATGATGGCTCATGTCCTATCATCTACAAGGTATTAATACCCCTCTGGGATATGCCTAAGATGTGTCCTCTCCTACTTGTGACCACGCTCTTGGGCATATCTAGGAGAGCCATGTACATATGGTGTACCTAAGGGGATAGTATCTCTCGAAGTAGCATCCATAGGGGTGCCATCTGTGAGGATCGACTGAGCAAAAGATGGAGTGACTGGAGTAGACATCTCCACAGGTGTGACAAATTCCATAGGTGATGCAACTCCAGCAAAACGACGCGACGGAGACACTGTGTCGGTACCTCCACAATAACCACATGAGCCACACACTATAAGATATAGGCCTTATACCGACGTTAAAAGTGATGAAAATGTAAATAAAGAAATTTGCCCCTATCGTCCCAAAAAGCATCGTTATTTGCGACGACGTCGCTATTAACGCTGATAACAATGCTTTGCGATGCTAATAACAATGTGTGCAGGTAAATTTGTGACGCTAATAGCGACGTTAACAGGGAAAAAAATTCTATGTGCTTTATTTGGGCCATACAAAATAGTTTCTGCACTGTGTACAATGCTCGTGTAAATAAAGACAAAGTATACTTAAATCATAACACTGATACATGAAATAAATACATGATCACATAATGAAAGCGACTGGTACAATCATGGCAAGATATCACTACTACAGAGAAAATGTCTACATCACTACAACAAAAAGGCCTCATAGACGCACATTTAGACGCGATTTTTGAATATAGAGAAATTCTTACGGGCGCGTCTATCCTCCCGTCTATTTGCGCGTCTACCATTTCGCGTCTATAATTGCGTGTATCAACGAATTTACACGCACAAATAGACGTGCAATAGACGCACATATACACGCGCATATAGACACGCTGGTAGACGCGCTTTTACAAGCACTGGTAGACGCGAACGGAAAACAAAAAATGTCATTTAAAAAAAGATATTTAATTTCTTTTTTAAAGTTGAATTATGAAGCACGTGTATAAGCGCGTGTAGTCTGCATTATAGACGCGCGTATAAACACGAATTTTCTGCAATTTAGACACGTGGATAGACACACAAAATAGAACTGGAAAAAAAAAACCAGAGAGCATGCTCTCTGGTTTTTTCCCCCCCTCCCATACATCAGATTGTGTATTTGGGAAAAGACAATGTATCTTACGGGCACGAGAATTGAAAATAAAAGTCCATGTATTCATTATATATCAAAAGCATTTACCCAGGGAAGTTTAAGTGCTTGCGACCTAAAGCATGGTCGCAAGCAGTAGGCTCAAAGAGATATCATACATATACCAGAAAAGAAGGCCTCATGAGGAGGTATGGTACTCCTCTACGAATCTGAAGAGGAAACATCTTCGCTAGTACCACCATGGCTACTAGCGTCGCTATCCCCCTCCTCGCTATGCTCCACATCCGGGTTCGCCTACACACACAAAAGATCAGGGTTGCTTACATAGACAAGGTGGAGAAAAAGTTATAATTAGCTATACTTTTAATAGGAAAGTAAGAAAAACATACCTCCTCTGCTGTTGAATCCTCATGGCCCGGTTGTATTGGTCCTCAGTGATGAGACCCTCCTCAAAGTGAAGCCATGTCGCTGCGCGGTTACGGCCTCGATGGTAACCTACCTCTCTAGGAGTAGGTGTCCTACCAACGATGGTAGTCTGCAAAACATTTAGAGATATACAAACAATTATGAGTCACAATATATTAGACTAAAATATATAAAGAATTGAAAGAAATATAAATTTAAAAAAACTAGAAATCAAAATATACTTACAAACTCTGCCTCCCACGACTCTTTGCCGCCCGATCCGTAATGCGACGATCCCATGGTTTCCATTTGGATCCCTCGCGCCTCTGCGTGCTGACGACTCTTCACTTTCTCAGCTGCTTTCTTCTTGGCTTTCTTCCACTCTATGCGGTGGCACATAGGTGGTTGGCTATAGGCTCCACGCCCCTCCTCCAGCCTCCGCAGTGAGTCCCTGGCCCGTGTCATGAGGTGGGATCTTTTGTTGTGAAGCATATCTCTCACTTTTGTACATCCCCAATCATCCGAGAATCACTGACCCTTAGGATTTGGGTACCTCCTATGGACTGCCCTCAACACCTCCTGCCATAAGCTGCTTTTCTGATTTTTAAAGGCAATGAAACAATCTTTATACGTCACATGCACGACGCTCCTCATGTACGCCATTACATTCCTTCCCTCATCATCATGAAAGATGCCACCAGCATCTGTAACTCTATAGTACTGGCATACAACCTCCTCTACGTGATATACTGGTGAGGGTGATCACTCGCCACCTCCTAGGCAACCCCCACACAAGCCTCGTCCTTCCCCTTGACTCTCCCTCCTCTCTCTCTATCGACTACCCTCTGCCTCGCTGGACGCACGAGCTTCTGCAGATGCACGTGCTTTTGCAGATGCTTGTGCTTCAGCCGATGCACATGGAGCACGTGGAGTACCTGCATGTGGAGTACCTGCATGTGGAGTCTGGGAAGTAGTACCACGCAAAGACGTCAGAGGCGTCCCAGACATGACACTGAACACCTCGTCCGCTGTGGGAGAGCGGCCAAGGTGTCTGGTCATCTCTCCCATGAAGTCTTCCCTACTAGGAAAACCTCTAAAAAATGCATTGACCTCCCTGCCAAAGGAGGCCAATGTATCATTCATGCGATCCACATCCGGGTCATTGCTAGATGAACCAGGATACGACATCTGCAAAAAAAACACAGGAAAAAGATAAATTTATTTGTATACAAAAAATCATATATTACCTACATTTTCAAAGAGCTTTCTTTAGACATTGAGCATAACACTTAAGTGCTAATGCTTCTCTTAAACAAGAAAACTGATAAACACAAATATGGGATTGGTCACATTCATCATTGCAAAAATATATTGTTTACTATCAGAACTGGGAGACCTGGCGCGTGTATCCCCGCGTCTAAATTGTAGGTTAGACACGCCCTCAGACGCGCTCTAGAGTGAACCTTCTGTCTAGCACGTCTATCTGCGCATCTAAGATGCAGCACAGACGCGCTGTCAGACGCACATTCCAGGTCAATGCGCATGTATAATCGCGTGTAGACTACATGTCAACCTTCTGTGCAATGCGTGTATCATTGCGTGTACACTGCAGAGCACACGCGCACTAAGACGCGCTCTCAGACGCTATGAGAGGAAACATTTTTCGCATCTATGTCTGCGTCTATACTGAGATGTAGACGCGCTATCAGACGCGCTCAGTCGACCGATTTTAGGCCGATGACCGCCATTGATGATTTACAAAATGCAATACATAATGGAATCACAAATCCTAAATACACAGACAGAGTAGAGAGAGGAAGAGAGAAACAAAGGGAGAGAGGGAGAGAGAGAGAGAGAGACTCACCTTGGGTGTTTGGTGTGGCGGGTGGTGGCGCTTCTTCCTTCTCCTTCTTCCTCTCCTTGGTAAGTTACCCTCCCTTGATGCTTGCTTGCTTGCTTGCTGCTTCTTCTTGTTCTCTCTTTCTTCATCTCCTTGGCTTTCCTTTTTCCCTTCTTGTGCGTTTGAAATGAAAGAAGAGGTGAGTCATGAGGAGGTGAGGCATATTGAAGAGACTAAGTGAGGCATGAAGAGACTGCATGTCGGCAAAACTCAAGCTTCAGGACCGCAAAAAACGCAGGAAAGGAAATGCGCAATTTGAAAAGAAATGATTTAAGTATGGTTTGAATTTTGACGTGTGCATCTATTTTCGCGTGATGGCAACATATAGATAATTTGTAGCCCGTTTTCAAGGAAGAGCCAAGAAATTTGAGATTTGGTTTAGGTATGGATGGAATCAATCCATTTGGCATCAAAAGCACATCATACAGTGTATGGCTAGTGGTATTGGTGAACTATAATATTCCTCCATCCATGGCAATTAAAAAGGGATATGTGATGTTGTCCCTTCTGATTCCTGAAAAGCACAAGGTAAAAAACATGGACATTTACTTAGAGCCTTTGATTGAAGAGTTAGAAATGTTATGGGAAGGTATTGAGGTGCAAGATACAAGTGCATCTGCATCCTATAGAGATTTCACATTAAAGGCCATGTTGTTGTGGACCATGCACGACTTTCCAGGATACGGAGAGTGTTCAGGTACATGTATATAACTCTATATTTGAAATTCAAGACTTGAATCAATTGCATTTTATTAATTCACTTGTTTTTTCAGGTTTAACCACGTCAGGATATCATGCATGTCCTATTTGCAGTCCCTCTCTAGTTTCCTCTAGGCCGACACGTTTAAAGAAGGTTACCTATGACAATCATCATCAATTTCTTCCTATTGACCATCCCAAATATGTTCTCCCTACTAATGGAATGACTCCACAATCTCTAACCATTCGAGATTGGAAGGAGAGATGGATTAATGCCGACAGCCACCCTCCACTCGTCAGCATGAGTCGGTAAGAAGTGCATTTCTCTCGATTGACTTTAAAGTATTTAGCATGATGAATTGTTTACATAATATATTGTTTGTTTGTTAGGTTCTCTATATTTTTTCGTCTTCCGTACTGGACTGAACTCAACATCAATCACCTGTGGACCCCATGCACATATTCAAAAATGTTGTATCTACATTATGGGATCACTTGATAGGGGCTCTGATTCAGTTAATGTAAGGGAGGATTTACGTAACATTGGTCGCATGAGACGAGCCTGGCCACGCATTGGACCCAGAGGCAAGATTAAGCTACCCCATGCACCTTGGATGCTATCAAAGAACGAGGAAAAAATAGTGAAGGAACAAATATATAGCTTTCAAACACCCACAGGATGTATGAGATGTCTCAAGGGATCCTTCATAAAGAAAAAGAAAAGAGGTGTGGAGCAACTATCTGGTTTGAAGTCCCACGATTGGCACAAAATGATTCAAGTAAGGGTATCTCTAACCATGAATATAGTAATTAGTGGAGTAACTATGTGTAAACTTTGGGGTATGATGACTTTTTTCTCAACTAATCATTTGATCTATGAATATTGTTTACATTCAATTTGTACTTCCTACTAGCATATCCCATTGTGTATCCAAATATGTACGTGATATCATTTACAAGATGGGAGAGCTTGTGAGGTGTGTATACATTGTATTTTTTCATTATATATCTTTGAATTTCTACACAAAAATAAACAATTCTCAAATACATCTTGACAGATACGTGAGCTCGAAGGAAATTGATCCAAACACATTGCAAGATGCTCGAGTATTATTTGTTGAGGTGGTTTGTTTGGTGGAGGAAATTTTTCCTCGATCCATTTTGACTATTCAATTACATTTACTCGTACATTTGATTGATGAGATCGCACTTTGTGGGGCAGTTCATGTAAGGTGGATGTTTTTTCTTGAGCGCTTTATGAAAACCTTGAAAGATTTTGTGAGGCAAAAAGCACGGCCTGAGAGAAGCATGGCTGAGGGTTGGTTAGTGCAATCATCCCTTGTTTATATCTCTGAATATCTTACTAAAGTGGATCCCTCTCAACCACGACTATGGAAAGATGATGAAGACTTGAGGATGACCTCTATAGTACCTCAAGGAAAAGGAATGAGTAAAGTGCTAACAAAAGAAGAACTTCGTAAGTTAAATAGTTTTTGTGTGCTCAAAAGTGATGTAATGAGCAAATGGGTGACACTATATAATGAAGCAAGGGCAAGAAGAAAAAGCGAAAGACAAGAATTTCACACTAGATATGGACGTAATGTCTCATTTCCAGATCATCTAAATGCGCTCCCACGTCATATTGATATAGATTGGTTACATGAGAAAATGGAGAGAATGGAAAAAGAGGAGGAAATTAATATATCTCAAGAAGAGTGGGAATATGCACGAGGTTGCTTATCAAAGGTGAGACATACTATCAATTAATTTGTTTCTATAAGTTTTATTTTATATAAATAATTGACATGTTTGATCTTTTATCTTTTACTACTAGTGCACATTATTCAATGCACTTTGGTGTGAGGGTAAACATCTTCGAACTCAACGTATAGATGAAAAGAGAAATACCCAAGATTGTGGTGTCCTTGCTCACTTCGAGGATGCCAATGGTACCATGGAAGGTTATTGTGGCTTGATCCAAGATATTCTGAAGCTTAAACTTCAGACGATTCTTTATATATGTACTGGATGTGAAGTGGTTTAAAGAAGTGGTAACAAATGGTAAGCATTGCACAATCAGACGTCATCCAAGTGGTTTTGTAATCATTGACTCTACAAAATTTCACCAAAACAAGAATGACACATTAGTACTACCTCAACAATGCGAGCAGGTATATATGCAAAGGTTAATTTCTTTATATGTATACATGTGGTACATATACACAATATAATAAGTACTTAAGTTTTTTGCTTTTATTTTTCAAATACAAGTTGTGTATCATCCAATGGTAAACAATAACCGATGGTGGTATGTCATCCCTATATCTAATCGTTCAAAACCAATATATGGTAATATTACCGACATGGAGATAACAGATGACAATCCAACAATTAATGATGATGTGCATGATGACACCATAATGGATGATATGCATGATATAGTACAAGATGAACCTCGCGAGGATGTTCAAGGAAATGCAGAAGAAGACAATAATGTGATTGTCGATGATATTGATGAAGTTATTGAGCAATATAGCAACACATCTGATAGTGGGATAGACTTATTTGTTTCGTTACCTCTTGGTAACATAGACCTAGAAGTAGATAGTTTAGCAAGGACTGATCTCATTGAAGATGAGATGGATCATTCACTATAACATACTTAATTTGCTTATTGATTCAATGTGTATTCCTAATTCTATGGTTTTTATCATGCGCACACATGCATACTCAAGAATCAATAGTCAATTTTAAAGCTAAATTGAATTTTTCATAATAAAAAGAAAGTACCTTTTATCATCTTCAAGTACGTAGAGAAATTACGAGATACATATTGCAATGCTTGCTACTAATTGTAAGGTTTCTGTCGCTTGCCGCTAATTACTTATATCAGGCTTATCAACTGGAGGAACTGCCATTCATTAGAGAGCAATGAAAAAGTAATTATTAACTCTATTTTTTTAATTCAATGATTCAATGTGTATTCTTGATTCTATGGTTTTTATCATGCGCACATGTGCATGCTCAAGAATCAATTTCAGGTGGTTAAATAATTATTAACTTTGGTGTTTTAATTATGTGAATTGCTAATTTTAGGTGGTTAAATAATTGTGCGTTTGCTGGCGCGTCTATATTAGCGTCTATTTGCGCGGATATATAGACGCCAAATTCGCGTCTATTTACACGCACGTTTACATGCACTTATAGACGCTGTGATAGACGCGCCCGACTTTGCGCGTCTAACATGCGTGTCTATGCCTCGTTTCTGTTGTAGTGCATAGATCATGTGACCAAAAAAGAAGGGTGTGTGAGCTCCAGGGATCCAAGGGCGAGCTATGCATCCTCGCTATCAGAAAGCTCGTCCCGCTGCAAAGGAGCATCGAACGGACTCTACAAAAAAAGAAACAACTACACATCAGTCCACCATACAATAATGCATTCTAATTAAACATGGTAACTATGGACAAGAAAAATGAGTGACTTACAGGGCCACCGCGTCTATACAATCGGTTGATCAATGCAGTGAGACGGTGCCTCTCTGTATATCGAGTCTCAAGGCCAGTCGTATCGCAATTTGTAATGGAGTGCTACAAAGAAAACAAAATACTAACTGTTAGAAACACAATTGTTAGTACAAAGGATATTGCAAAAAAATAAGCAAACAAAACAAAAGAAAAACTTACAAAGTCCTTCAGATATGTCCTTTGGCTACCACTCCTAAGATGATGGATCACTTCGGCCTCTAGTCGTGTCCTCGTCGTCGCGTGCTGCTGACTCCAACATCCTGGAGAATCTGTAGCCTCCTCTCTCAGTCAGCGCCAGTCATCCGTGTCTAGCCACTTGGGCTTTGTAGGCCCACTTTTAAGTGCCTTGCGTGCGTCCCATCATCTGTGTGATATACATATACGCATGCACTCCATCATCCAGCCCGTAGAAAACCTATCTGCTATGGCTGGAATCGAAAACTCCTCATGCAAGGATGCTACTATGTAGTTCTTGCTTCCGTTCGACATGTTTTTCCAATGATCCAAGACGTTGTGCCGAAAAACTTGTTGGCACAACTCTCATGTGAGCCATCACTCTCCTTCCCTCATCATTCATAATGATGGCTCCTAACCTATCATCTACAAGATAGGCATACCCCTCTGGGGTATGCCTAAGATGGGTCCTCTCTCACCTATGACCACTCTCGTGGGCATATCCAGGAGACCCCTGTACATCTGGTATACCGATAGGGGTAGTATCTATTGGTGTAGCACCCATAGGGGTGCCACCTGTGGATGGCTGAGTAAAAGCTGGAGTAACTAGAGTAGACGTCTCTACAGGTGTGACAAATCCTGGAGGTGACGTAACTCTAGTAGAACGACGAGACGGAGACACCGCGTCCATGCCTCCACAACAACCACCTGAGCTACGCTCTCTGGAACCGCCACGAGAGCGAGGAGTAGTACCTGTATCCCGAGCCAACTACGGGCTCACTGCCTCCGTATCTCTGCAGCATCCCCTAGACCCTGAAGCACTCACTCCCTCTAGCCCAAGTTTGGAGTGTCGACCTTGTCTGCTCGAAGCTGAAACGTCTGATTGCGCTGAAGTAGATCTAATAGAGCGGCCTGACGATGTCCGAGACAGCTCCTGGTCTGCCATGTCTCTGAATCTCGCCATCTGATCTGGAAACATGTGCGTGAAGATATTCTACAACTCCTCCACTCTCTCTAGAACTGCTACGAGAGCGAGGAGTAGTACCTGTATCCTGAGCCAACCGTGGGCTCACTGCCTCCATATCTCTACAGTATCTCTTAGACCCTGAAGCACTCACTCCCTCTAGCCCAAGTCTGGAGCGTCGACCTCGTCTGCTCGAAGCTGAAACATTTGATCGCGTCGAAGTAGATCTAATAGAGCAGCCTGACGATATCCGAGACAGCTCCTGGTTCGCCATGTCTCTGAATCTCACTATCTGATTTGGAGACATGCGCATGAAGATATCCTGCAACTCCTCATCGCTCATCCCTCGACTCATCCTGATGATCTAATTATCCACAAAGGTCACCTGCATAGACAAAAAATGATGTTAGCATAATCAATTTAAATCATATAAAGCACGGTAATATGAATCTTAAAAAAATGAACTTACTTAAAATGCATATCTTATGTACCCTTATAAGCGATTAGTCAACGAATTGAGTAAATGGATGCTCTAAGTATGAAGTATCCTATAGTCCCATGTCAATCTCCTGACACAACTCGGCATAAACTGGAAGGTCGATAAAGATGTCACCACAAAAGGATGAGTCCACCGCATTCTCAAAGAATTCTTGGACTCTTGTATTTCCATCATTGTTACTCGATGCTGGCTCCTCTACATGCTCCAAGCTTTCGGTGGCCTCCACCCCTTGCATATCGACCCCTCTATTTGCATATTGTCCTCATCTATGCTCGGAACATCGCTTTGATCATATACTCTCGCACTTCAGGGAGCTCAAGGTATAACATACCACCATCGAGGTTGTCGGGGATTTGGATAGAAGATTACTAGTTCACAAACACATACAAGAGAGATTAAACTATTGTGACATGTACCATTTCGTAATACAATTAACAAACAAATGAGTTCATGCACCTGTTCACAATGGGCCGGCAACACAAAGGTGTCGTGCAAATTCTTTCATTTTTTTTTAGAATCTATTTCAAGAAATCTAGATGGGCCTCGTCGAACTGTTGCGCTAGCTCCTTCAAGTACCACTTTGAAACACTGCACATCGGAGAAGCTACGGTAATCCACCATAACAATACTTTGCAAGTTTCCAAAATACTCCATCTCATCTATAACCGTGTTTGGATCCGTTGCTCATTGTTGGCTCTCTTGCTCAAACCTTGCCATGATACCACAGTCTGTTGTGGAGCGCATTTCGTCAATACGCTCCATGAGAAAATGCCATCTGCGTGACCACGCTGCACTATATATTTTGTATTGTATATTGAAACACTCAAATTAGTTATCGCATATAAAATATAGATATGACAAATCCTAAACACATCATCATCTTTGGACTACATCCCCTCGAGAATTCCCAGTCCTCGGTTGAGACCTCTGCCCCTTCGCAAGACGCTGCAGTCAAAGCTCCATGCAACCATCACGTTGATATAAACCGTGATATCTCCTCCATGCCCTCAGGATATCGAATCGGTCGATGGCGCGTACTACGTCGAAATTCAGATCGCGCTTCCTCTTGATCTTGCCTAGCTTGTTGGTACCTGGCAAGCCACGTCTCCCCATAGAGGCATGGTGCAACATACAAAAGCGATTCACTTTCTCCTCCATTGAGGCATGGTGCAACATACAAAAGCGATTCACTTTCTCCTCCATTGCAGCATCCATTCTTTTTTCTATCCCATTTCCAACCACCACATCTCTGGTTAGTCTATTATCGTCCTTCAGTGACTATAGCATATTGTTGTTTGGATCCACCGTTGGTAGCCATTGTGAAATATGCACTAGCACCTCAGACACCAACCAACCTTCAGCCATGCTACCTTCTGGCCGAGCTCATTGTCGCACAAAGCCTTTCGGGGTTTTCATGAAGTGCTCCAAGAAGAACATCCATCGCGTATGGACAGGTCCAGCAATCTCCACTTCATTTACAAGATGCACAAGAAGATGGATTTGTATCGTGAGCATGCTGGTAGGCAGGTATTTCTCAAAGAGACAGACCGTCTCCACTGCTCCCTTCCTCGCGGATTCAATAGAGGACGTCTTAATCTCCTTTTGTGAGATCCATTGCACTAACGTCGATAACCTATAAATGGCCCCACATATTTCTGGAGTAAGGCATCATGCGATCGCGATCGGTAGTACAAACTACCACAAATGAAAAAGCATTATGAACAATGACTACACTCCAATTAGCAAAATGCGCAGGCTACTTACAATCCATTCGTAGTACAAACTTGGCATATCTTATGCCAATCATGGGATTTTAGCCCTGATAATTGGTCATCTTTAAAAAATGCAGACCTGAGAGAACGCATTATACCTGTCGGAGTGCGGATAGACTTGACTATTTGCTTCACAATGCGCTCTTTTTTAGTGGACAAAACCCAAGGAGCGTGAGGTAGCTGCACGTGACCATCAACACTCGACTGCGGCCAAAGCGCCTCCATCTTGCCTACCTCCTTTAAATCCATTCCTGCCCCTATAGTGTCTCTCTTTCGTGTGATGTGATCCCATAGCAAGCTGACCACGTTCTTGAAAATATGCATGGGATCCAACAAGTGGTTGATCTGTAAGTGGGTTCAATATGGCAACTCGTAGAAAAGTGAGAACCGTTGCCTTCCATTTGGATGTGACTCTGCGTGGACCATTTTCAGCTCGTACCACCTTGCGGCATTTATACATGTCAGAGGTCATCCAAGAAAACCTTCCTTGAGTTCATGACCCTCTGGCAAGAAAGCGGCGTGTCCTTGATATACCATCTTCTTCATGGTTCGTGACCTTCGAGAGTCTAACTGTGGCCTACACGATGGACATGCATGATAACCCGAGGTAACTATACTTGTCCCAACACCTCTATTGAGTGAATACAAACTTGAACGAGCTATGATAGATATTACCAATGAGAATGGAAGCCTATTTACCTGAACACTCTCCGAATCCTGGAAAGTCATGCATCTTCCACATGAGAATGGCTTGAATATTGACGGACCATCGACCATCACGCTTTGCTCATATCTTGCACGGTGACCCCCTCCTTCCACAAAATCTTAAGCTCATCGACTAATGGACAAAGATACACGTCCATATTTTTGACTTTGTAGCGGCCGTGGACGAGTAAGCTAAGGATAAGATGTCATTTCTTCGTAGAAAGCCATGAAGGGATATTGTAGTTGACAAGGACTATAGGCCACACACTGTAAGAAGTTGAGCGCAGACCGAATGGGTTCACACCATCCATTGCAAGATCGAGCCGAAGATTCCTTGGCTCTCGGGCAAAGCCTAGGAAGGTAGATTGAATGTGGCTCCATGTGCGTGAATTTGCTAATACTCATTGAACTCCATGGATAGAAAATTTACCAGTCACACCCAATCTTTTTGTATATGGTATTCAATTAGCTTGCAAGTACAATGCATGATTGATATTAACTTTTCTTACCATTTGCTGAAAATCCAAGATCGCCTGATCAATGATCTTAGATTGAAACTCGCCGAAGTGTTGTATGTGTTCTGTAGACAATCGACGTTTTTGTCTAATTTCTAGCTTGCATTGAGAGCAAGGACATGGGACACGCTGATTAAGATACGCCTCACGATCTTGAACATCAAGATCTTCATCGTTTTCCATTTTGTCTACGTTACGACAAACAATTTGTTTTTATTATCATTCTTTTTTTCTTTCTTAAATTGTTTGAGAATGAATTTCTTCTCTTATAACTCAGCAAAAATTAACGTATGTAAAGTCTCCACCCACCCACCCCCAAATTAACATATGTCGGAGTGTTTTCCGTCTCGTGGTGTTGCACTGGACCTCACTGGACCTCGCCACCGCTCTCTCTTTGTTTTTTATCCATTCATTATCTCCTCTCCTTCCACATATCTCTCTTTTTCTCTTTCTTTATTATGTTATATGTTTATTCCCTCTCTCTCATTCCTTCTTCTTTTTTCTCTTTCTCCCCCTCTCTCATTTTCTTTAACAAAATATATATCTCTCTCTACTACTACAATAACAACAATAACTACTACTACAACAATAATAATAACAAACAAGAAAAGAAAAAAAAACTACTATTACTACGACTACTACAACAACAATAACAAATAAGAAAACTAGACAATAATAAACAAGAAAACAAAAAAAACCATTACTACAACAACAACAACAACAAACAAGAAAACCACTACTATTACTACAACCACGACTACGGTGATTACGACTATGACTATGACCACGACCATGACCACGACCACGACCACGACCACGACCATGACTATGACTATGACTATGACAACGACTACGATGACGACCACGACTACGACAACAACGACGACGACCACGATGACGAGGACGACAACAACGACCATGACTATGACGACCACGATCACGACTACGACCATGACTACCACTACCACTACCTATAATAAACAAGAAAAGAAGAAAAAACAACAACAACTACTACTACTACTACCATGACCACGACCATGACTACCACTATCACTACCACTATAATAAACAAGAAAAGAAGAAGAAGAAGAAGAAAAAAACAACAACGACTACTACTACTACTACTACTACAATAAACAAGAAAATAAGAAAAAACTACCACTACTACTACTACAACAATAACAACAAACAAGAAAACTAAATAAAAATAAACAAGAAAAGAAAAAAACTACTACTACTACAACAACAACAACAATAACAAATAAGAAAATAACAACCTCTCCCTCCTCTCTCTCCCTCCCTCTCCCTCTCCCTCTCTTTCTCTCTTTCTCTCTTTCCCTATTATGTTTAACGTTTTCTCCCTCTCTCTCTCGTTCTTTCTTTCCTTTTCTCTCTTCCTCTCCCTCTCTCATTTCCTCTTCCTCTCCCTCTCCCTCTTGTTAACCCTAACACGAAGAAAGCAAAAGGAAATAAAAAAGACGCAGGGCAAAGGCGGAAAAAAGGTAGCTCGACTGAAGAAAGAAGAGGAGAAAAGGCCAAAAGCGCAAGAGCAACCTTAAAAGTCCAAGGAAAATTTAAAAGGGGAAAGGTGCATTTTAAAATACAAAGGCGCACCTTGAAATCTTGTAAGAGAGTGCTAGGCTCTCTCTTGTGCAAATTGTAAAGATAGACATGCAGTGGAGAAGAAGCAAGAAGGATAGGAAGGAAATAGGAAAAGAGGACCTAGGCCAATGGCCGGTCATGTAAAAAGGGGATGACCGCCCAAGGAGGAGTAGGGCATATATAAAAGCCAAAAAGTGGAATGAGAAGCTCATTCTTGTGTGTGGCCAAAAGTAGCTCTCCTCTTCTTCTTATTCTTCTTGTTCTTTCTTGCTTGAGCTTGTACTTGAGAGAGGGAGTGTGAGAGTGTGAGGGAGTGAGTGTGTGAGGGTGAGGGACCATGGGGTGGAGAAGCTCTCCATCTTCTCCTCTCTTCTTCTCTTCTCTTCTCTTCGCTTATCTTGCTCGTGGCGATGGAGCTTGGAGCTTGGAGCGAGAGAATCGAGCTTGCTTGAAGCTTGCACTTGGATCGTGGAGCTATTGGAGTGTGCGGGAGAGGAGGCAACTCGATCATGTGCACTTGGATCGTGGAGCTACCGGAGTGTGCGGGAGAGGAGGGAACTCGATCGGCATGAAGGTAAGCTCACTATACTCGGTAGGCATGAGAGCACGTAGGCTATGTGAGAGGTAGCCATTAGCATTCGGCTTGAAATGCTTGAAACAATAAGCGGTTTGTGGGTCTTGGCGGTTGAGCATGAGCTCCCACTACATTTTGGTTCCGTTTTGCCGAGACCAACGGATTCAAGCCTTAAGTGCTTGCCCGCTCCACATCAAGCATTGAAGTAGGGTTTTACTCGAACCGGTGCTTGAGATAGGTAGGAAGTGAGGGGGTTGAAGATGGTATTCGATCTCCTTGGCAAGTAGGTTTTTTTCTTTTTTGAGGTGTATGTTGTGAGATGGAGTAGTGTAGGTATTTACTTTGTGATTTGGATGCATTAGAGTAGGAGAAAACAAAGAAAAACAAAGAAAATAAGCATTAGGGTTTCTGTTGTCAAAACAGGGAAAGAGGGTTTGATTTGCTTGCCGATTTGTACTTTAGAGGTTATTTGCTATTCCAGGGGTATAGAATCCTTCATTCATGTCTATTCCTGGATTCTGGAAGTTTGTGTGACCCCTCAAGACCAAAATCATAAAAAACGAAGCATTATTCGTCAAATCTGCCAAAACTGTGCCGCGTTCAGCCCGTCCAAGTGACGACCATTCTGAGCCGAACCCCAGAATCGGCCCTTGGCCCGCTCCCATTTGGCCCTCGGCCCAAAAACTCACTCGGCCCGGCCGACTCGGCCCATTTGGCTCACTTGGCCCAGACAACTCGGCCCTAACCTCAACTCGGCCTGGCTGACTCGGCCCATTCGGCCCACTCGGCCCACTTGGCCCACACCCATTTGGCCCTCAACCCTCGGCCCTCGGCCGGCCGAATTTGGGACTCGGCCCAAAAACTGCAATTTTTTTGGAATTCCATTTTGGCCAAAAACTGAGTTGCCACCACCAAAATAGACTCCAAAAATCGTATAGAGCCAAAGGCACATCATAGATCTATCACTAGGCTAAAATCCACAGCAAATAGTTCAAAAATTAGCTACCAGAGGCTCCCTCCGCACCTCCTCCGGTAGGCTGGAGAGAAAACGCGCACCGCAACAGGTCCTCCGGATTAGACCCTAGTGTAGTAATGGCTCTACGCAAGCATAGATCTTCACTTGCAAAGCAGCAAACAGAAGCCCATACCCAAACAAAGACAAAAAAAGACCCTAGAACCTCAACGGGCCAATCTAGCCATCAAGGGCAAAAAGGCCACACCACAAGAACACATGTACATTGTTTGCAAACTGCGTCTAGTCGAAGCAGAATGCAACATCATCAAGCTATCAATGTGAGGATGACTAGACATGACAATCCTGACAATAGATGTACCTTGAGCAGCACTGCACAGACGACCCAAGACCTCAGTAGAGAATCCACGTCTGACTGTGCAGTTAGGGACACAAAGGCATGTATCAGAAGGCTTGAAGCTGTAAACCAAGACCCGGAAGATGAAGACATAGTGCCACCTGCTTATCTTAGGGTCAAACTCACTGCAAAAAGAGAGCATAGTGTTGATGCTCTCATTGATGAAGGAGCACATTTCAATATCTTGACTTACGAAGCATGGACTCTACTAGGTCAACCAAAGCTCAAACCGTCTGATGCAACTCTTAATCCTTACGACGAACACCCACAAGCACTTCTATGGAAGTGCAGAATCCTTGTAACTATTGAAACAGAAAGCTTGCCAGTCCTATTCTATGTTCCTCCAAATAGCGAGAATTGTGGAAAGGAAATCCTCCTAGGAAGGCCCTTCAAAAAGGCAATGAAGTGTGAAGTCGACTATATAGTACAGAGGATACACCTAACACTACTAGGTGTGAGGATAATCACAACTTTTAGCAAAGGTGACCTCACCAAACCTCGAGGGAAGGGCAAGGAGCATTCTGACATACCAAGCAAGCCTAGTAATGAGAGCAAGGAGTTGTTGAAAGAGTTGATACAAGCGCAGGTTGAATAGAGAGAACCAGTGAGTGAGGCCATACTTGAAACAAAAAGGTTAAGAGACAAGGCCAAGGGTAGGGTTTGGACTTACAAATATCGTAGAAGACCACAAAAGAAGCCCAAGCCTTATAGACAAAGGCATCGATAGAGAGCTAGCACAATGCCACGATGGATATCCAAGGCATTGCTTCGTGCTCAAGGATATTATGTAGGCAAGCGATGGATTTGGGTACCAAAACCCCCTGCTAAACCACCTTTGTCAGAAGCCCAAATTATGTCAAAAGCAAAGAGGCGTAGGAGGAAACCTTAACCAAAATCCAAGTCTCGAACCAAAAATATTGGAGTGATTGAGCCCCTCATGATTGAAATCAAGAAACCAAACATGACCTATTAAAAATTAGATCCTCAGCCTAGCGTGCTTAGCAAGCAGATATCAGAGGTAACTGTCGAGCGTGCACAAGGTCCACTAGTGCCCAAGGAGCCTTTGACTTCCCAAGAGGATAATGAGCACCACAGGCACAACATTGCTCATGATAAGGCTGATTGCTCAACAAAGCTAATGACAAAATCGTCTAATAATCACGAGCAAATTCTCCAGTCAGTGCCAAGCCCACGTAGGAGTCCCAAATCTCCTATATCCTCTTCACCTAAATGGACACGGGAAGCACGGCAGCAACAGCTCAACCTACACAAGTGAATGCGCAAAGGGCAACAAAAGACAGGACCACTTCTGATCTGCCTAAGGACTTGACACCGCAGTCTACCAATGGTAGTCAGTCCACTGAACTAGCCACCACTACTTCCAATCAGGGACCACAGCAGCCACAACCTTTGGCCGTGACAACACCCATTGCGGAACATGTCCTTAGCAATTCACCTTTGGAAGAGATGTCACAACAAACATCCTTGACACCTCCAATCCTTCCAAAGCACCTAAAGCCTAGGATTGATGATAAATCTCTCAAAGACTTGACTAAAGAAATGGCGCATCTGACCAATGAACCAGAGATGAAGTGCATGGTGAAGCTTGATCACAAGCTGACAGCCATCACATGTGCATACGTCCATGTGGACATCGAAAGGCCAACACCAGAGCACACAAAGCTCATAGCTGAACCACTGACTTGGTATGAGTAGCAACATGTTTGTTTCTGCCATGCAGTCATTGTTAAAGAAGTCATGAAGGACATCCCAAAAGCCACAGCTAGAGAATTGTGCTTGATACCCTCATTTTATATAGCTCTATGTGAGACAAACAAGGAAAAGCTTAAAGCAATCAAATGAAAAGGGAAAGGACAAGGTACCTTTGCACAAAACTGATACTCCAACCAAAGTTTGGCAGCCAGAATTGGCCACCGACTAATGACACTTGCTGAGTAAAGGAAAGCCCTTTGGACATCAATACATGATTCCACGTATACGTTGCCCTGGCCTCATTGAGAGTGTTGGCAACTACCCATGATGTCCAGCTTTCTACCACTGTCCAAAAACATCCCTTGTATGATAAAGTGCTTTTAGAAGAAGATCTACACGTGGTTGGCAGGCTAGGAGTAGGGAGCATGGTACTTGATGTTAGTACATATGTCTTCTGCCTCACTCAAGTCCCTGCAATCCTAGATCTCTATGCTTCCCATCAATACAACCCTGACTTCTTCAATTGGTTTCTTTCAAGCCTACATGACAAAAACCCTAAACCGTCCCATGGTTCTACACTAGAGTCACCCAAACCTCCAGAGCAAGAGAACAACAGCTCTAAACACAACACTCACCTTGACAAGAAGCAATTGAGACAGGTCCTAATAGATAAGGACAAAAATCTAGAGCAAATACCTAATCTTGAGCAACTGTCAATGCAATCAAATGCGGGGCTGAACAGAGGAGAATTAGCTGGACAGCTAGACTCTCCAAAAAGAGAGGTAGTTCAGGATCCTGAGTCCTTAAAGGATACACCTCTAGTGCCCAAGAGAAAGAGAAGAAAACAACGAAAACAACGACAGTTGCAAGCTACTGCAAACGACAAGAAGATTGGGACCAAGAGTACTGAAGAGATGATGAACAAAGCATCTGGTTCATCCATAGATAAACCCATTGCCATCTCTCCTAACAGCAGTGAAACCTTAGACACATCCATGTGTTCTGATAAATCAAAGCAACAATTACCATCAACCGTTGCTTGCGACACTAAAATCCACCGAAAGAGAAACTCGCATTGATCAATCAAGAGTGGATACAACACTGTCACAATAGGATGCTAAGACCACACCGGTCACATCCGAGGAGAACCATGACACAACTACCATAAAGCCTCAGAAGAAACATGAAAACCTCAAATGCATAAGCATTCCTGGCATTGATCAATCTTGTTCATCTATGCTTGAGCCCCCAGCTATGCTAAAGCCTAAGGAAACCCTTAGAACTTTGCATGAGATAGCAACCGAGCAAGCCCTCATAGAACATAGAGATGTGGCAGAGTGCTTGACCGAGTGGGACACTAAACTGAAATTATTCGCACGTGTCTATGTTCATGCAGACATGGGCACATTCCCTAGGGAGAAGCTTGAGGAATATTTGCCTTATCTGCTATCGTGGGAAGAGCAAGAATATCTTGACGGACATTATGACAAGCTCTTACATGAACGCATGCGACTCATCTTTGACGAGGAGGCTGATGAATTACGCTTAACCGTGACATTTAATGAAATGCTCTACCAGCCAAATCTCTTAGAGATAGAGCAACTAAAGCGATAATCAAAGGGTAGAAGCCAATTTGAAAAACGTTGGTTTGAAAACCGCGCTACAATGGCCAAACTTGGAGCCCAAATCATGACAGTCTCAAAGGAGCGACTGGCCAAATGGTGGTCCCAAAAAGACCCGACCTATGTGGCACCAACTTCATTTCGAGTTCTAGCTATAGTTCGAGGTATGGACCTAGCTGGAACTAGCCTAGAGAGCCCTTTGATTGATAAAGTTCTCACTGAGGAGGAGCTACATGTTTCCAGTAGACTCGAACAAGGCACCATGCTACTCGATGTTGCCAAATATTTATTATTGCTAAGTAGGCTACCACAGAAGCTAGATATGTGTGCCACACTCCAATACAATCCTGAGTTCTACAATTAGTTCTTATCCTCACGGAGTGACATGGTTTCATGAACATGTACATAAATAAACAACATGTTTTGTGACTGTGTAAATAATACCAAAAGAAGCAAAGGCCAATACACCCCATGAGCAATAATGACCAAGTGCAGGTGATACGCATCAAGTCAAAACTAAGGGATTCAGGTTGGCGATGTCTTGTTTAGCTGGACATTTTCATTATGGTTGAAGCATGTGACTTGCATGTACTCTCGCGCCTTTCCAAGTGAATGCAGAATGACACAGGTCAATGCCTAGAAGCATTTAATATCCAAGTCACCATAAGACCACCAACCCCACAAAGAACCATTATGGAGGAAGTGACATGAATACCAAGAAACAAAAGCCATGACGGAAGTGCCACTGGATGAGAACCCAAGGACACCTCTACAGAAAGCACATATTGCAACTGAGCATGGCCAAAGCATAATCATCGATTACCTCCTCCTTCTTGGCCAAACTTTATGTTTGGGCAGGAGCCACGCTCTCAACAAGGGCAAACGTCTCTTCATCATCCAGGATTCAATTTGCAAGATACTCTGCCCTTGTCCATGCACAGCTCACTCCAAGTGCTACCTCAATTGTTCGATGTCTCACATGTTACAAAGAGGTTTTCAAAATCTCAAGTGTATCTCTTCATCTCAACAACAGTTCCTCTAGCATCAAGGCTGGTGACACAATCATCTCTGTAATATCCGTTCTTCATAGCCTTTGGATCCCAATATTTCTCAATCCAAATGAAAGGCTAACAGCCTCAATGTATGGCATTGAGTGTATTCATTTTTTCCACAAAAAAAAAGCACACACGATCATAGCACCGCACCTAGGGGTCCTCAAATTAGGTACGTCTAGTGACCTTGGTCGACTGGCTCCGTCTCTAATCCCCTAGCCCTTTGTACATCCCCCACAATTATTCAGGGTACATCAAGGGCAGGACATACCTAGGGAGCTCGCCTCGCCTATGGTTAGACCTGTCACCCTGAACCACTTGCACAATTCTTTTGCACTCCATCTCAATGCCATCAACAGTGGTAAGCAAGGGATGAAAGACAGTGGAAAAGTACACTATACTTTTCAAGCACTACAAGTAGCCACTAGCTACCAAAAGCTAAGACATCAAGGAGCTCAATTATGCTACATTGCCTTGGTAAGACCATAATGATGTCTCAAGCAATCTTCAAGTGTACTCCCTGTCTTCATCGACAAAATTTTCCATCAACTTAGCCCCTTGCTTCACTGACCCATTGCTATACAAGGAACCAAGCCGACAGTCTTCTAACTAAGTAATACCTAAATACGCACGTGTACTCACTTAATATTCACACTATAACCTATACACAGTTTGGGTCCTCAAGTGCACGACAATACTCCAGGCTTGCTTAGAGTTCGACTTGTCTCCCAAACTAATCAAAATATGTCTTGTGCACGATAAGAAGACTAGCACTATCCCTTAGGGAGAGACCACATGAGAGGTTTTCCAATTGCAGGTATTAAAGACTCCAACAAAAGCGTCGTCAGCTCTACATTAACACTCAACTCTAAACTCTTGTCCTTTACTTCATAATGCAAGACCACCAGAGAATCATCACGAGCAGAATCCACCATGAGCATCCCAAGAACACCAACATCCGTGTCAGCTATGAGTGACCATTCCCAAGAAAGAGTAGCCCTATCGCCACCTACAACAATCATATCACCAGCCAATCAGAACAGCAAAGTGCCACCAACGACCTTCATCCGCACCAACATCAGAACTCCTCCAAGGCAAACCACAACAGTCCCTTCCACCCATGTCTTTGGTGCAAGCTCCGCATGCTACCTTCGACGAAGAGTGCCATGGGACTAGCACTCGTCTAGGAGGGGGGTAATGTTAACCCCAATACGAAGAAAGAAAAAGGAAATAAAAAAGACGAAGGGTAAAGGCGGAAAAAAGGTAGCCCGACTGAAGAAAGAATAGGAGAAAAGGCCAAAAGCGCAAGGGCAACCGTAAAAGTCCAAGGCAAATGCAAAAGGGGAAATGTGCATTTTAAAATACAAAGGCGCACCCTGAAATCTTGTAAAAGAGTGCCAGGCTCTCTCCTGTGCAAATTGTAAAGATAGACGGGCAGTGGAGAAGAAGCAAGAAGGATAGGAAGGAAATAGAAAAAGAGGATCTAGGCCAATGGCCGGTCATGTAAAAAGGGGATGACCGCCCAAGGAGGAGTAGGGCATGTATAAAAGCCAAAAAGTGGAATGAGAAGCTCATTCTTGTGTGTGGCGAAAAGTAGCTCTCCTTTTCTTCTTATTATTCTTGTTCTTGCTTGCTTGAGCTTGTGCTTGAGAGAGGGAGTGTGAGGGAGTGAGTGTGCGAGGGTGAGGGACCATGGGGTGGAGAAGCTTTCCATCTTCTCCTCTCTTCTTCTCTTCTCTTCTCTTCTCTTCTCTTGCTCGCGGCGATGGAGCTTGGAGCTTGGAGCGAGAGGATCGAGCTTGCTTGAAGCTTGCACTTGGATCGTGGAGCTACCGGAGTGTGCAGGAGAGGAGGCAACTCGATCGGCATGAAGGTAAGCTCACTACACCCATTACGCATGAGAGCGCATAGGCTATGTGAGAGGTAGCCATTAGCATTCAGCTTGAAACATTTGAAGCAATAAGCGATCCGTGGGTCTTGGCGGTTGAGCGTGAGCTCCCACTACACCTCTCTTTCTCTCTTTCCCTATTATGTTTAATGTTTTTTCTCTTATCTCCTCTCCCTCTCTCATTTTCTTTTCTCTCTTCCTCTTCCTCTCCCTCCCTCACCCTCACCCTCTCTTTCTCTCTTTTCCTATTATGTTTAATGTTTTTTCTCTCTCCTCTCCCTCTCTCATTTCCTTTTCTCTCTTCCTCTCCCTCTCTCATTTCCTCTCCCTCCCTCACCCTCACCCTCACCCTCTCTTTCTCTTTCCCTATTATGTTTAATGTTTTTTCTCTCTCTTTTTCTCTCTCCTCTCCCTCTCTCATTTCCTCTCCCTCCCTCACCCTCACCCTCTCTTTCTCTCTTTCCCTATTATGTTTAATGTTTTTTTTTCTCTCCTCTCCCTCTCTCAGTTCCTTTTCTCTCTTCCTCTCCCTGTCTCATTTCCTCTCCGTCTCCCTCTCTTTCTCTCTTTTCCTATTATGTTTAATGTTTTTTCCTTCCTCTCCCTCTCTCATTTCCTCTCCCTGCCTCACCCTCTCCCTCTCTTTCTCTCTTTCTCTATTATGTTTAATGTTTTTTCTCTCTTTCTCTCCCTCTCTCTTTCCCTATTATGTTTAATGTTTTACTCTCTTTCCTCTCCCTGCCTCTCCCTCTTCCTCTCTCTCTCTCATTTTCCCTCTCCCTCCCTCACCCTCACCCTCTCTTTCTCTCTTTTCCTATTATGTTTAATGTTTTTTCTCTCTCCTCTCCCTCTCATTTCCTTTTCTCTCTTCCTCTCCCTCTCTCATTTCTTCTCCCTCCCTCACCCTCATCCTCTCTTTCTCTCTTTCCCTATTATGTTTAATGTTTTTTCCTTCCTCTCCCTCTCTCATTTCCTCTACCTACCTCACCCTCTCCCTCTCTTTCTCTCTTTCCCTATTATGTTTAATGTTTTTTCTCTCTTTCTCTCCCTCTCTCCTTCCCTATTATGTTTAATGTTTCCTTCTCTTTCCTCTCCCTCCCTCTTCTTCTCCCTCTCCCTCTCCCTCTCTCATTTCTTCTCCCTCCCTCACACTCTCCCTCTCTTTCTCTCTTTCCCTATTATGTTTAATGCTTTTTTCTTCCTCTCCCTCTCTCATTTCCTCTACCTGCCTCACCCTTTCCCTCTCTTTCTCTCTTTCCCTATTATGTTTAATGTTTTTTCTCTCTTTCTCTCCCTCTCTCTCCCTCTCCCTCTCTCATTTCTTCTCCCTCCCTCACCCTCACCCTCACCCTCTCTTTCTCTCTTTCCCTATTATGTTTAATGTTTTTTCTCTCTTTCTCTCCCTCTCTCTCCCTCTCCCTCTCTCATTTCTTCTCCCTCCCTCTCTCATTTCTTCTCCCTCCCTCACCCTCACCCTCACCCTCTCTTTCTCTCTTTCCCTATTATGTTTAATGTTTTTTCTCTCTTTCTCTCCCTCTCTCTCCCTCTCCCTCTCTCATTTCTTCTCCCTCCCTCACCCTCACCCTCACCCTCTCTTTCTCTCTTTCCCTATTATGTTTAATGTTTTTTCTCTCTCCTCTCCCTCTCTCATTTCCTCTCTCTCCCTCACCCTCTCTTATTTCCTTTTCTCTCTTCCTCTCCCTCTCTCATTTCCTCTCCCTCCCTCTCTCTCTCCCTCTCTTTCTCTCTTTTCCTATTATGTTTAATGTTTTTTCTCTTATCTCCTCTCCCTCTCTCATTTCCTTTTCTCTCTTCCTCTCCCTCTCTCATTTCCTCTCCCTCCCTCTCCCTCTCCCTCTCTTTTCCTATTATGTTTAATGTTTCCCTCTCTTTCCTCTCCCTCTCCCTCTCTTTCTCTCTCATTTCCTCTCCCTCTCTCAATACACATGAATTTTAACAAAAACAAGTAAAGGAGAAAGAGAAAACACAAAAGTAAAGCAAGAAGGAACAATGCACCCACCGTAAAGGCTCGAAGAGGGTTTGGCGGCTCCTCTTCGCCCTTCATACACCTCTTCCTCTTCTTCGCGAACAGTGGAGGCAGCGACGAGAAGATTTCTTTCTCTCTCTTTCTCTCCCTCTCCCTCTCAAATGCAAGATGTTTGCTCTCCCTTTTGCTCTCTCTTTTGTGTATGCACACAAAATAACTCACTCGGGTTTCAGCCCGCGTTTTTTTCGTCTGAGTACCGTCGCTATTTGCATCGCAAATGTGACACTAATAGCGACACCGCTATTTTGCGTCGGAAACCGCTGTCGCTATACCTCCATATCCTTGTAGTGACACTCTCTCGAACCGCCACGAGAGCTAGGAGTAGCACCTATATCCCGAGTCGATTGCGGACTCACTGCATCCATGTCTCTGCAACATCCCCCAGAACCACTCCCTCTGTCCGTCCCAAGTCTGGAGCATCGACCTTGTCTACTGGAAACTATAGCATCAGAGCGTATCCTCCTTATCGCTCATCCCTCAACTCATCATGCTGATCTAAATATCCACAAATGTCACTTGCACAGACAAAAATTGATGTTAGCATAATCAATATAAATCAAGCAAAGCACGATAATATAAATCTTAAAAAATAATCTAACTTAAAATGCATATTTTATGTATCCTTATAAGCAATTCGTCAATAAATTGAGTAGGTGGATGCTCCAAGTATGAAGTACCCTATGCTCCTATGTCAATCTCCTAACACAACTCCGTATACACTGGAAGGTTGATAGACATGTCACCACAAAAGGATAAGTCCACCTCGTTCTCAAAGAATTCTTGAAATCGTGTATTTTCATCATTGTTACCCGATTCTGGCTCCTCTACATGCTCCAAGCTTTCGATGGCCTTGACCCCTTGCAATATCAATCCCTCTATTTACATAATGTCCTCATCTACGCTCGAAACATCGCTTTGATCATATACTCTCGCACTTCAGCGAGCTGAATGTATAACATACCACCATCGAGGTTGTCGGGGGTTTGGATAAAAAATTACATGTTCAAAATCACATACAAGAGAGATCTAACTTTTGTGACATGTATCATGTCATAATAAAATTTAAAAAAACATGAGTTCATGTTCCTGTTCACAATGGACCAACAGCACAAACGTGTCACGTAAATCCATCCATTTTTTTTAAAATCTATTTCGAGAAGTCCAGATGGATCTCATCGAACTATTGCTCCAACTCCTTTAAGTACCACTTTGAACCACTGCACACATCGAAAAGGATCATGGAGAAGCTACAGTAATCCACCGTGATAATACTTTGCAAGTTCCCAAAATACTCCATCTCATCTATAAACATGTTTGGATCCATTGCTCGTCGTCGACTCTCTTGCTCGAACTTTGCTATGACACCACAATCTATTGTGGAGCGTATTTTGTCGATACGCTCCATGCGGAAATGCCATTTGCACGACCACGTCGCACTATATATTTTGTATTGTACATTGAAACACTCAATTAGTTGTTGCATATAAAATATAGATATGACAAACCCTAAACACATCATCATCTTTGGACTACATCCCCTCGAGAATTTACACTCCTCAGTTGAGACCTTTGTCCCTTTGCGAGATGCTGCGGTCAAAGATCTATGCAATCATCGCATTGATATAAACCGCGGCATCTCCTCCATGCCCTCAGGATATCGAATCAGTCGATGGTGCGTACTACATCGAAATTTAGATCGCGCTTCTTTCCGATCTTTCCTAGCTTGCTCGTACCTAGCGAGCCACATCTTCATAGAGACATGGTGCAACATACAAAAGCAATTCACTTTCTCCTCCATTTTGCAACATCCATTCTTTTTTCTACCCCATTTCCAACCATCACATCTCCGTTCAGTCTATCATCGTCCTTCAGCGTGACCATAGCATACTGTTGTCTGAATCCATTGTTGGTAGACACTATGAAATATGCACTGACGTCTCAGACACCAACTAACCTTTAGCCATGCTACCTTATGGCCGAGCTCATTGCTGCACAAAGCCTTTCAGGGTTTTCATGAAGCGCTCAAAGAAGAATATCCATCGTGTATGGACATGTCCAACAATCTCCACTTTATCTACAAGATGCACAAGAAGGTGGATTTGTATCATGAGCATGCTGGTGGGCAGTTATTTCTCAAAGAGACAGATCATCTCCACTGCTCCTCGCCTCGCGGATTTAATAGAGAATGTCTTAATCTCCTTCTGTGAGATTCATTGCACTAAAGTTGACAACCTATAAATCGTCTGGCGTATTTCTAGAGTAAGGCATCTTGTGATCGCGATCAGTAGTACAAACTGCCACAAACGAGGAAGCATTATGAACAACGACTACACTCCAAATAGCAAAATATGCAGGCCACTTACAATCCATTCGTAGTACAAACCTGACATATCTTTTGCCAATCATGGGATTTTAGCCCTGATAATTGGTCGTCTTTAGAAAACGCGGACCTGAGAGAACGCATTATACCCGTCGGAGTGCGGATAGACTTGATAATTTACTTCACAATGCACTCTTCTTTAATGGATAAAACCCAAGGAGCGCGAGGTAGTTGCAAGCGATCATCAGCACTTGACTGTGGCCAAAGCGCCTCCATCTTGCCTACCTCCTTCAAATCCATTCATGCCCCTGCAGTGTCTCTCTTTCTTGTGATGTGGTCCCATAGTAAGCTGTCCACATTTTTGAAAATATGCATAAGATCCAATAAGTGGTTGATCTGTAAGTGGGTCTAATATGATAACTCGTAGAAAACTGAGAACTGTTGCATTTCATTTGGATGTGACTCCATGTGGACCATTTTCATCTCGTACCAGCTTTGGGCGTTCATACATACTGGAGGTCGTCCAAGAAAACCTTCCTTGAGTTCATGACCCTCTAGCAAGAAAGCGGTGTGTCCTTGATATACCATCTTTTTCATGGTTCATGACCTTTGGAAGTCTAACTGTGGCCCACACAATGGACATGCATGATAACCTGAGGTAACCAAATCTGTCCCAACACCTCTATCCAGTGAATACAAACTTGAACGAGCTATGATAGATATTACCAATGAGAACGGAAGCCTACTTACCTGAGCACTCCCAAAATCTCGAAAAGTCATGCATGGTCCACATGAGAATGGCTCAAATATTGACAAATCGTCGACCATCACGCTTTGCTCATATCTTCGATGATGACCCCCTCCTCCCACAAAATCTTAAGCTTATCGAATAATAGACGAAGATACACGTCCATATTTTTGACTTTGTAGCGGCCGGGAACGAGCAAGCTAAGTATGGGATGTCCTTTCTTCGTAGAAAGCCATGGAGGGATGTTGTAGTTGACAAGGACTATAGGCCACACACTATAAGAAGTTGAGCGTAGATCGAATGGGTTCATGCCATCCATAGCAAGATCAAGCAAAAGATTCCTTGGCTCTCAGGCAAAGCCTGGAAAGGTAGAGTCAATGTGGTTCCATACGTGTGAATCCGTTGATATTTGTTGAACTCAATCTGTGGATCTATTCTGTGCATGCCACGATGTCAAGCTCGCCATGTCGAACATATGAAACATGTGGTTTATGTGGGGGATAAGCGGAAAGTGTCTAAGAGCTTTTTGAGGGATGGTTTTCCCTTGCAAGTCTTGTCGATACCTATGAGCACCACACTTTGGACATGTCTCCATAGTCTTGTATTCTTCTCGAAACAGTATGCAATCGTTGATACATGCATGGATGTTGTTGTAGTCCATACCAAGCTTTCGTAAAACATGTCATGTATCATCATGAGACTCATGTATGGTATTTGTAAGTGATAATATATGATACTTCAGTAACCTGAAAAAAAACATAAAACACCTTGAAAAAGCACAAATGTTTTTAATGATAGTGCCGAAAACAAATCAACGAAGTGTACGTACAATGTACGTGAACAACTCGGTCACACTCGCATCGCTCCACCTGTATTTTGCTTGCACACTTAGGAGTGCAAGCAGTGTCTTTAGGCGAGATACTCAGCACCCATCATATAATGGTATGGATGCTTCCTCTCTAAGTGAATTAGATGTCTCGATATTCATGGGCATCAATGCATCAATCATTGCCTCCATCTCAGGCTCCAAGTTTGTAGGAAAGTCTGGAAGGTTGCCTGTCTCCTATGGTATTGACGGTATAGATTGGGTAGTACCTTCCAAGTGGTGGATTGGCTCAGGCACTCCATCCATTGCACACCCATGAAATCTTCTAACTTGCCGCAAAGGGTGCACTCCTCCTTGGTGCGAGACGTCACCTCCCTGGATAGAAAATTTGCCGGCCACACTAAATGTTTTTGTATATGATATTCAATTAGTTTGCGAATATAATGTTTTTATATATGATATTCAATTAGTTTGCGAATATAATGCATGATTGATGTACACTTTTCTTATCGTTTGCTCAAAATCTGAGATCTCTTGATCAATGATCTTTGGTTGAAACTCACCAAAGTGTCGTACATGTTCTATAGACAATCGACGTTTTCGTCTAATTGCCAGCTTACATTGAGAGCAAGGATATGGGACATGCTGATTAAGATACGCCTCTTGATCTTGAACATCATGACCTTTATCATTTTTCATTTGGTCTACGTTACAACAAACAATTTATTTTTGTTATCATTCTTTTTTTCTTTCTTAAATTGTTTCTTCTCTTGTAACTCAATAAAATTAACGTATGTAAAGTCTCCACCCACCCACAAATTAACGTATGTCAGAGTGTTTTCCATCTCGTGGTATTGCACTGGACCTCGCCGCCGCCACCACCACCACCACCACTACTACTACTATTACTACTACTACAAACAAGAAAAAAAGAAGTTAAAGAACAAGATCTTACCCTCTCTTTGTTTTTTATCCGTTCATTCTCTTCTCTCCCTCCCTCTCTCTCTCTCTCTTTCTCTCTTTCTTTATTATGTTGTATGTTTATTCCCTCTCTCTCTCGTTCCTTCTTTCTTTTTCTCTCTTACTCTCCCTCTCTCATTTCCTTTAACAAAACATCTCTCTCTCTCTCTCTCTCTCTCTCTCTCTCTCTCTCTCTCTCTCTCTCTCTCTCTCTCTCTCTCTCTCTCTCTCTCTCTCTCTCTCTCTCTCTCTCTCTCTACTACTACTACTACTACTACTACTACTACTACAAAAACAAACAAGAAAACTAAACAACAACAAACAAGAAAAGAAAAAAAAAACTACTACTACTACTACTATAACAACAAACAAGACTATTGCTGATGTTGTTGTTGCTGCTACTACTACTACTACTACTACTACTACTACGACTACAACAAACAAAAAAACTAAACAACAACAAACAAGAAAAGGAAAAAAACTACTACTACTACTATTACTACTACCATAACAACAAACAAGACTGTTGCTGATGTTGTTGTTGTTGCTGCTGCTGCTGCTGTTGCTACTACTACTACTACTACAACTATGACTTTAACCACGACCATGACTACGACTACCACGACAATAACAAATAAGAAAAGAAGAAATTAAACAACGACTACCATAACAACAACAGATAAGAAAAGAAAAAATTAAACAACAACAACAACAACAACTACCACTACCACTACCACTACCACTACCACAATAAACAAGAAAAGAAGAAATTAAACAACAACAACAAGAACTACTACTACTACTACTACTACTACTACTACTACTACTACTACTACTACTACTACTACAAAAAACAAGAAAATAAGAAATTAAAGAACTACTACTACTACTACTACCACTACTACCACTACAAATAAGAAAAGAAGAAATTAAAGAACTACTACTACTACTACTACAAACAAGAAAAGAAGAAATTAAAGAACATGTTTTTACCCTCTCTTTGTTTTTTATCCATTCATTCTCCTCTCTCCCTCCCTCTCTCTCTCTTTCTCTCTTTCTTTATTATGTTTAATGTTTTTTCCCTCTCTCTATCGTTCCTTCTTTCTTTTTCTCTCTTCCTCTCCCTCTCTCATTTCCTCTCTTTCTCTCTCAGTACACATGATTTTTAACAAAAACAAGCAAAAGAAAAGGAGAAAAAAAAAACAAAGCACGAGGGAACAATGCACTCATCGTAAAGGCCCAAGGATGGATTCGGTGGCTCCTCTCCGCAACAATGGCTCCTCTTCACCCTCCGTACATTTCCTCCTCTTCTTCGCAAACGGTGGCAGCGACGGTGAGAAGCTCTCCTTCTCCCTCTTTCTCTCTTTCTCTCCCTCTCCCTCTCAAACGCAAGATGCAGTTCACTCTCCCTTTCGCTCCCGTTTTTGTTCGTTTGCGCAAAATACCGCGCTCACGTTTCAGCCCGCTTTTTTCCCCTAAGTACCATCGCTATTTGCGATGCAAATAGCAACGCCGCTAATTTGCGTTGGAAATGGCCGTCGCTATACTCTTGTATCCTTGTAGTGAGAGTATCTACATGCCTAGCTGTGTGTGTGTGTGTGTGTGTGTGTGTGTGTGTGTGTGTGTGTGAGAGAGAGAGAGAGAGAGAGAGAGAGAAAGAGAGAGAGATGCTAAAAAAAGAAATAGTAAATTATTCATTATAATAATAGTTTTAACATTAAAATTTTGATATAACATTTTTCATATTAGTTACCTCTCACACACCCACCATTGTTGGTGCAATGATATTTTTTTCTTCATGACATCTTATCAACACCTCTTCTCCTCCTCCAATCTCCACCATCTCTCTACTCTATCTCCTCCTTTTCCTCCCATCTTCCACCATCCATGGTGACTCATAGGTCATACCAACAAGAAAGAGAAGAATAATCTAATTCTCTTCAAAAACTTTTAATGTAAGGCTAATTTAAAAACTCCTTTAAGATGTTTTATAACATAAGTGTTTCTATAATACTTTTTAATATGAATTATTATAAGTGTAATCAATCCAATAATACAATTTTTATGTATAATAACAATAAATTTTTTGTGAGTATTAAAGTGCATCTTATTAATGAATTTTTTTAAATATGAGCTGTTAAAATATTTATTACTAGAATATTTTGATATTAAGGTGATATTATGACATATTAATACTTGTTAAAATATATTATAAAAATTAATATTAAAAATAAATTTATTATTATTATAATGGTCTAACCTTAATATTAAACAAGTCAAATAATCAAAATATCTTATGTTTATAATAAATGGTTTAAATTTTATCTATAATATATATAGTTGTGAAGTTGTGCTATCGCACAGTAACTTCATTTCCCTCACTTCTTACCCATATATTTTATTTGATTTTCACATCTCTCTCTCTCTAAGTTTTTCTTCATTCTCTCTCCAAATTTTTTCTTCTCTCTCTCTCTCTCTCTTTCTAATTTTTTTATTCCTGTACGTGTGTGTGTGTGTGTGTTAAACAAAGATAAAGATAAGAATGCTTATCCTCTCTCTTGCTTTTGCCATTGGTCTCTCCACCCTCCTATAGCTTGTCACCTCATGCCTTTTGCCACTATCACTGCTACTACCCACATCTATGATGTAGCTATTGCCCGCCTCTCCATTATGTTGCCTTGCTTTATGTGAGAGAAGAGAGGGGGGGTGCTAGCTCCACTGCGCTCCCACCCTCTTCCCCTCCAACTATGCTAGCCTCATGGCAATGAAGTGAGGGAGAGTGAGGAAGCATCGAAATAGGTGAGGACACCATGAAATATCACTAGTCTAGTCTCCTACTTGTAAATATCCATAGCATAGTGTAGGGGCCACGTAGCCCTTCTCATTTGCCCTATGCAAGCATGCCTTGCACTCCTAGCAACAACTTTACCACTATTGTGTGCCCCTTGAAAGCCACCTTTCCAAGGCCATTTGGCCATGTTGGTCCTTGCCCCTACTCTTGGTCTTGGTCTACCTCCCTTTGTGTGCCACCTAGCCTATCACCAACTCTAGCACTCCCACCCATCGTTATTGACCTAATCCTCCCCCCTCCTACTACTACTACTCCTCCTCCACCACCACCACCACCTCCTCCTCCTCCTCCTCCTCTGTGTGTATGTGCACACGCTTCTTCTTCCCCTCCCTCCCTCCCTCTCTATTTTCTTATTCTTCTCTCTCCTCTCTCCTCTCTTTCTCTCCCCTTCTTTTTCTTCTTCCTCTTATGATATTAATAAAAAATTAGTTGTTAAATGTATGTTTTTATTGGTTTATTAAGTATTTATTATTAATTATTGATTAAACAATTTTTCTTAAATTATTCATTAAAAAATGTTGTGTCTCATGCGCTTGCCTTGCTTGTGCTCTGTACCACCTGTGCTCTCACCCTACCCTATCATGCATGCCTTCATTGCCTTGCATATCCACCACAACTTTGCTCCACAAGCACTACACAAAGAGAGAGAGAGAGAGAGAGAGAGAGAGAGAGAGAGAGAGAGAGAGAGAGAGAGAGAGAGAGAGAGAGGTGTAGGAGAGAAGAGAGAGAAGAAGAACTATTACTTTTGCTTCCTAATGGCACCTCTTCAAAATGTTATCCTCCACTGCATATTGCAATGATTGCCCTACTCCTCAAAATAGAATCACCTCTCAAAATGGATGTCATTTGGAACTTCAACACTTTGCTAGCTTTAAGAATAAAAGTTCATATTTCCTTAGTCCACTTCATACTTAACCACGGCAGTACCCTTCTTCTGCATTCATATTAGAGAGAGAGAGAGAGAGAGAGAGAGAGAGAGAGAGAGAGAGAGAGAGAGAGAGAGAGAGAGAGAGAGAGAGAGAGAGAGAGAGAGAGAGAGAGAGAGAGAGAGAGAGAGAGAGAGAGAGAGAGAGAGAGAGAGAGAGAGAGAGAGAGAGAGAGAGAGAGAGAGAGAGATGCATTTTATGTTATTCACGTTCATATTTTATGCAAATAATGACCAAACTTTATGTTGGGCCCAAAAATATGAATGTATTATTTAGAGACATGTTACTATTTTAAGAAATAGCCAAATGTTGCTTACACATCGATCGAAATACTTTTTTATTGATTTTTTTAAAAATTGAAAGTCTTTCAGTCAAAAACCTGTATTTATAAACTTGTTAAACCATTTGTTCATACATTCTTAAGAGAATTTGTATTTGAGATTCTAGCTCATATCAGCAACAAAGAAGGTTGCAAATTGAAAAAGTGAAATTGGATTTAGATTTAATTTATTGCCATATAAATCAAAATTAATGAATTCAACTATTTAGACTTTTTAGAATAGTTAAGTTTTAGATTACTTAGAATAATTAATTATTTTAATAATTTAATAATCAATAATAAAAATAGAAAAATTGTAACTATTTTATAAATTAAAATAAGTAAATAACTAGTTAAATATACTTAATATTAAAATATAATTAAATGGTTAAGTGTTTAAATTAGTTAAATAACTAAATTAAATGAAATAGTTAAATAAATAAATTTAATTAGTTAAGTAAATTTATTATAAAATTAAAATAAAACACATTTTTTATAAAATAATTATTTTTAAAATTATATATACTAATAAATATTTAAATTTATATATTAAAAGTGACATATTAAGAAAATTTTGAAGGTTGATCATTCTATTGTGTTAAAGAAATACTCACACTTTAGAATTATTATAATAGGTAAGAGTTTATTTTGTTGAGACTTTCTCACACTTCAAAATAAACTCATATAAAATGTAGGGTTTTTAATTATTCTCTTATGTTGGAGAGTGCCTCACACTTTAAAGTAAGAAAGAGTACAAAGAGAAAAGAAAGGGTAGTTAGAGCAAAAATAGAGGAAAATGAAGAGAGAGAGAGAGAGAGAGAGAGAGAGAGAGAGAGAGAGAGAGAGAGAGAGAGAGAGAGAGAGAGAGAGAGAGAGAGAGAGAGAGAGAGAGAGAGAGAGATGCACACACCCATGCATGCATACATGTGCACATGCACACTTGGATATATACATAGTGATATACACTCCACGCACATGTACTCACACACATACACTTGCACACATATTAAGCACTCTTACACATGCACAAACACATATACACGTGCACCAATGTAATATATCGATTGGTCTACTCCCTGCCCACTTTCTTGATAGGAACAACGATATCTTTTTTTGCATATGCCTTGAAATTCAAAACATAAGTCAATAGCTATGTTGTCATCAATTGATATTCAAATGTGATGACCATAAATGGTTCAAATTCAAGTTGAAGAAAGAATTGGAGTCTTCACATGCATGAATAAACCATAGAGGAGGAAGAAAATCGAAAGGTTTTTATTAAGGCTTAAGACAAGCATTAAAAAGGAAATAAAAGGTGTCAAGAAGAGGGCTAAGAGGTGATGAGATGTCATCAAAAAGGAATTTGAGCCTTTAGATCTTCAAGAGATGGTCCACACATACACACATACCTATGTTAGCTTGATGTGTGTATAAAAGGTATGTGTGTATGGACATCTAGATGTGTGTATGTGTGTATGGACACACACTAACATAGATCTTCCAACAAGTTGTCTCATACCTTTTATAGCTATGTTAGTGTGACAAGGTATTATCAATAATCCATCATTAAGACATAAGTCTTCTCCTAGCTTCTTACAAAAGAAAATAGGGAAAGTGTTTTTGGTCGACAGCCTGTTGTCCCCCTCTAAAATTTTAAAATAAAATTAAAATAAATGTAAAAATAAAATAATAAAAAGGCCCTCCCAATGATGGGAGTGACCCTTGAAGTTGACATCCCTCCTCTCCTTCATCTCTCTCCTTGTTGGTAGCTTGCCCTCCCTCCTCATCATGAAGGGATTTTAAAAAGCCAAAACTTCCCCTCTCAAGGTCTTGATAACTCATCCCCCCTCTCTTTGTGATAGAAGAGACCAATTTAGACACAAATACCTCATGGCAATGACACATATAGCCTCTCCAATTATATTTGAAAATATCTCCCTCTCCTTATGTTACCAACAACTCAAATCCCTTGACCTCATTAAACATCTCTCCCTCCCCTCTCATGTTCTTATAAATTCAGGCCATTGGGAGAAGAGATGAAGTGGAAAGAGACAAGCCCATAGGCTTCTCAGGTGAACTTACATGGCAACACCCTTGAATATGGTAGGACCTTTTTCAACTACTAGTGATGCAAATTTACAAGCATCTACTTCTAATAATGACCAAGTACTCCTAAAGTACAAAAAGAAGGCCATGTTCTTTTATATCTTAATAGTGCTTGTGTACTTAAATAGATAAATCTTTAATATTTTGCATTTCATATAGGGCCATGCCATCACTTAGTAAACAAGCATAAAATAATCAAGAAATGAAAAAAAAGTTAAGTTGGGCATAGGATATAGTCATAGCTAGAGTCTCTTCTAGGAGTCTCAATATTTTTGTGACTAAGGAAGGGAGTTATGAGTAAATTATTGAGCAATTATCTAGTAAAACAATGTAAATTACCCTAGAAACATTAAGGGTATTTATTAATAGATTATATGACAAAGATATCTAAATTCCTTGTCAAAATACTATTAAGAAATCTCTAGTAAACAAAATAATGACTGATAAATCTTAGTGAAAGTTACCTATCATACTAGAAAAATCATTAGATAATAATCCAAGTTCATATTGTAAAAAATCCAATAGAAGAAGAGGTTGGAAGTTAAAAGTTCTCTTGTTATATATAAGATATACATCTTGCTAGAGTTACATTTTAACTTGCAGCTAATAACCTATCTTAGATTGTAAAAAGTTGGAAGTGCAACTAAAGGTAGATGAATAGGATGAAGTATAAAAGTCCAATATTCTAATGAGACAGTCGTGGTAAGAAATTACAAGGATAATTTAACTGTTGTTACATGTGTGCAAAGGCATTGTTCCTAGCAGAATGATCATTCATTCATAGCATGAGGGTAGTCATAGGATGTGATGGTTTTGAGTAAGTGACATGTTAACCTTGAAGATAGGGATCATGCATTGATACCTTCAAAATAATGTAATGCGAAGGGATGTTAAAAGGTAGAATATGGACATTAGCCTCGTATATGCATGAATGCATCAATGAGAGGACATGGACTTACTATGGTTTTAAATATACTCTAGGAAATGTTAGAATGTTATGCTCATTGAGATGTTGCAACTTGAGGATTGCCAAGATGGAATTGCTGCTTGGAAGATATGTTTATAGATGGATATGTCTGTTTGTGGATATGATTGAAAAGATGAAACATGAATGAGGATAAGATGAATTATTTGCGGGCTCGTACTCTCCCCCATCTTGTGTCAAAGTTTCTACTCAATCGTAGTTTATTATTCATCTAGAGTGTTGATTGCCACTTACATGAAAGATCTATAAATAATAAATGTTTCCCCCTTATGGAAATATGAGAACTACTAGGACTCTAGTAATTTTGGTGACCTTGGAATTGATAATCAAAGGGAAGAAATCCTTGATGGGCACAGTGCATGGTGATAGCACTAGAGAGGCTCCAAAGAAGAAGTGTGGGGCACAATGTGTGTTCAACCTGGTTTAGGTTTACGATATCCAATGGTAGGATATCAAAGGAAGAAGGATTTTGGGATGAAAAAAAGTAATTCTCAATAGCCTCGACTCAAGGTTGGTTGTTTTTATTATTTGCACATTATTTGGGAAAAATTTGTATTCGTTGTTCTTTGTTGTAATTAAAGGTATGAAACGAACATTATGTAATAGGATAATTAATGAATGCATTTTTATTTATTCCCATAGTGTGGTAGGAACCTAATTAGATAATTAAGCATGATTAAGTGTGTGTGTGGAAAGTGGTTGGATGATTGTCATGACAACGTTTGATGGATGGGTGGATCCAATTAGTTGGTTACTTTTCAAAAAGGATGGGATAGGAATAGAACCGAATCTTGATTGCCTAAGGTCCATGCCTTAGATCTAGACTATGCATTGTTTTAGGGGACCATAGCTGAGATTATGCTTTATAGGTAGAGAGGTCGAGCACATATCCCCCTCATCTCTCACTCTCTTTGAACCAAGTGTTGTGACGTTTCTACTCTTAGTCATGCTTGATTACAACATTATCTTCTTGGCTAGGTGCTAGAATGTTATTAAAGATTGCTAGGTCATAAGTCCCTTAGGTTGATCTTAGAAGGTTGAGGCTAGACATTTTGATGTGAGGTAGTCTTGGAAGTTGCATGATAAAAAATTTTTGTAAATCTTAAGGGGTTCAAAAGGTGCTTCTCAAGATAGGCATTTGAGCAACTACCAAACATCCTCTCCCCTAGCTTTGTTAGGGATGGATACGTTACACAGATCCACACTATAACAAAATGGAAGCATGTACACTTTTGAGCATGGATACTATTGCTTTATAGCATAATTCCCATGTACTTCCCTATCTTTGTATTTCTCTCACAAGTATACACATATATCTACACAAACATACACATGTACATGCACACTTGGATATATAGAGACACAAATATGTGTGCATACACATGCACTCACATGTGTACACATATGCACTTGCACATATATTAAACACTCACACGTATGCACAAACGCATATACACACTACAGCAGAATGGAAACATATATGCTATTGAGCATATATGGTGTTGTCTTATAGCATAATTTATGTGTACTTAACTATTTTTGTATTTGTCTTATCAATATAGAAATAATTCATGTCAAAGAATATATGTTGGTTTCAAAATAAGGACACAAAATGATAAGATAGAAGAGGAGAATAAACTGGAAACAACAAAGGAAGTGGGGAGAAGACTTCTAATCTCAAGAAACTAATGAGGATGCTAAAACGGCCTTTTGTAGGAGCTTTCAAGGAGGAACCTCTAGGGAAAGCCAACAAAAGGCTCTTCTAGCATCTTCATTAGTTTCCCCATGAAATGTGATAACTAGAAATCTTCTCCCTTGTTGAAGGCTTACTAAGACTTTAAAAATGTGGACATTGAAGTCTTTTTCAAGGTGTGTTAAAACCTATAGGTAATTCATGCACTTAGTGTATATTACTGTTTAGTGTTTTTCTTTTGAGATTTATGTAAACCATTATTCAAACTTACTTAATTTTTTTCTCAAAAATTACATTATTTGTGAGCTCTAGGAGTATACAAATATCTTCTTGGTTTTGTCTTGAAGTATCGATTGGTTTTGCATAATTGCCCATAGTTTATAAAATTCTTGGTTATATGCACATCATATTATAACATTATTTCATATGTATTGATGCAATAGAGAATTGGAGGTTTATTGATGTTAGGCTTTATTCTACATCAACCATGGGTATGCATGTAATGAATTCAAAATGTTACTTGATAGGCCCAATATATATGTAAGCTTACATTTTCAAGAGAATGTGAGAGAAGCAAGTGGAGAGACTAGGAGGACATATGAAGATGTTGTGAGTTCAACCTAAGGGGTTACAACATTGTTGACCTGAGTATTACAAGATTCCATAGATGTAGATATTGCTAATGTAGATATGTTTGAGATATAGCTACCCCAAGCCGTTACATATATGCTTCACATAAACAATCAATAAAGTCCATCACATAAGTTATGATTGACACATATAAAGTGTCAAAGTTCAACACATAACACATTGCACTCGTAATGCATTGTGTATGATGAACACAATATATAATCAATACATATTAAAACATAACTTTACATTAATTAAGCTTATTCGTTCATTAACAAAGTACTTTCTGATGATATCATTGCATTGTTGAATATGTGACAGCATTGTATTATTACATAGTATTGCACTTACAAGTTTTCAAAGTCCAACATATTGAATATGCCAAATGAGCTATGCTTGGACTTGTATTGTATTTACAACTTTTGAAAATCTGACAAATTGAATATGTCAAACAAGCTATTACTCGGGCCTACGCTATACTTACAAGTTTTCAAAATCTAAGTGTGAAATGAGCTATCACTCAAGTCTGGCTCTAATGGATAGTTAGAACTAGATTTGCCACCCTGCATTTCTACAATTTGCATTCTTAAATCATTGGCAATATGTGGAAGCTAAGCATTTTCTTTCTTTAACTCTTTGTTATGTGTTATTAGCTCCTTGACAATTTTCCCTTGTGAGAGCGACTCCCCTTCTACATCTCGTCCTCTTTAACATGAGCTATGTTTGATAGATCTTGATTTTCCCATCTTATTTGCTCCTTCTTAAGGACTCTTTGTGTTTTGTTATGATCTAGATCAATAGGTTGCATGTTAGGTGCTGTTGCAAATTCTTCAACTTCAGCCATAATCTAAAGAAAAAAACAACGGTCCCTACATGAGTATGTTGTAGTGAAATCATTAATGTGATTGAGTTAGATTTTAAAAATTAAATATTTTGAAATTATTGAATATAGCACAAGAACAAAATCTTGATGTCTTGCTCAAAGACTTGGTTTAACTATGGCAATTGTCAAGCTACCAAGGTACGGTGGAAATGAGTACTTCAAGGTGTCGTGATTGAAACATGCAATGATAACACTACCAATAGTAAAGCTACGCAAGTTTATCGTTTGTATTGTGGGTGTGAGCACAAGCCTCTAACACTACACAAGTACAAGCATCAACTCTAAATTTGTCTTTGAAGGAGTGTGAGGGAGCCTCCAACACATGCAAAAAAGAATGCTTTATTAATGTTTGGGACTTACTATTACATTGTGAGAGTAAGTTTCAAGCACTAGTGATAGAAAATCAAAGCAAGTCTTTTGTTTGTGTTGTGAGTGTAAGTGCAAGCCTCCAACACAACATAATGCAAATGATTAATCCTAATATGTCAATTTTGGACTACTATAACACATGTAAAAAGAGTGACCAAATTAAAAAATACTTTAAGTGTGAGTTGATCCTCTAACACCCAACAAATGTATCAAATACTAATAAATATGAGACAAATAAAAAATAATTTTGAGGTACTATGAGGTAAAGCTTTAATGTAATAAAATAATTAGAAAATAATAAATAACTTTAAATATTTTAAAAAATACATTTGAAGTGTGAGGTAATCCTCTCATACAACAAAAGTATTTAAAGAATTAATAAGATTTAAAGTTAAAAAGATTAAATAAAATTTACATATTAATACTATAGTTGCAAAAAAAAGTGATAATGGAAAGTTTGTGTGCTTTTGCAAGTAGGGAAGAGAGAAAAATCAAGATGGAATCATCTTTATCTTTGTCATTTTTTTATCAAAAGACATTTCATTCAAAAGCTCTTCGATCAAAAATATTTTAATTTAGCTATTCATCCAATATTTGGAAAAACATTGAATAATAGGAAAAATACATATAAGAATCATCAATCAGACCAACTAATGCTACGAGAGAGAGAGAGAGAGAGAGAGAGAGAGAGAGAGAGAGAGAGAGAGAGAGAGAGAGAGAGAGAGAGAGAGAGAGAGAGAGAGAGAGAGAGAGAGTGTGTGTGTGTGTGTGTGTGTGTGTGTGAGACAAGAAAAGAGATAGCTTGCTACATGTAAAAGTAAGAGAAAAGTTTTGAAATTCAAAATAGATTTGGGATTGTTCTAGTTTTGGGGGGCCTTTTGGAGGTTTGGGGCATCCCTTAGTCCACAACTAAAGCAATAATATAGTATGAGATTAAATTGAGCATTTACAAGTGTTAACACAATTATTATTAGAAGGTCTTTACGCATTTATACATGTCAACACCATGAGAAGAGAGAGTGGAAGCTAGGGCAAGATGTGGATAGAGAGAGAGAGTTCCTATGGAGAGAGAGAGAGACATTAAAATGAGTGAAGAGGAGAGACTAATTGCAATGGTAGCACACATGCAACTGGAGAGAGAGTATGTATGTGTCTAGATACTCCACATGCACATGCACACATAAACACACATAGAGCTAGACATGACAAGAGAAATAAATGATAAATGATTTATGATAATAATAGTTTTTATATTAGTAGTTTACTATAGCATTTTTTGGATTTTCATGTGAATACAATTATTTTTCTTTGAAAGCAAATTTTTCAATTATGCTCTAACTTCTCCCTTCGAACTACATATTTTTCATTTTTTTAATGTCATATTTTGAGTTTTGGAACTCGTGATATCAAAATTTCATCATGTGTTTTGCATATTTATTGCATCTTTGTTGCCTTTCCATGCAAACACCTACTTATCCATGTTTGTTTCACTTAAATTATTCCTTGACTTTAGCCATATCATTTGTTTTTCCATCATTATTTTGATTTATCTTGTAAGCTTGGTTATGCACATTTGGCTTGCCTTAGTTGCACCATTGCGCTAATAAAAAGATTGGTTGTAAAAGAAAATACAACACATAAGGATAGAAATTTAAAATGGACTACTAAATGATAATTGAACCAAATTATGAAATAGACAAGTGACCTAAAACAAAGAGAAAGGTCTAAGAACCGAAACAAGATTAAAAGAAGCTAAGAAATGTAGGCAAGGAATGAACATTGTTGACGCCAGAAACTTAACTATCCATAGTATAGCAAATCATTACTAAAGGAAAAAGGCTCTAAAAATTTGAATGTATAATCAAAGAATAACCTACAAATTTCAAACCAATAGAGACCATAGCCTTTAGCGTGCCTTACTACCATCGACAAGGACAAACTAGGCGACAACCTCTCAACATCTAGCATGCAAAACATCTACTCCATGCAACTAGACGTAAGACATGTCTTCCTTGGGAACTTCCATCCCCTTATTCAAACTCATCAACCTTATGGAAACCCTAATCAAGTAAGAGAGTCAGGAACAATGTTTGCCTCCATGTCAAATACAAAAGACTTAGGCTTTGACTCATCGACTTAATTTTCAAAATGGACATTCAACAAAGACTTACACTTTGAACCAATTGAATTTTTTCAAAATGGACATTTATCAAAACTAATCGCATAATATCTTTAGCAAATTAGAATAGTGCATGTAAGTAGGAAAACATAGGAGATATTAATGGGCTTAGAAGATAAAATAATATTAGGGCAAGATTTACTTTAAAAAGTTGTTAGATTCACACAAGTGCATCAAATATATAGGCAAAGGAGAGAGACTGAGCTAGCTCAAGTCTAGAAAATCCTAGCTCTTGTGAGAAGAATGTGACCAAGGAGGGAATGTTGATAGAGAGAGAGCCCTCAAAGTAGATTTGACCCCGACTGATCTCTTAACCAAGTGATTGCTAGAAAATTTAGTAATGAGAGTAGCAATGCACTAATTGCCTCAATCTTGGCTAGACTTGGAGTAGTATCTAATGCTAGAAGCTAGACAAAAATTCATATATTCATGAAGCAAATCGAAAAATGTACAATGGGAGACAATCCCTATGGCTTTTTGGAATAGTTCAAACAAGTCTACGAGGCCAATAATCTCCAAGACATGGACAGATGACCATAAGCCTTTGGACTATATTTGGGAGAAATACATAATTTGGTTCATTAGCCTAAATGACAACAAATGCAATGCTTTTGATGTGCTCAAAGGCCTCTTTATCAAAATAATCTTAAAGACTGGACACCCTGACAACCTCATAGTCAAACTCATGAATGTGAGCTAGAAGGATAAGGAGGAAGTCCACAATTACATGATACACATCCATAACATTTATAAGAGTATCCTTGTAGAGTTGAGCGACCCTCTCAAATAACTATCCACATTGTTATAATGGGTTCAATAATGAAGAGCTTTGCAAGGCCTTAGCTAGCAACTCAAGTATACAAAATGATGTGTCAACTAAAGTTTTCAAAGAGATGACAAAAGGAGACAACTATTAGTTACCTTACACAAAGCATATGCTACAAAGAGTCCCAAGGAAGGAGGCTTACAATTTCCTTGATGGTTTCTTAAGTTATAATCAAGTGCAAGCTCATTCAAACGATAGACACATGACAACATTTGCACTGAGTGGGGAGTGTTTGCATATATAGTCATGCCCTTTGACTTGACTAACATTCTCACTACCTTTCAGTGGCTCATGTATGTAATCTTCAAAGATGTGCTTCAAAATGGTTGGAAATGTTTGTGGATGACTTGTATATGCATACATAGCTTGGGAGAACATCTTGAGAAACTTTGAATGGTCTTTGAGTGTTCAATAGGCAATATAGTCACTCATTGAATCCCTTGAAGTGGTAGCTATGGGTAAAACATGGCTTTATCTTAGGGCACACAGTTTCAAAGAATTGCATCACTACTAACCTCTCAAAAGTCAAGGAAACTATTGATCTTTGATCATGCCAATAAACCACAAGGGAGTTCAATGCTTTCTTAGCCACGCACGATATTATTTGTGTTGAATTATATGTTAATTGCTCAACCACTATACAAGTTACCAATCATGTTTGACTCAATCAACGAATGCCAACTTGCTTATGAAACACTAAAAAGGGATCTAATAAAAGCTCTAATTTTACGAGCCCCAAGCTGGAACATCTCCTTCCATGTGTTGGGGGCAAAGGTGCCTATGCCTAGCCGCTCGTGTATTACTACACTGACAGTACCCGCACCTGCACACTGCAGGTGTTGGACACCCATTCCTATCACTTATTCTTTATTCTTTCAGTGACATTTGAATAAAGGGAAGGCCAGTTACACATTGTGATTGTTGGAGTTCCCACATGTTGAGTCTCTCTCTCTTGCTCTCTTGCTCCATCAGCCATAGCTCACACCTCTCTTGCTTCCACTTGCTCGTGCTTCCACTTGGGCTTTTCCCTTAAATTGGTACCAAAGGCTTCTTCTCCATGACCTCGAGCTCAATTCAGCATTGCTTCAACTCTCATTCAAGTTACCTATAGCACGATTTTACCATATGCAGCCATAGCTCCACCTCTTGAGGTTCATATTGAGCTCTCATTGCTCTAGGACTTCTCAAGATGATCTACTGGGGCTATCTCACGGCATTCTTGAGCCTACATTGAGCTTATTTTAGAGAGTATTTAACTCAGTATTCAGGGCTAAAAATACAAAAACGTTTTTTCACTTTTGGCCATTTTCAAGCACTTGTACTTGCTCAACCACTCCTTGACATCGAACAAAGACTTTGGCATTGTTTACCACTCCTGGCAAATTGACCATTAACATTTGGAGCTCCAAGAGAAACACCAAGGAAACGAGGATCTTATTGCAAGAAAGTCTATATTTTTTCTTCAACAAGCATGGTCTTCATAGTTTAATCATCCACAATAAGAAAAACAACACCAATCCTCTCAAATCTTCATGTAGCATAATATAATGACTCTCCTACAAATTTATCACAACTGAACTTCAACACATTCTTCATATTCTTCATAGAAACTATCAAAAGAACAAGAAAATACAAAAGAAATATCAAATCTAAATGAAAATCATCACATAGGTTTCATCTTTCATCATCTTCATAGTCTTCATAGTCTCTCTCATGTAGATACAGTGTTTCTCATAGAAAATTGGTTATTCCTCATACACACACACACACACACACACATCTCTCTCTCTCTCTCTCTCTCTCTCTCTCTCTCTCTCTCTCTCTCTCTCATGTCCTCCCTCAATAGTACATTGGAATAATGAATAATAATACTCCATAATCCCTCTTTGGTCATGGATACTCCTCCCAAGAGGTATGTTTGATATGAAGAGTCACTAGAGCCACTACAATGTCATTTCGTAGCTCAACAATGTCATTGTCACTTCAGTCTTTACTTGAGTCCTCATCAGCTACTTCTTCTGCTTGTTTGAGCTATTTTGAACTTGTATTCATCTCTTCTCAAGACTAGAAAACTTTCCCAAACTACACATTCATCCCACATAACACTTACAGAGGCATCCATGGGATCTACAAAAGCTCAATAGAAGGCCTACAATATCCATATAGAAGCTCATTAGAAAGCATTCAACTCAACTAAAACCATTCAAAACCATCAAAAATCATTAAATAGGCTTCCAAACACCCTTAAACTCCATCAATCATCATTCCAACCTCTCATACAGAAAGAAATCAAAACAAAATAGAAGTTAGACATAACCAATCATAACGTATCAGGCATTCAAAATAGAACCTTCCAACACATCATATCTCTACGTAAAAATATCATGAGCTTCTCAAACCTATCAAATTTATCCAAAACTCTCTCAAAACTTTCAAACCAATCAATCATCACTAAATCATACAAAAAACACTTAAAAATAGAACAAAAAATAGTGTTTTGCGATGAGAGGGATATTAAGCATCAGTTGACCACCCCATACACCCCACCCCAAAATGGTATGGCTGAGTACATGAACATGACAATAGAAGAAAAAGTCCATAGTATGCTTAGCTAGCAGGATTACCATAATAGTTTTGGGTGGAGGTAGTGACTACTACCAAACACTTTATCAATCGATCTCCTTGCAATAATATTAACTTTCAAGTTGCAGAGGACGTGTGGTCTCAAAAACCTCCCTCTCGTATGCTCATTTGCGCATCTTTGGTTGTGAGGCTTTCTGCCATGTGCCCAAGGACAAGTGCACAAGCTAGATCCTAAGTCCGTGAAATGCATCTTTCTTGGTTATGGGGATGCAAGTGAGATGGCTATCGCCTATGGAATCCATAGGCTCGAAAAGTCATTCGCCGCAGCCATGATGTAGTTTAACCTAAGGAAAAGATGCATAAGTAGCTTGAGTGGATAGTTGAGATACGTAGGGTTATAATTCAGGAGCAGCCTCCTACTCTCGTGTACAACCAACTAGATAGCCTATATCAGTAGTTGATGCTTTAATGGCCCATGACTATGATGTTAGACAAAATGTGCAAGCTCCTCAACCTACCTTGAGAGGCCCTACTAGACATCCTCCTGAGCAGTTTGAGCCCTCTATTGTTTATGTGATGGTGACCGATGTAGGCGAGCCTCTCACTTATGATGAGGCCATGCACCATGGTGATAGTTACTCTTGGGAGAGGGCCATGCAATCAGAGTTTGACTCTTTACAGAAAAATCATACATGGAAGTTGGTTCCTTTACTTGGTGGAAAGCGTGCATTGCCATGCAAGTGGATGTACAAGTTGAAGAGTACCCCTAGATGCCCCAATCCTACCTATAAGGCTAGATTGGTTGCTAAGGGTTTTAAACAGGAGCATGGTATTGACTTTGAGGAAGTCTTTTATCCTATAGTCAAGATGGTATCCTACGTCTAGTACTAGCATTGGTTGCTTAGTTAGATCTAGACCTTTATCAGATGGTTGTTAAGATGGCTTTCTTACATGGGGACTTGCATGAGGAGATTTATATGCAGTAGGCTAAGGGCATTTAGGAAAAAGGTAGGGAACACCTAGTGTGCAAATTAAAAAACAACCTTCAGGGCCTTAAGCAGGCACCTAAGGAATGGTACCACAAGTTTGATGCTTTTATGCATTCACGGGGCTATACATACAATGATATGGATTTGTGTTTATACACGAAGAAGGCTCGTGATGCCAGCCTTTTGATTTTGGCACTTTATGTGGATGACATGTTGATTGTTGGGAGAGCTCCTGATGAGTTGCTCTGAAAAGTTATCTCAAGAAGAGCTTTGAGATAAAAGACATGGGGCATGCCTCACATACTCTTGGGATGCGAATTATGCATGATTGCTCTCAGGGGCTCCTTTACTTGTCACAAAATGAGTATATCTAGAAGGTCCTTGAGTGGTTTCATATGCAGGATGTTAGGCATATTGGTTGTCCTTTGCCTTCTCATGTGAAGGTGAGCCAAGCCGATTGTCCACAATCTGATGAGTAGAAGGCCGAGATGCCCAAGATCCCTTATGCATTCGTAGTGGATAATTTGATGTATGCCATGATAGTCACTCGTCCTGACATAGCTTTTGCGGTGGGATTTGTGGCATGCTATATGGCTACACCTAGCAGGCAGCATTGGGATGTTGTCAAGGGTATCATGAGGTACTTATATATGCATATGTTATAGTGGCCAGGATACAGGAGTGGTGGGGGATACACTAACTTTGATTATGTAGGACATGTAGATAGTTGAAAATCCACCTCATGCTATGTGTTTACCTTTACTAGGGGTGTTGTTTCTTGGATGTCCAGGGTGCAAAAATGCATGGCCCTCCCTACTACAAAGGCTGAGTATATTGTAGCCACTAAGGCTTGCAAGGAGGTTCTTTGGTTTAGGCTATCAAGACCTTGGTATGACTAATGTGGTCCCTATACTACATTCGAATTCTATGAGTATTATCCAATTAGCCAAAAATATGGTCTTCCATGTGAAGATGAAGCACATTGAGGTGCAGTACCACTTTATCAAAGAGGTCATTGAGGACAAGTTTGTTGACCTTGTCAAGATCTCAATTGACCAAAATCCTGCAGATCTACTCACGAAAAGTCTAAGCCGTTTGCCTTCCTTAGGAACTTAGTGGGCATTGGATGAGATGACCTCTATTTCTCATCTTATTGTACTCTATATACACATTGTACTTTGTCATTTTTTCCTTGTTACCTCTTCACTCGAGGCACATTCACCTTCAAGTGAGAGGTTGTTGGGGTAAAGGCACCTATGCCTAGCCGCTTGTGTATTACTAGACTGATAGTACCCACACCTGCACACTGCAAGTTGGCGGGCACCCATCACTATCACTTCATTCTGAATTCTTTCAATGACATTTGAATAAAGGGAAGGCCGGTCACACATTATGACTATTGGAGTTTCCATATCTTGAATCTCTCTCTCTCTTGCTCTCTTGTTCCATCCACCATAGCTCACACCTCTCTTGCTTCCGCTTGCTTGTGCTTCCACTTGGGCTTCTCCCTTCACCATGCGTACATTGATGCTTCCTTAACTTTGTCCCAAGTAACACTCGCTTGTGCAACCCCTTGGTCATTGCACCATTGCTTCTACCAAATTCGGGCTTCACTTGTCAACTTTAGTTTAGCTATCATTGCTTGATTTGGAGGAGTAGTCCTTCCTGCATGTAGCAGCAGCGAAGTAGTCCTCCATAGACTCAATTCAATTTTCTGCTTCGATATCCTTTCGTTTACCATCAAACTTGGGTGGTTTGATCTATTTGAGAAGGAATTTCTTCTCTTTTGATTCGGATGGGGTAAGCATAGACATGGAAGGTGCAATGCCCTGATTTTGTTAATATTTGCAAGATTAGTTGAACAACTTGAGCACTTACAATACTCACCTCTCTTTAATATTTCAACACTTGAGCCTATGAATCTTAAGTTTATAACATACTAATAGTATGAAGTACATAATCTTGCAAAATTTTGAGACCGCTTTATTATTCACAGTTTGCAATGAGGCTAGCATGATCTCTTTATTACATTGAGTAGATAAACGAAATCAAGCTAGAGAAACTTTTTGGGTTACAATGATTCTTATTGTGAAATTCAGATACATCAACGGTTTTGTAAGTTGGGGGTTCATCAAATATTTTCAAGATGTTGTACTTCTGGGGAAGATTTGGAAAACCATCTTTGCAATAATTGTGGTGGCACGAATGCCCTAAAATAGCAACATGCTCAGCCGGGAGAATTTGGAGTACTTGGTCATAAAGATAATGGTTTTGGTAAACTCTTTCTCTGCCTATGTTAAGGATGGGATCTAGGCATGATTCTTTGAAGATGAATAGCTTGACCAGTTTAAGATCCTCCATCCATTTGATCCTCTTAAGATTCTTTTGAAGATAGGCAAGTTGATCAATATTGATGAGGCAATAGACCTCGCTTTGCATCCATCAACGCTCCTGATATAGTGGTGAAGGATTGTATATGTGCTTCAAGATCCTCATGAAGTGATCCCGCCAACCAAAGTCAAGAGAATGCATCAATGAGGTAAACATTTCTCAGAATACCATTTTTTTTTTGTCAATATTCATGGTTCTAAGAGGATCCCACTGATTTGTTAAAGTGAGTCATTCTTGCACTGAATGTTCCTTTAATAAGGTTGCAAACAAATCTTCCTATACATTAGTTTTATTTTGCTTTGATACCATGTGTGATGTGCCCACTTGAGGCATCCTTGGCAGTATGATTTAGTGGCCCTTCAAAATTAATCTTCCTAGGCAATGTCACTTAGTACTCTTTTGAACAACACAATTGTTGCCTAAACTCTCTCAGGTCCACTTTGCAACGGAAGGTCCTAGCAATTCTCACAAGAATCAACCTGAATTTTTCCATTGTAAACTAAAGTCTCCTATTTGGAATTACTCTTCGAGAAACTGCTTGTGCTAGATTACTCGAGTCGAAGCCAACTTGTATCGTACTTGGTTTAAGGAGAGTAAGCAATGCAAGGGAGTATGAAAATGTCAACCCCTCTACCCATAAGGTAAAGTCTCACTCTATTCCCCTTAAACGATATAGAGTCAAGGGTCCTAGTTGATTCGAGGGTCAATTTCTCCTACATTCTAATGTAATGAATATGTGAGAAGCTCTCGGCTTATTGAGACCAGCCTACCTTAGAGTGGATCCATTAGGGATCACACTTTTCGCTTCCCTTCTCAGTTGAGTAGTTTTAGTTATCTACTTACCTAACACATTTAAGCTATACACATAAAATAAAATTCCTTAATTAATCATTTAAATCACAGTGTTGGTTTATGTAAATTAATATCATAGCACACAAACAATGAAAACAACCCTTTCAAAGAGAGGTTTTTTATTTAATAAGATTCCTTATACAAGTCTTCACCTTCATCTTGTAATAAATGAAGCTAACAAAGGGCGAGATGAGAATGAGCTAAAGAGAGAGAAAGAGATAAGGAAGAAGAAGAAGAAAACGAAAGACTAGAAGAGGAGAGAGAAATATAGGAAAGAGGGAAGAAAGAAGGAGGAAGCCATGGACGCTAGAGATGAAGGTGAAGAATATATTCTTCATAATATCCGAATGCCCTAACTAGGTCTCCTTACACTTTATATACCTTGTCAGTGAGATTGATATTTCCCATACTAACCCCCTTGTCTATCTTGTCTATCCCACTCTTTACATTCCATCCCGACCCTTAAGGTTTTTGCCCTCAAAAACAAAAAGAGGACGTATTGGTGTGGCTCAATAGTGGGCTGCAAAGTACTACTCTGTTCAGCATTACAATTGGTAATATGCATGAGGGAAAGCTCAATTTCAAGTGAAATTGGGGTGTATAGATGTGTATGCTATACGTACATCAAGTAATAGTTGTCAATGTATGAGTTTGACCATCAATTCTTGATAGCTAGGGTCTTACAAACAGTGGACAACATGATGTCTAGAACAAGCCTACTATAGGAAATCAATCATAACTTTATATGGGTGGCCCCAAATGAGATGTGTGACATATCTAAATCAAGCTCATGAAGTGTACTTTCATCCCGTATAGGTTATGCTTGGTTGTCATCAAGGTAAAAACTATGTCAAAAATGTGTGATATTTGTAAGCTCCAAAGTGGGCCAAAATGAGCTAGTCTTCACTTAAGACTACATCTTTGAGATAGGGGAAGATGTGCTAGAAAATGTTGATCTAGGGATAGCTTTCCCAAGCCATTCCTACCTCTAGGGTCAAATGGGTAACCTACATGATGGTAGGTGTTAAAAGTGTAGGGGTCATCTAGGTGAGTGTCGGTCTCTGCACTGCCACCAAGGTCAAAAGGATAGTTGTGATCTAATGCATCTATCAACTGTGTCATAGAGGTGACCCCTAGAGTCATTCTCATTTGCTTCTTCCACATCTTCTAAGACAAGCATACTGTTGAGTTTGGCTCATTTGTAAGCACATTTAGATGCATGATCCATGGTGTACTTTTCCCCACATCGAAAACATAAACCTTTATCTTTGCACTCTTTAAGGAGGTCCACTAGGATGAATTGTTATTGGGCAGCCGGCAGAGGTAGTGCTTGATCCATTTTTAGTCTATTTGGTGTTTCTTGCTACCCTAAAGTTGACTGTTTTTTTGAAGCATTAAATGGTGGGTAGTTTATACCCCCCATAAGCACCTCCTTGAGGGCTTGGTTGTGCTACAATGTATGGTTGGCCAAAACTATGCTGAAATCCAATATCTTGCTTATACTTTTGGGCATATCTTTCTACCAATTCGATTGCATGAAATAAGATAGAAATCTTTTGAGCCATAACATTAGCTGACAAGCTAGGCTCTAACCCATAGATATACTTATGCAATTTTGCATCATCATAATGCTCTCCACATACATGGTCAAGTTCATGAATTGATTTGTGTACTCTCGTACAGTGAGATTGCATTGGTCAAGAGTATACCATCATCTTGCCACCCACTCTTTTTCTATGGGGGATACAAATACTTGAACCATGTGCATTTTAAAGTCTTCCCAATCAATAAACTGATGATTCTCTCAATTGATATAGCACCACCATGTGTGGGAAAACCCTTCCAAGTGGATAGATGAAAAGATAATTTTTTGATCATCTGTGAAGGGGGGTAAACATTGAAGTAGGACTCTAATTTGGAGGTCCATTCTTCCAAATGTGATGGTGACATGGACTACCCATTGTACTTATTGAGAAGGATCTTGGCATAGAGATCATTAAGGCCCTATTTCCCATGGAAACCTTGCTTTCCATACATACCATGATGGTCATACATACCATGCTATCCATACATACCATATTGTGCATGTATCCTATGCTACCCATTATTGCTGTGCTACCCACTATTGCCATGCTACCCAGTATAGCCATGATGTGGGAGCTCAAAAGAGGTGTCATTAGCATGAGAGGGTTCATCAACTTCATAGGTGGAAGGGGGAATACCCTTGGATCCTAGAATTCCATGTGGACCATGTAATGGCTCCAATGGTGGAGGCCATCGAGACTCACACTTAAACTCGTTTCCTTTTCTTGGACCAGAGGGTAGCTGACTGGGACATAAGAATGGTGAGCTGCTCTAGGGTTTGTTGAGTCTTAGAGTTTGAGAAACCCATTTTCTCAATCGCCACATCAATTTTAGACAACATCTGGTGACTCTTGGCAACCATGTCATTGTGCCTCTCCATGTGACGAAGCTCATGTTGAAGACATAGAGTATGGTTGAGTAGGCTATAGGGATCCATATTGGGTACTTCCTCATGCATATCACCATGATAATCTTGTGCTAAGCTAGGTTCATCATTCATTGAGGTTCTAGAGTCCCTAATCTCCCTTTGGACCTCTTCACGGGCCTTATGTCTGCCTTTTCGACTAGCTATTTAGATGTAGTCCACAGGACCCACTATTAGTAAATAGGGCGTAAGTTTTAGTATAAAACTTTGATTTGTGAGATTTTTGATTCAAATAGAAGGGAAGGAAGCCCTCTTTGAGATGAGTTATTAATCTTTGTGACAAAAAGTGATCAGAGAATTTTGCAATGGGATTTCTATGCCTATCCTGGAGTGGTACACACCCTATCCACATTGACCTCGCACAAAAATGACTGTAACTTTTTTACCATATCTCCAATTGGGCAGATTTTTTATTCAAATGAGAGGGAAAAAAACCCTCTTCAAGATGAGCTATAGGGTTCACTCCCATGTGTCATATAAAATTTTCTATAATTGGATCTCTGTGACCGTCCCTGAGGAGTGACTATGGCTAAAACACTATCTGCTCTATTTTCCAAGTCCTTTGTATGAATGGCTCATGGATTGACGGGCCTGAGCATGATCATAAGCAACATCCTTGGCATACTCATCATAATCCCATGTACATTTACATGTCCATTTGCCATGTCATCACTGTATAAGTGGATCTTAGTGCCATACATCTCCTTTGACTGCATACATGTCAAGTGTCATACATGGGTACCATGATCATTGGAGGTGTGTCCAAATGCGGGTATTTCATCGAGAATGGGATGATCATGGAGTGTACCTACACCTAAATCACTGGGAGGTGGGCAAAGTTTCCCATAGGTTGGGTTATGCACCCCTTTAGGGTCTAAAGTGATAAGGGAGGGTCATCTCTCTTTTAGCTTGCCACATCGTCTAGCATTTGGCCTTTTACCTTAGCTGGAGTATACATGGAAAACATTTTAATTAAGCAACTAGCATGAGGTGCATTGGAAAGTAAGCATTGGACTTTTTTATGAGATGGTTGGGTAGGGCTTACCTTGGCAGTCCAATGACTCATTGGCTACTACTTACCCTTTTTATAATGGCTTACTATCCATTTGGAATTAATCCAAGGTATACATGATAGAGTTAATGTCGGCAAAAACAAAATATATAGAGTTAATCATGGTGCATTGGAAGGCAAATGGGTCACTGATTTCAAGTGGGTGATATGCATATAATGAAAGATTAAACTAAGAGAGCATATGCAACTATAATCTCCCTGACAAAAGGAATTGAGCTCAGCAAGTGCATTAAAATGAGAGATTAAGATTGGATTGACATACCTCTTCAGTGTTTAGGGGAGATGGGTGAAGCATGATCTACCATGATGCCAAGTTCTCCATCAACCAAGCCCAGTTGATTAGAGCACTCCAATGGATGAAGCATTCAAGGATTCGATGCTTCCACCAATGGTAAAGATTCCCATGCTTGTGGCTAAGCTTAATCTTCAGTAATTGAAAACTTCAAAGGGAGCTTTCATGACTACCCACAAGAACTCCTTGCATGCTAAGCTCCATCCCTTTAATCCAGGTAAGAGAGGTCAAGAATGGCTGAAGGAGCTCTAGAGGGCTGAGATTTCAGAGACGGGAAGGCTTGAGCTGAGTTTTAATGGTTGAGATAGCCCTAGATGAAGAACCCGTAACTGCCCAAATTGTCAAGCTGTTTTCCCTCTTCCAAGGTTTTCTCCAAGGGCAGGAGTGCCAAAAGGAAAATAAAGAAAGTATTAAGAGAGCACCTACAGTTGGCCAAGAGCTCAGATGAGGAGTAAGCGAGCTGAAGGGAGCAGTATTAAGAGAGCACCTACAGTTGGCCAAGAGCTCAGATGAGGAGTAAGCGAGCTGAAGGGAGCAGGAGCAACCAACGCATTAGCTACTAGCCAATACACTACTTGATCTCAAGCCCAAGGTACAAGGAGTGAAGTTCTCGTGGTTGGTTGATGACTTGGGTTAGGCTAGAGCAAGATCTTGGAGCTTCTTGGGGTTGGTAGCCATAGTAGCTTGCAAGAGAAGAGAGAGAAGGAGTTTGGGACAAAGACTAATTGAGGTTTTTTTCCTCTTCTAACTTCTAAGTCTCAAACTTTGGTCCTAGAGTCCCTAAAAGTTGCATGAAAAGGAGGGACAACTTGCTAAGTTAACCATTTTACCTCCAGATATGTCTAAGTCCGCAGCCATAGCTCTTGCTTGCTTCAAAAAGTTGTAACTAATTGTGGTCCTTCCTGTTGTACCTATACTTATGACCTAAGTAACTAGGGTTTCAGATTTGAAAAGCGAACTAGATGGAGAAAGAGGAAAGGAGAAAAGGACCAAAGCCTAATGCTCTGATACCACTTCTAATGAGTGAAGTTGAGAGGAGAGAGGAGAATAAGCTAAAGAGAGGAGAAAGAGAGAAGGAAGAAGAAGAAGAAAGACTAGAAGAGGAGAGAGAAAGATAGGAAAGAGGGGAGAAAGAAGGAGGAAGCCATGGAAGTTAGAGATGAAGGTGAAGAGTATATTCTTCATAATATTTGGATGTCCTAACTGGGTCTCCTTACACTTCATATAGCTTGTCAATGAGACTAGTATTTCCCATGCTAACCCCCTTGTCTATCCTATGTCTGTCCCACTCTTTACACCACCCATACGGAAGAATGGCACAAAGGCCATTATTTACCCAAGATTTCTACCCCTAACTAGTACCAAGCCTCAAGAAACCCATCTTGAGTCACATAGGAATTTGGGCGGTTCCTATGAGCCTAAGAATTTACTAGCCAAAGCCTCCCTAGCACCCTTACTCCTCTTGCCCAAGAACTTCCTATGGAGTGACCTCTTGCCATGGGGTTGGTCCAAAAACTCTCCGAGGAAACAATATGTTTCCCCCTTGGGAAGGGATCTAAAACTAACCTTGGGGGAGGTCTAGCATGCTTTCCTATTTATCCTGTTGTAGACTTAGTGTATTGATATTTTTCTATTATTCAATCAATTTCCTAAATGCATTGTCAAGTTGGTATGCAGTGCTACAGACATAAGTAGTTTCTTTCAAGTGATTTCTTAACAAGAGGCAATTGAGGAAGATCCTAACTTGGAGGCAACCCTTTCCAACTTGAATATCTTCTAACTCCTAGGTTTTCCCCAATTTCCTTTTGGCTTGGATTTTTCTAACTTTCCTTTCTCTTAACCTTCAATTAACTTCCCTCTTTTTGATCAATTTTCTTGATTATCATAGGTTCTTGAGTGCAATCTTTCATTCATATTTCTTGTCAAGGATTGGTCATTAATCCCATCAAAAATCCTAGAGATTATCCTAAATTGGGAAAAAATTATTGGATTTTTATTTTTATAGTGGGATTCTTCTTTGACGATCTTGATAATCTAATTTATCCTCCTTAATTTGATTGTTACAAGCTAAAGTTATTCTTCTTTGTTTACAGATACTAAGGGGATATTTAAGAAGTTTGTAAGCATAAGGAGAATTATCCTTGATATGATTTTCTTTCCATTCTTTACACTCATATGATTTGTAAAAAACTAGAGAACTATTATTAATGCAACTTTACTTATCCTAATTTTATACAATTTATAAACGTAAAAAGATTTTTTCTCAATGCAACTTTTATTCTTTTTGACATTTTTATGAAAAAAGAAATTATTCTCAATGCAAATTTTTTTATTTTCCATGATTTATAAATACAAGAAGAGTTTTATTCATGATGCACTTATTTATTTAGGGCTTAAGATAATTATTCAATACAATACTATACAATTTATCCTAGCTTTGAATTTGTACAATTTTGACTTAATAATTCCTTACATGTCCTATTTATACATTTGTAACTATGTATTGAACAATGAGCATAAATTTACGAAGGAACCTAATATTGTGCTGCATGAAGTGGCTTGTCAACCACATTTGTGACTGCATTAATATCTCCCATGCTCCTCCCTCTAAAATATCTCCTCTTGGGGGCCATTGCAAGAAGGCATATGCGGCCCTAGCTCCAACTTTGATGATCTTAAACTCCCGACGAATTTTTGCAGTTCCTTGTGGGTCACACTCTTGCTAGATAGGAAGGACTTGTGTTGAAAATGTTGGGGTGGTACTCCTCTTGTACTTCAGAGATGTCTTGTTTGTTCTCACTTTCCCTCTCTCTTTACTCTTCGTTCTCTCTATCCTTCTTTACCTCATCAACTCCCTTCCTTCTCTCCATCTTGTCCTCACCTCTTCTACTTCCCTCCTCTTCTTCTTCTCTACACCTCTTCTACCCTCCTTCCTTCTACACCTCTTCTACTCTCCTTCCTTTCTTCCCCTTCTCCTCTCCTCCTTTTCACTTCTTCTTCTCTCCCTCCCCCTTTCCCTTCTTCTCTTCTCTTCACCCTTCACTTCTTTCTCTCTCCTCCTTCCTTCTCCCCTTCCCTTCTCCTTCCACTTCATCCTCTTCTCTCTTCCTTCTTCCTCCTCTTCCCTACTGTTATTACTGCTGCTACTACTGCTACTTCTTCTTCTTCTTCTTCTTCTTCTTCTTCTTCTTCTTCTTCTTCTTCTTCTTCTTCTTCTTCTCTAAACCAGCAAGAGCAAGAGTGCACAAAATGGTATTGGCATTAGCTTTTCCATTGCCTATCACTAGCTTATATAGCCTTTAGTGCTAAGGTTTAAGCATTTCATCGACTGTTTGATTGCTTCTTCTCCTCTCATCCTACAATATCGAGTGTTAGTGGAGTATCAGTCCAAATGGAAGGCATCATGGAGGCCTCAGTAGGATCATATGATGGTGGAGTAGGTGGTGATGAGCTCAATGAAGATGACGATGACAATGTGCAGTTAGCTGGCAACTACAATTTGATTTTTCTTCTCTTCTATTATTAAGGTTTAATTTACCCCCCCCCCCCCCCCCTTCACACATAGGGGGGATTGGGTTATTACACTTCCTTTGTATCCTCCACATATTCTAGATCTATCTTATCTAGTTCTCCTAAATATCTAGATATTGTTTTCCTAGATATTCTCTAAGTACATGTTCATATGAGTACATTCTAATATTCTAACATTCTCCCTCTCTACAAAAGGTTAACAGTATCTTCTAACATTTTTCCTCCCTTCTCAAAAGAAAATAGGATTTTCTTTTACAATACAAAGACTTTCTACCAATCATTTTGGCTACAATAAAAATAAGATTACAATGATGACTATAGCATGAGACCTTGTCCTTGTTGTTGTAGAAGATATACATCAATCTTTGCTTGCAATATTTAATGGATGTAAGCTGATGATGAAGATCTTTGGGCTATGGTTGATGGATACCTTGATGAAGAGTTGATCACCACACTTTGCTTCATGTTAGACTTGATAAGAGATGGGCTCATCATATAAATAGATGATATACTCCAATTGGAGCTTGATAGTTGTGGAGTAAAATAATGGTGAGTGTATGTTTGCATATGGAAATATGATCGAATGTCACTAGATACCACAGTAAGATAGAGATTTATGCTTGTGACATGATCTTTGGGAAGGTTGCTAATGAATACAGAAGTGTAAAATAGCAAGTGATTGATGAGCAATTTCAAACATATTGTCCTTGACAGGACTCCAAGAGTTGAGTATCACATCTTCAATAATAGCATACTTAGTATCAGTGTGCTCTTTTATACATAGAAAGTAGTTTGTGCAAATGTGCACAAGTATTTCTTCATACTTTATCCATTCTTTTCCCCTCCTTTGGAAGGCCAAAATAGTTGGCCAATTTGAGAAAGATACAATTTGTAGATGATGATTTGAGTAAGGGAAGAGATAGACCATTTCATGATGATACTGAGAGAAAATTGGAAGAGAGAGTACGATTGTTGATGAGGTTGTTTCCATGTAACAAAGAATAATGATTGGGATTTGGGTATACATGGTGCACAGATCGGATGCCGTAAGCATACGTAGTGAGCGTCAGAAGGTCCCCAAGAACAAAAGAACTCTACTTTTTGCACACAAATCAATGTAGAAGACTTGAACGACATGAACAAGAGACCAATTGGGTGCAATCTCCCCCCATGCCTTGTGTGAGTACTCCACAAAGCATGTATTTTTTTATGTATTATTCAACTTCAAGCTCAAATAATAACCCAAATTACAAAATAGCACGCTTTTGGCTTTTGAGTTTACTTTTGTGCCAAATAGAAATAAAGCTAATGGGCACCTAAGAAGTCAGGCATACCCGATACAATGTCCAAATACAAATATCTAAATCGTGCGCCCATGCGCATACAAAAATAATAAATAAATATCAAACGCCTTGATAAATAGGTGCGATAAAATATAGGCGCCATGCCTAAGGTATCCGCCCATCAAAATGTAGATGATAACTCGAATACATGCTATCCTCCAATGCTTTCCACTGCCATCGCTGCTATCTCTACATATCAACTGAAGCATTCACAATCGTTAGTAAAATAATACAATTAAACCGACAAAAGTGAATACCTAGCAGTCTTCAGCTACATAAATAAATTGGTTAGAAATCAATCCTAATCTTAATTTATCACGAGTGCGCACTCTAAACTCATAAACGTTTATTAATTAAATATGTATTTTGCGGAATCACCCGCTATGGAATCACCCATGTACACATAAAATTAACAAAACACCCGAAAAGGATAGGCGTAAAACCTCACGGAATCCACCGTGGCACGGAATCCACCGTGTAATATGCCTCCTGGCATCATACCCCCGGGGTGGGATAGCAATTGTCCTCAATTGCTATTAGCTCAATGTGGAGCTAACAGAGTGGGGAAAGCATTTAAGTCTCTAGCGTGCATCCATTGGGCCTCTTCAACAAGATGGTTTTTAAACTTGACCAAATATCTAGAATATCTACGGCCAGTTCTAGTGGTCATAAAGTCAGTATCTATAATAGCTTCAGGCTCAAGGATTTCAGTCTCTTTATCTAGTAAAGGTGGGTTTTCATAGACAGGGTGTACAGGTAATTGGCCTCTAAAGGTTCGTAATAAACTAATGTGAAAGGTGTTGTGGATTTTTCAATGTTGTGGTAATTCTAATTTAAATGCATTGTCATTGATTTTGTGTATGATCTTGAATGGTCCATAGAATCTAGGTGCTAATTTCACAACTGGGTGTTTATCTACACTTTGTAATCTATGTTTTTCTATTCTTAACCAAACATAGTCATCAACTTTGAAATTCATGGCCTGTCTTTTCTTATTTGCTTGCTTTGTATATGATTGCTGGGCTTTGGCAATCATATCTTTAACTTCATAAAAAATAGTAGCATGCATGTTAGCAATATCATCAGCACTCTGAATTTTATTTGATAATGATGCAACAGGTGTAGGCAATCTATAACCATAAATCACTTCAAATGGTGATTTCTTTGTAGCTGTGTGTGGTGTATTGTTATATGCAAACTGAAGTAAATGTAAATGTGTATCCCATGAGTGTGGTTTAAAAATAGTGTAAGCACGTAAAAGATCTAAAATAGTACTGTTAGTAGCTTCTGTTTGACCATTAGTTTCAGGATGAAATGCATATGAAAAATCAATCTTTGTTCCTAAGTTAGCAAACAAAGTAATCCAAAAATTATTACAAAATCTAGAATCGTGATCAGAAATAATAACTTTTGGTAAACCATGATTAGTAAACACAGTTTTAAAAAACAATTGAGCTGCTTGAGATGCAGTTAAAGTTTTCTTGCATGGAATGAAATATGCTTGTTTGCTAAACCTGTCTACAACAATCCAAATCATATCATGGTTAGCTTTAGTGTTAGGTAAACCAGTGATAAAATCCATTGAAATCTGTTCCCATGGTCGTGATGGAATAGATAAGGGCATCAGTAAACCATATTGTTTACCATGATGTCTTTTAACTCTTTGACAAACTAAACATTTAGAAACAAAGTTAGATACATCAATATCCATATGTGGCCAATAAAAATCTTCAGTTAATGTATGCAAAGTAGGTATAATACCTCTATGACCTTGATATGGAGGATAATGAATCTCATTCAAAACAAAAGATCTAAATGGAACTATAATACATAATCTCTTTTCATAAAACATGAATCCATTATTGTAAGACAGTGAATCAATAAGAATCCAATTATTTGCAACTAATTTATTCCAATCAGCTTGAAAAGTAATATCCTGATGATAAGTATCTTTCATAGGGATAAGGGAATCAAATGATATCACAGAAATATTATGAATTGTCGGTCTTCTACTTAAAGCGTCGACTACTACATTCTCTTTTCCTGGTTGATATTGTATAAGGGGATGAAAACTTTGAATGAAAGCTATCCATTTGATATGTCGGTCAGATATTTGGGGTTGACTAAGGAGATGTCTAATACTTTGTTGGTCAGTTTTAATCATAAATTCGGAACCCATTAAATAATGTTTCCATTGACGTAAGGCTTGTACTACTGCTAGCAATTCTTTATCATATGTAGAATATTTAAGTTTAGATGGTTTCAATTTACAGCTAGAGTATGCTATGGGATGGTTATCTTGCATCCGTACGGCTCCTATTCCAGATCCGCTAGCATCAATAACTACTAAAAAGAATGGTCTATTAAAATCAGGTAGTTGTAATACAGAAGCATGGATTAATGCATGTTTCAATAAATCAAAAGATTTTTTTTAATTATGAGACCAGTTAAACAATACCCTTCTTTAAAAGTTTAGTCAAAGGCAAGGCAAGTAATGAAAAATTTCGCACAAACTTTCTGTAAAAACTAGCAAGACCTAGAAAAGAGCGTAACTCATACACATTTTTGGGTATGGGCCAATTTAAAATTGCTTCTATCTTTTTAGGGTCAACCTTAATACCTTATGATGAAACAATGTGTCCTAGATATTTAATTTCTGTTTGAAAGAATTCACTCTTTTCCGGATTAGCATACAATTGATTATCTTTTAACAACTTGAAAACTAAAGACAGATGTTCATAATGCTCATTCTCATTTTTACTGAATACTAAGATATCATCAAAGAATACTATAATACAATGCTGATATTTCAGAAATATACGATTCATCATTCGACTAAATGTAGCAGGTGCATTAGTTAAACCAAAAGGCATCTCTAGAAATTCATAATGTCCAAATTGTGTTCTAAATGCAGTTTTGAATATATCATATTTATCCAATCTTCCTTGATGATAACCAGATTTAAGATCTATCTTACTAAATATGGCAGAACCTTGTAGTTTATCCATAAGATCATCTACCCTAGGAATTGGATATCTATTCTTAACAGTAATTTTATTCAGGGCATGATAATCAATGCACATGCGATAAGTATTATTCTTCTTCTTTACCAGTAAAACAGGTGTGCCAAATGGAGAACTACTAGGTCTAATTAATCCTCCGTTTAGCAATTCCTCTACTTGATTTTGAATTTCTTTTTGTTCAATTTGGTTATGCCTATAGGGTGCTTTACATGGTGGTTGTGTACCAGGAATTAAATCTATTTTGTGATCTTCAGGTCGTGAAGGTGGTAGTCCAGGTCGTAAATCATCAGCAAAACAATCTTTAAATTGAGTAAGAAATTGTTTATGCCTAGGATGCATATATTTTTCTTTAGCTTGAAGTTCATTCACCCAAATTAAATAAGATTTACTACTTTTACGTAATGCACGTTTAGCTTAAGTATGAGTAAGCAGTGGAAAATTATTAACAGCGTGCATACCATGCAATGTAATTTGTTTTCCTTGAAAATAAATTTTAATTGAATGCGTAGAATAATCTATGTCAGGATTATACTGATGACACCAAGGCATACCTAGGATAATATCACTAGATTGTAAAGGTACAACTAGGAAATTCCTTCATTCAGTATATTCACCAATTTTAAATTCTAAGTTATGCACTTCTTGTGTTCCATTATATCTCGTGCCTAAGAATGCTGCTTTAATATGATAATGTATAGAAACAGTTTGTAAATTCAATTCTTTCACTAACTTTGCAGAAATAAAATCATGTGTGCTACCATCATCATGCAAAATAATATTTTCTTTACCATGCACTAAACATTTCATTGTCAACAAAGAATGTGGAGTTGGCATATCTGGTAAAGTATCTGAAGGAGTACCAATGTCGTCATCATCTTCTGTAAAGTCAGGCATTTCCTCACGTTCTTCTTCTTCCATTGCTCCAAGATAATTGATATGGACAAGTGGTTTCTTCGATTGACAATTGGCTGCTAGATGTCCAGGTTGATGGCATTTGTAACAAACTATGGGTTTGGCTTTAGATACATTGTTGGTAATGGCAGGAAGCCTAGGAATATTGGGATTTGGCTGTGAGGATGGCTTAGGGTTTGGATTGGTATTTGATGGCAAAGCAGGTGGTCATGTCCAAGACTTACGGAATGAAGATGGAAGAAAACGACTTTGATTGAATCTTCTAAACTTTGAATTGAATTGCTTGGAACCATAGTTAGCATTAGTTTGAAATTGTTGTGGACGCTTGTCTCTTCCTCGAATCTTGTCTTCAGTGTCATGAGCCAAAGAAATTGCATCTTCAAGAGTTGTTGGCTTGAACATATTGACTTCAGCATAGTAATGTCCAAGTAAGCCGGACATAAACTTGCGTTTGTGAGTCACTTCAGGTACATCTTTGAGCATGCGTAGTTGTAGTAGGGCATTCCAAAAACGTTCAGTGTACTGGGAAATAGGTTCACAATCTCTTTGCTCTAGAATATCCCATTGCTTTATGGTTTTTTCATGGAATTGAGGAGGAAGGAAATTCTGCAAAAACTTCTTTTGGAAACTCTCCCAAATAGCGGGACAATCAATGCTCTTGCAAACCACAGTCCACCATAGAGATGCTCGATCGACTAAATGATTAGTGACACATTTAATTGTCTTTCTCAGCATATGTCTATTCATGAAAGTAATCATCAAGCTGATTGATAAATACAAATACAGTATTTCCATCTCAAGATCCATTGAAAGTACGAAATTTGAAATTTCTTTTACTTATCTTTGTTTCTTCGCGGATGGATTGAGTTTCGAGCGTCGCATCGATGGTACGTCGAATAAGATCTTTGGGTTGCGGTCCATCTTTGTCGATGGTAGATCGTTGCAAATTAGCCAATTAAACTTGCAAAGCTTATCGGGCTCTTCGTTCTTCATCAAGCTGCACAATAATCAAATCCAATTTTTGTTCCATCATAGGTTCGGGAAGATCGCCTTCAGCCATAAAATCGTCCATATTTTGTTCTGTCATCCTGTAAAAATCCAAAAGACCTCACACTCTCGAAATCTGATTAGCGGGATGAATGTAACTCAAAGACGGGTATACAAGGCTTATAAATTTTTGTTTGGCTTTTACGGTCTTTGTCTTTTGCGGTTGCGGGATTTGGTGTCTTCATAGAAGCTGCGTATGACCTTCTGCGTTTGCTGAAACTGGTTCAGCAAGTCTGCTTGTGTGAACAGAGTCTTCCAGGGAGTAATTCTGTAATTCTGTGCTTCTGCGCGTGAACAGCCTTTATGGGAGTAATTGAGATAAAGTCTATTTTGATTTCTGTGGACTTGCAGGACTTGCAGGACTTGCAGGAGTAATAGGACTTGCAAAACTTGAGTGATTAGCCTTAGTAGACTTTGAGAACTAAGAAGCTTTAAGCTTCTGATTCCGTCGTGAATTTTTAGGACATATTCATGTCCTCGACGGATTCGATGCCGCCCACAATGTCTTCTTGCCGCCGATTATGAAATTTATAAGATGAAACTTTTTAAAGCTTAGTTCTAAGCTTTGACTTTAAGCTTTTAAGGTTTTAAGCTATGGAGACTTACTGTTGATTGTGAAAAAAAAAATGTCTTGAAGAAGGAGATGTAGGAGTGGTCCTTCGCCTCCTCAGGCCGGTCCTTCGCGATCAGAGGTTGCAAATAGGGGTTCTTGACCGCCAGGAATTCATCCGTATTGACCGTTCGTGATGAAACTGACTGTAGAGCTCTTTCGTTCCAGGAGCTACGCCTTCGCGCAAGATGGTAAGCGATTGGAAGCTCTCGATCTCAGCTTCGCTCTGATACCACTGGTGCACAGATCGGATGCCATAAGCATGCGTAGTGAGCGTCAGAAGGTCCCCAAGAACAAAAGAACTCTACTTTTTGCACACAAATCAATGTAGAAGACTTGCATGACATGAACAAGAGACCAATTGGGTGCAATCTCCCCCCATGCCTTGTGTGAGCACTCCACAAAGCATGTATTTTTTTATGTATTAATCATCTTCAAGCTCAAATAATAACCCAAATTACAAAATAGCACGCTTTTGGCTTTTGAGTTTGCTTTTGTGCCAAATAGAAATAAAGCTAATGGGCACCTAAGAAGTCAGGCATACCCGATACAATGTCCAAATACAAATATCTAAATCGTGCGCCCATGCGCATACAAAAATAATAAATAAATATCAAATGCCTTGATAAATAGGTGCGACAAAATATAGGTGCCATGCCTACGGTATGCGCCCATCAAAATATAGATGATAACTCGAATACATGCTATCCTCCAATGCTTTCCACTGCCACCGCTGCTATCTCTACACATCAACTGAAGCATTCACAATCGTTAGTAAAATAATACAATTAGACTGACAAAAGTGAATACCTAGCAGTCTTCAGCTACATAAATAAATTGGTTAGAAATCAATCCTAACCTTAATTTATCACGAGTGCGCACTCTAAACTCATAAACATTTATTAATTAAATATGTATTTTGCGGAATCACCCGCTATGGAATCACCCATATACACATAAAAGTAACAAAACGCCCAAAAAGGATAGGCGTCCCCATCGACTTCTCGCACAAAGAATCCACTTTGTGTATGAGCCCCGGTAATAAAAGTTTACGGAATCCACCGTGGCATGGAATCCACCGTGTAATATGCCTCCTGGCATCAATACAATTAGAGCAAGATGATTGTAAAGATAGGATAGGATAGGATAGGATAGAAAGAAATAATGATTTGATAGATTGGGATTGATGGGACATAAATAAATATAGTATGGATGGAATGTGATGGTAGGATAACATCATGTATACGGATTCAAGATTGCACATCGAGAAATAGTGATGTGAAAATGGGAACCTCAAGGAGATAGGATTTTTATGTGCACTTGGAGACATTTTGAGAACCCTGAATGTGTAGGAGGAATCCAAGAATGTGTGCAATTGCATTTGTTCAAGAGATAGTGACAAACAGGTGAAGCGGAGTGTGTGTGACCATTAGAATATTAGGATATTGAGCCCATAGAGAGAGTGTGAGATAAGGACTAGGATGTGATCTTGAGATTGAAGCAGAGTTTAGATAAAGACTAGATGTTGAGTGACAAATGTAAGGAAATAGGATATAACATAGAGATGTAAGAGAAGCGGAAGCAATGTACTTGATGAGGGAGTGACCTTGAAGGTTGGTAAAAATATCCAATAAGAGTTTATGAGGAACAGTAGGCATATCCACATTGTTAACTGATAGATTGACAAGGTTTTGCCATTTTCTTGCCACTAAAGTACCATCCAAATGTGTTGAGGAATACAATTCGATAGAGAGGTCACTGATGATGCCTTCTTGGACCTCGAGATGTAGAGTGCAAAGGGTGTTACCTTCTTCAATTGTTGTTCCAACTAAGATAGAGTCTATTTTAGGATGCAAGAGGAGAGATTAACATGGATGACAAAAATTGTAGTATTGAGAGTGACCACAAGAGATAGAACATGCTAGGATGGATGAGATGAAAGCATGAGAGTACAAAATGGAAGAGCCATGAGAGAGATGTGGATATGAGGGACCTTTGTTTGGTAGAGGATTGGGGTTGTCCAGTAAAGATTTTTCTATGTATTCCACTAGTTGATAAGAGAGAGTGAACAATGGACTTAATGAGGATACAAGCATGGAACATATGTGTTGCATGATGTTATCTGACAAGGATAAGATAAGAGAGAAGGCTATGATGTGGATAAGGATTAGGAAATGGAGAGAATACTTCAATGAATCAATGATATGCCCATAGTAGTTAAGTAGTGATACTAACAGTCAATCATGCCACTGCTATGTGTTGGTGAGTTCAAGGATTCCCATTATTGTGTGTGTGCATAAGTTATTGAGGGTACAAAAGGTGGTGGATTTGTGAAAGTGTGTGCAAACAAGCACTTAGATAGGGCTTAAGAGGCCTTGTGGGGTGTGAATGGGGGCTTGAAGAGTATTAAGGTTATATTAGCTCAATTAAGATATAAGCTAAAAATCTTATATCTAACAGCTGTTGGCTTGCTAGTTGATGTGGATGTTGCAATTGTAAGGCCGCCGAATTTTCTTGATGATGACTGTTACTGAATGGCTACCATTGAGTAGGCTGCAGGTGGAGCTGAGTATGATCCAATGGTAATAATTGGAATTAAAACCGTTGATGACGTGTGTTGATGGATGTATGGAATTGGCTATGTATTGTGCCTATGATGCCGATCAGCCATTTTAGATGTCGTGATGATCATGTGATAATGGATATGCTGATGTGGCCACTAAAAGATGATACTAGTTGATGTGATTGTCGCAAGTTGAGCTAGAGCTCTGAGTAGACTGCACTTACTACAAGGTTATACCAACATGAAGTTGAAGATGTAAACTAGAGTTGTCGTGTGTATATAACATAGATTTCCACCAAAATGTTGCATAGTCAGAGTTGATGCCTTAATAAAATAAAGAATCAATATCTCTCCTTCTCTTTCTAAAGTAGAGAGAAGATAAAGTAGATGACAATACCAAAGTTGGCAAGGAGAGATAGGTGAGAATTAAAGAGAGGAAGAGAGAAAACAAAAAGAGAAAGAGAGTACGTGAGGAAATCAAGGATAATATTCAAGATGGGTAACTAGAAGCCAAGAGGATGCCAAGGATAATAAAGAGGTGATGAACACATAATCTCTTCTTAATAAGGAATGAGACAATATAAAATCAAGAAGGTAGGTGGAAGGGAGAGAATATAAGAAAGGATGGGAATAATAGAGAGATTGTGGGTAAGACAAAAAGAAAGAGAGTTGGTGAGGAAGCAGATAAGTTTTCAAAGATGATAATAATGATAAAGAGGACAAATATATTTCTTTCTCTTTAGGAGAGGTGATAATGAAGAAGATAAGAGTAGGTGAAGATGATAAGAATAGACAAGAAGTAGGTGGATAGGATAAAATGAGATCAAGATGATGACGATAAGGTGCATGTGGATAAGGTTAGTTTAACTTGACATGGATTCAAATCCTACTAATCTACACATAAAGCAATTTATTTGTATTGCATCCAAGAAATGAATCTAAGGATTAACTAAGTAGACAAAAGCTGGAAGCTAATAACCTAGGATCTCAAGAGCTTGGTGTGCTCTTATACCATGTAGTGAAAGTGATGGTGAGAGAAAGAGAGAGAGACAATGAGACAATGAGATAGAGAATAAACCACACACTTGTATTGCACACTTGGTTACACTCTTACTTTGGAATAGGTGAGAGTACATACACATATATATACAATAAAGGTGTGGATATGGTAGGTCTTCTTAGTGAAGTATCCTCCACATGTTCTAGATCTATCTTATCGAGTTCTCCTAAATATCTAGATATTGTCTTCCTAGATATTCTCTAAGTACATGTTCATATGAGTACATTCTAATATTCTA